>NC_092759.1:53117589-53432481 GCF_047496795.1 Chiloscyllium punctatum | reverse complement strand
CGGTGACACTTACCAGGAACACCAACGATAACCAGGAAAGGATAATAAAAATATTGAATAATGAGAAGAGCGTAATAGATCTGCATTAATTCGTCCTTCTGACCACACAACATCAAATCCGAAATAACCTGCTCTCTAGTTTGCTTCACAACATACTCTTCAACCCACCTCATATCCACTTATAGAATTTATTTTTGACAGCTTGAGCAGTCACTTAGTTAATGCAGGGTAGATGCAACTTGAGACCATCCAATAAGACTACGATATCCACAATATTTACCTATTTAATTTCCAGCATATGATGCTCAGATTTTCTGCTAGTGTTTTAGTTTTGATATGTAACACACCAATATTTGTTTCTCCTTACTATCAGTAAGCTCTACATAAACTGATTCTGTGGAAGCTGAGGGAAAGGTCTGTGTTGTTATTAGTGATAGACCTGGACAAGGCATTCTGTGAGTCTCACCTGGACGTTGGGATGATCTGAAGAAATGTCTTGCAATACAGGACAAGCAACAGTATCCTCCTCACTCTGTTAGGATAAGAGTTACCATGTACTCTCTGCTCCCTCACATTCACTGCATATCTGTTATAGCACCTATCTCCCGAACACGTTTCACGCTCTATCTCCAAATAAGGCTCAGACACTACAACTCTCACTATTGAATTCAGTAACTTTCTTCCTCAATTTCTCTGTCACTTACGCAATACCCCCCACACTAATAGTACTATATGGATTCAAAACTGTTGACTGACTCATTGCAGACAAATCACAACTCCCCCACCTACACCAGCATAACCAGCAGAGTCACCCATTGCCATTCCCACTCTCCCTCCATCCCTTTCTCTCATTCCAGGAGAAACAGCCTGGAATAGGACAGAAAGTGCCAAGCCCGGTGGTAGTCTGCCCAATATCGGTTTCCTCAACCCCTCCCCCTGCCATGTTGGCAGTATTCTGAAAGAGCCGGAGAGGACTGGGGTGCGTCGTGAGAACGTTCTGAAACATCCAAGTCCCACCGAATGTTTAGGGCGCAATGTTCAGTGAAAGACAATTCTCCCTTTAAATCCACTGGCAGTTCCAACAACAGTCTATTCACTTCCAAAATATAACACGGATTCCTCAGTGCACAGAGACGCAGACACAGAAATAGACAGAGGTATTGCTAAACACCCAATGTACAGACACACACAAAACTTCCAAGGAGATAGGCATAGATACACGTAGAAACACACAGGGACATATACAGTCACATACAAATACACGCAAATACAGATAGAAGCACAGACTGAAACACAGACAGACAGATGTAGACACGCAAAAAAGCAGATAACAAGCACATGGACACACACACACATACAGGCACACACACACACATACATATACACAGAAGCACATTAAGACACAAATCGATATGTTTTTCATTTGTAAGGAGATCAAGGATTCTAGGGAGAAGGCAAAGAATGAGGACGAGCTACATATAAAAAAATATTGTCCGGAATTTCCGACTCGATAGGCTGAGTGGCCTCAATCTGCTTATTTCCTTCATGCCCCTGGGGTATTATGCTATCAGTCATTCTCTTCCTGATCCATCAGCAGAAGCTGGGTGTGATACATATTGGATTGGAAAGGGTCAGTGGGAAGGTGTGACAGGTTTTGTTAATCTTTATTCCTAATTATTCTGTCCTTATGTCCGAAAAGAGGTGGTGATTTGTTGTTCAGTTAAGACAGTTTTAAAATAACAGTCCCAGAATGAAATAAGGACGTCTCTTTCACTTTAGTGTTGTGCAACCTGTGGTGTCCTCATCCTCAGGGATCAGTAAAGACTCGGTTATTGAAGATTTACAAGGCTCAGCTCGACTCAACTTTGCTGGACAGAAGGTTTAGTGTTTGTAGGAAACAGACAGGAAATGGGTGGTCAGAAAAAACTCGGATCAGCCATGAACATTCTGAATGGTGCAGCCGAATGGACAACGTCTGTTCCTACGCCATATGTTGTTCCCTCAATCGACACTTCGAGGCTGTTACAGAGATATACTGCTGTCCCTACCCCATGTGTTGTTCGCTCATTCCAGCCTTCGACGCTGTTACAGAGTTGGGGACCACCCCATTCAGTCAGACAGGATCGTTAAAATGACACAATAGCAGAAGATTCCGCCCCTATAAGGAATTACACAGGAATATAGAATGAATTAATTAGGTTCATTCAGTACATTACACAGCCCAGGAGGAGACCTTTCAAACTGCCTGAATGACTACACAAGAACAGAGATTGTGTCGCTAACAGGAAATAGAGAATAGACATAAATGTTTATTTTCAGGTTGCAAAGCTGTAATTGATGAAGTGCCTCAGAGGTCTCTGTGGGGTCATCAATGATCAATAATCTGTATCAAAGATCTGGAGGAAGTGGAGGGAATGTTTTGGAGCTTAGTTAGCTTGTACACCAAGATGGCCATTCAATGTTGTCGTCAAATGGAGGTAGTGAGTCTACAATGCGATGTAGACAGGGAAGGTAAGTGAGCAAACCTTCAGCAGAAATAACGCAAAGTAAGTTGATTATTTTCGCATGAATGATGAAACAATAGTAATCAATTTAAATGGAGAGAAATTGCAGAACTCTGTGATACAGGCAGTTTCCATGTTTTTGGTACATGAATCATATGAGTCAGTCTGCAGATGCAGCAAATGAATTGGGAGGTAAATGGAATGATGCTGTTTTTGGCAAAAGGTATCAGGTTCAATCGCAGAAATGTTTAACTACATTTGTACAGGGCGTTGCTGAGACCACACCTGATGCATTGTGTGCAGTTTTGATCTCCTAAAATAAAATGAAAGGAGATAATTCTTTTCAACGATTTTCAAAGAGGTTTCCCTTTACTCATTTCTGAAATGCTTGCCTTTTGTTCTGGGGGAATATCAGTTTCGATCTTAGCTAAGAAATAGTATTGAACCATCGATGACTTTCTGAAAAGTGTATCAACTGGATGCGTATTATCTCTTGAATACATTTTAAGAAAAAGATGAACTGATATTAACACACATACTATGATGACACCTACCGATATTTACAACGTCCACAGACACATGTCTTTAAATTAAAAAGTGGGGACATTTTTTGCGATTGAAAGGAATGACACACTTGCATATAATCTATAATCAAGTTTTCCAGAGAATGTTCCAGGAGAGCACAAATGGCCCAGTTTGATGTTCAGTTGACATTATTGTATGTTCCAACATAGAGAGGTAGAAAAATGTTCCCTGGCAGCCAATTGATCCCTCTCTCTTACTTTATTCCGCCCGATAGCAAAGTGTGAGACCAGAAAATCCCTGAGTTATCTTTACCACTTGTGAAGGATTCCTGGGGATGATTGAAACAAAGGGAATACTGCCTGAAACAAAGGGGATTCAGCCAAATCCAACTGTTCTAGAAAGAAATCCCATGACCAGTACATTGTATGAGCAGAATAACTTCAATGGCAGAATAATATTTGGGGCATTCCATCATTTTAACATTTGTTATGAGTTCTAATTTCTCTGTCTCACATTTCTCTCGAAAATGACCTACTCTGAGACCTATATCACTGGTCACATCACTAAACTGGTTGCATTTAAGATTGGTGTAACCAGTGGAGGATTGGGACTGAAAAAGGAATCAGTGACCCTCTAACATTGCATGGAACTCAAATGAGAAATTCTCAAAGGGTTGTTCAAGTGTAATTTCTTTCCCCAGACGTTTGTGGTGCCTGGATGTTTACATTTATTCAAAGTTGTATTCGGTGACATTTGACAGACAAGTGAATTTAGGAAAATGGTATATAGACAGAAGAGTGCTGCTGAGACCACAATCTTTGTGCGTGGTAGAACGGTGACAAAGTGGCCCACTCCTGCTGCTCAGCCATACGTTCCGATGTTCCATTCAACCCCTCACCGTTCCTGCAAGGAGCAGATCGAGTCCACTTCCTCCAAATACCCGGTCTACAGTAACACAGGATATGCATTCATTCCCTCCAGACTATCACGCATGGTTTAGTGTGGGTTGGAAAATGTTATTGGGAAATAGATGCTGGGTTCGAAAGATGCCTCTGGTCTTTTTACAGAGTGTCTCCTTTCTTCAACTGGTGCTTCAGTTGTTGGTCATATTATTGACGCAGATTCCCTGTGAATACAGCTCCCATACCTCACCCAAAGATGACTCACAGAATACTTTACTCTCTCTGATTGCAACGTTCAATAACAGAGCGTTCAGGAAAATTACAACCATTAACTTTGTAATTACAGAATATGAAGACAGAAGGATCAAGTCATTGTATACAATCATGGCTGATCTACAGTTGACTTTCACTCCTCTTTAATGCCAATTCGTCACACCCCTGAGCACTCTGACAGGTCAAAAATCCACCTACATCCTCCTTAAATACTTTCAGTGATGTAGCTCCAATAACTCTCTAACCCAGATAATTTCTGACAGTGATTACCCACTGTGAGAGGAAAACACTCCCCACACATACACCGTCACCAATTGATATGAACAAGAGGTGAACACAGGGGCTCAGAAAAGAGTGAAGAGCTTTGATATCAAGGCAGTATTTGACTGAGGATGGCATCGGGACCGCCTACTTACTTGAGCTGAATGGGAATCAGGTGTAACCTCCGACTTATCTGGGTCCTTCAGAGCACTAAGAAAGATGCTTGTGGTCAGTGGCCAACAGTCCTCTCAGTCCCAGAACATCTCTGCAGGAGATCCTCAGGTTAACCTCCTCAGCACAAACATCTTCAGCTGCTCCATCCATGTTTTTACCCATCATAAGATATGAAGTGGAGATGATGACTGAAGATCACACAATGCTCAGAGCATTTTATCCCTCATCAACCATTCTGTGCCCGTGTGCAGCAAGACGTGGGCAACATTCCATTTTGAGCTGTTTAAGTGCCGGTAACATTCATGTAACAGTACGGCCAGACACTGCGCATTTCTACAGTTCAAAGAGGAGCTCACTCACCATCTCAAGCTGGTTAGACACGGATATGTGGAAGCCATTCAGCAAACGACTGAACAAGAAAAGGGACAGCCCATCCAATCCTCTTGCCTGTTCCACAGGAAGAGAAGGGGTCTGTCAGTTCATCGAGCTGTTAAACAGGAGCAGGCAGAGCCCAATCAGACCCATAAACCTGTTCCATGAGACCAGGAGGAAGCTAAACAGCCCCACGAGACACTTATTCAGGAACAGGAGGTTGTCATTGCTAGTCCAACATGACAAACCAATGAAACTGAGACTGCACTGATAGAGGGCTCTATGGTGTTTATCTTGGCTCCACTATTTGTAGAACGTGTGCTACTTTAGCACGATTTGCTGTCAGTGAGGAGGGAAGCCAAATGTTTTGTGTCCAGTCTCAAGGAGGCATCTTACATCTCCGAGAAGACACACCCATGTTCTCCATTGAGGTCGGATGTTGCAAGGAAGAGTTAACTCTTTTATAATGATGGTCTTGTGGCTCCTGTCGGGATTATGGATAACATGACGTTCATTGCAGGATCACACACCAGTTGAACTGTATTAATATTTGGTGAGTTTATGCAAAAGCCTGAACCTCTCTCTCTTTCTCTCTCTGTGTCTCAATCAATATAGGGAGTGCGTGCGGTTGGATGGAACGATCGCAGAGGCTCTTAAACTATCGAGAATCATGTAATCCGAGTGACAAAAATGCCATGGAATTCATCTCTGTATCAGTGGCTGTTTAGAACATCATGAGTGAGTGTCCATCTCCCTTAGGGTTCAATGAAATCACCTCTTATTCTCTCACTGAGCTTCACTCACTGCTCATGGTGCCATTATCTCAGGGATTAGTCTAGTCAAACTTCAGAGAAAGTCTATCCACAGTACCCCAAATACTGCCTCAAAGACACTGTCAGGGATGATCGCAACAATCCTTTTTTCTCACTTAGACATTGCCATTTTTTTCCTGTGCCAGAAAAAGCCATTTCTTCTCTATATATTACGTCTGACATGGAATTCATAAGTCCCTTACATCCGTATGACAGCATCAATAAAGCTAGCACATCGATGCCTATGGAGATATGCAACACTCTCGGGGAGAACTTCAATGAGATTGAATACACCCAAAATAGGGGATGATCACTTACCTGATAAGAAACGAGCTGTAGGAATACGGGAAAGAGGCAGAGGAAGGGAGCTGTCTTTACTTTTGATCTTCTCTCACAGAATGTATGCAGCCCTGGTGAGGCCAGCATGTTATGCTGATTTTGAACTGAGTGGCTGGTTCAACTGTTCCACAGGAACAGATTAAAGAGTTAAACACATTGCTGGGGGTTTGTAGTGTTACAACACAGGAGCAATTCTCCTGCTTAATTAAAACCAGAATCAGAGAAAAGATTTATCCCATGCAGTAATATGTGATAATTCTAGAGTCTAAAATTATTAAAAGTAAAAATTAACAACTTTATTTCTTAAAGTATAAAAGAGAATAATAAACGAACGATTGTTTACAACTTGTTCCTCTAACCTATCTTTTCCCTTCCCCCTCCACAATATTAGTCCGATAAGATGGCGAATGAAGCAAAACTTCTAACCTCAAAACCAGGAGGTTTTCGGTTCTTCTCCATATTCCTGTTTTCTTTACGTCATGGGAATTCTGCTTCACCAGTTACTAATCAATAAAAGTACCCTTCAGACAGCTATTTTTCAGGCAATCTTTGAATGCTCGTAGCATGGTAGTTCAACTCTCAACTGTTCGATTTTCCACCCCCAAACCATTGGATTGTGTCATTGGCTGTTACGATGATCAATGTCCTCAATTCAAACTTGATTTGAGGTGGGTATTTTGGAGTATAATTTAGAGTGTTCTGCGGAATTTGTTTTTGGCTCGAGACAGTGAGCTAATCGAGTTTTTCAACCAAAGGTTACATTATACCTATTTTTCAGAGCACTTGGTAGTTATTGCTGGCTTTTAATTCTCTTAAAGGTACAGTACACCCACATGTTCATCACAGAAGTTACACGGAAATCTGACGAGGGAATCATGACACATTGACATCCCTAAAGGACATGAGGCAAGCAGATGCCTTTTTATAACAAGTGATAATGATTACTTTTAAATTCCACCAATTTCCTTCATGAGATATTCTGTGGTTCTAAATTATGAGTCAATGGCTTGACCATCATAAACTATCTCCCCGTATGTACAGAGAACAAGTTAAACATCCTCAAGAGCAATTATTTAGTGATGGACATGTGGTTAGAAGGAACTTAAAACTGTTGTATCCGGATTGTACAAAGTCACAAATCATGGTTGCACTGAGACTGAGGTGAGACTGGGATATCATGATGGTGGTATTGGACACGATTGGTGGGTGGGAAGGACATGGAGGTGTAAATCTGTGAAGGTCAAAATGAATTATTGAGTTTCAGAACAGTCTGGTTCCGTCTCGCATATCAGTGAGTAATTTATAAATACTAGTTTGTTAGTTATAAAATATAAGGAAATGATTTTTTTTTTGGAACTGAAGACATTGACTTTCACTTTCCAAAATTTATATATCATGAGCAGAAATTCAGATCAACCCGGTTTAGTAGACGAATATAATGCCTTACCAGGAACACCAACCATGGCGAGGATGGGATAGTAACCACCCTGAATAATCCAAAGGATATCCAGGATCCGCAATGTTAATGATATCCAAGGCTGGGAAAGCCAGTAAAGACCCGAGTATAAACTCCTGCCCATTGTTGGAACATTCCAGTCTAATGTTCTCGGATTCTGATCCATTGTTGGAACATTCCAGCCTAATGTTGTCAGAATCTGATCCATTGTTGGAACATTCCAGTCAAATGTTCTCAGCTCCTGATACATTGTTCTACCATACCAGTCTAATGTTCTCTGATTCTGATCCATTGTGGAACAATCCAATCCTTGGTCCTCAGATTTTGAACCCTTATTGCAACGTTCCAGTCTAATGTTCGCAGATTCTGATCTCTTCACCCCTTCTCTCTCAAACTGCTGATCCATGTTAATGCTGTCAGTGATGCTCCTATTCATACTATAGCATAACTCATTTACTGAGCCCATTTATCAGTCAGTGATGGAAACTCTCCACTGGGATAATTAGGATCCACAGAGATTGACATTAATCACAGTCAATAAACAAATAGCTCCATTTAACCTCTTTCATTTAATGATTGATTTTATTAACAATCAAAACAACGTTTAAAATTTACACACTTGGGAGGAGAGATATGGGGGTGACTAAAGGAAGGAATATTGGAGATGGAAGCTTAATTGTATGTAATCATTCAATCTACCTTGGATATGGGAGTAATGTCAAAGGATTGTAAGAATATAAACACGTTCCTCCGTTTATAAATGGAAACATAAAGTCTGTAACTACTGATCAGTGATTATAATGCAAGTAACATTTGGAGGGAACTTTTCCAGTCCACCATTAGACATGAAAATGTGCTTACAACAAACATGAGTTATAGCAGACAAATGGCATGGATATGTTAACAGAGAATATGATGTGTCACATAATTCAGATGGTTATTCGAGGATCAGAGAGGGCCGGCGAGGGTCTTACTGTTCATGTTGTCGATATCAATCAACTGTAATTAAGTACCATTCACTGGATTTCAATTGCAATGTGATTATGATATTGGGGACATTGCTGCTGAGACTGGAGGGAGGGAACATGATATTTCCCAGTCATCTGTATTGGAATGTTACCCTTTATAAATCATATGAAGATCAAATTCCAGGGTACATCCCCAATGAGGAATGAGAAGAGCCAATATTAACCAAGCAACCAGAAGATATTGCAGCAGAAATTTGGCCATTCAGCGCCTTGAGCCTGCTCCACCATTCAATGATGAACTTTTCATCCCCATTCTCCTGCTTTATATCTGTAACCCTTGATCCACTTTGCATTCAAGGACCTATCTGTCTCACTCTTAAATATACTCAATGACCTTGCCTCGACAGTCGTCTGCAGCAGTGATATCCATAGATTTACCACTCTCTGGCTGAAGAGGTTCCTCCTTATCTTTGTTCCAAAAGATCTCCTCTTTATGCTGTCCCCTCGTGACCTAGTCTCTACTACCATTGGAAATTAATTGCCAATATTAACTCTGTCCAGGTCATTCAGTATTCTGTAAGTTTCAATTAGACTTCCCAGTATCTTTCTGAATTCTATTAAATATAGACCCAGAACCCTCAGATGTTCTTCATATGTTCAGCTTTTCATTCCTGGGACTATTCTCGTGAATCTCCTTGAAAAACGCTCCAGGGCCAGTTCATCCTTCCTGAGATATGGGAACCAAAACTGTGCACAATCATCTAGATGTGCCCGGACCAAAGCCTTATAGAGCTTGAGAAGTACACCCCTGCATTTATATTCAAGCCCTCTTGAAATAAATCCCATAATTGTATTTGTCTTCATAACTACTGTCAACATGAAAGTTTACCTTTTGATACTCCCGAACAAGAACTCCCTCGTCTTTTTGAACTTCAGACTTCTGAACTTGCTCGCTATTTAGAAAATAATCCATGCCTGTATTCTTCCTGGCAAAGTGCATGACGTCACACTTTCCCACGTTGTATTCCATCTGCCACTTCTTTACGCACTCCCCCAACCTGTGAAAATCCTTCAACAGGAGAAAGCGAAGACCGCAGATGCTGGAGATCAGAAGCAAAACGTGTGGTGCTACAAATGCACTGGCAGTCAGGTAGCATCCGAGGAGCAGAAGATTCGACGTTTCAGGCATAAAGTCTTCATCAGGAATGAGGTGGGGGGTGAAATGGGACTGAGAGATAAATGAGAGGGGCTGAGGCTGGGAGGACGTTAGCTTGGAAGGCGATAGCTAGATGAAGGTTGGTGGTGATAGTGATAGGTCACAATGGAAGGTGGAGTGGATAGATGGGAAGGACGATGGATAGATAGTTCAGTTAAATAGGGTGGTGCTGAGTTGGAGGGTTAGTTCTGGGATAAGCTGGTGGGAAGGGAGATGAGGAAACTGGTGAAATTGCCCTTGATATCATATGGTTAGAGGGTCCCAAGACGGAAGATTATGCACTTTTCCTCCAGACGACTGCTGGCTAGAATTTGGTAGTGGAAGAGGCCAACAACTTGCATGTCCTTGGTGCAATGGGAGGGAGAGTTGAAGTACTCAAGCACAGAGAAGTGGGGTTGTTGGGTATGTGCGTCTGGGAGTGTTCCCTGAAACGTTCTGCAAATTGATGTCCTGTCTTTCCAATGGAGAAGAGACCAGGAGCAATGGACAGAGTAGGTGGAGTGTTTGGATGAATAGGATGTTCTTTGCCTGATGTAGAAAGATCCTTTGTGGCCTTGAATGGAGGTGAAGAGGGAGGTGTTGACACAGGTTTCATACCTCTTGTAGTGGCAAAGAAGGCATCAGGATTGGAAGGTGGCTTGGTGGGGGTGGAGTGGCATGAACCTCACGAGGGAACCGTGAAGGGAATATTCTCTACAGACTACTGATAGTGGTCGGGAGGGAAGTAAAACTCAGGTGGTGGAGTCTGACTCTTAGTGGCGGAAATGTCAGAGGATGATGCGTTGTATCCTGATGGTTGATGGGATGGAAGGCGAGCACCAGAGGGGTTCTATCCTTGTTTTCGTTGGAAGGATGGAGTGCAAGTGCGGAGGTATGGGAAGTTGAGGAGATGCGCTAGAGCACCCTCCTGCAGCCAAACCACCTCTTCAATGCTACCTGTCCCTCTATCTAGTTTTGCACTGTTTGAAAACTTAGCTAGAATCCCATCAGTTCCTTCATGTAAATCATTAATGCACAAAATGAATAGTTGTGGTCCCAACACTGAGTCTTGTGGAACACCACTTGTCCCTGCCTGCCATCCAGAGAAGAACCCTTTTATCCCAACTCTCTGCTTTCTGTCAGACAGCCATGCTACTATCCATGTTCGCACCTTGCCGCTAACACCATGGGCCCTTATCTTTCTCAGTAGCCTTCTGTGTGGCACCTTGTCAAAGGATTCTTCAGCAACAAGTGGATAACATCTATTGGTTCTCCTTGGTCTAATCTGCTCGTTACTCCCTCAATGTATTCTAGCAGGTTTGTCAGGCCTGATCTCCCCTTGATGAAACCATGCTGACTCTGCCTTACTTTACCAAAGACCTCCAAGTATTCAGAAATCCCATCCTTCAGATGGATTCCAGCATGTTACCCACAACTAAGGTTAGGCGAATCAGTCTGTAATTTTCCATCTTCTGCCCAACTCCCTTATTAAACGGAGTGTCATGTGAGACATTTTCCAGCCATTTGGCCCTTTCCTGATTTTAGTCATTCCTGAAAGATTACCAGTTACGCTTGCACCACCTCTTCAGCTATCTCTCTTACAATGCTGGGGTGTAGTCCACCGGGTCCAGATTATTTATCCACATTCAGGCCATTCAGTTTTCTAACATGTTCTTCTTGATGATGGCCACCATACTTAGCTCTGCCCTCTCACTCTTTTCATTTTTTGGGAAATTACTCATGTCTTCCACCATGAAGACTGATGCGAAGTTCCTCATTTGTTTCTTTGTTTCCCACTACTGTCTCTCCAACATCATTTTCCAGTGTCCCATGTTCACTTTTACCACTCTTTTGCACTTTATCTATCTAATGAACCTCTTACAGTCTCCTTTATATTACTAGTTAGCTTACACCTACACTTAATATTCTCCCTCCTTTTCTTTCTTAACTTCTGTTGATCTTTGTCAGTTTCCCAATTCTCTAGTTTCCCATTGCCCTTCACCACATTATATTCTTGTTCTTTTGCTTCTATGCAATCCCTGACTTCCCTTGTCAGCCATAGTTGCCTCATCGTCCCTGTACCATGGCTCTATTCTTCAGCATGAATCCTGAATTAATCTTGCAATCTCCTGCCATTGTTGTACCCTTGCCTTTCCTGCTGGACCCCTCTCCCAGTCAATCCTACCCAGGTTCTCCCTTATGCCTCTGTAGTTGCCTTTATTCAGCTGAAATACTGTTAACTCTGATTATATCTTCTCTGTCTCAAATTGCAGAATACATTCAACCATGTTCTGATCACTGCTTCCGAGGTTTCCCTTCACCTTAAGCTCCCTTATCTAGCCTGCGTCATTAGATCCAGAATCATCTGTCCCAAGTGGACTCTACCACAAGCTACTGCCAAAAAAGACATATCATAGACATTCCTGTAATTTATTTTCTTGCGATCCACTACCAAACTGATTTCCCCAATCTGCCTGCATATCGAAATCACCCACGATCACTGTATTTTGCCTTTCCTACACATCTTTTCTATCTACTGGTGTCTCCTCTGCCCCAGCTCCTGACTATTCTTTGGAGCCCTGTACAAGACTCCAAATGCGGTTGTCTTACCTTTGTGGTTCCTCAGTTCCACCCACGCAGATTCTACACTATCTGACTTTACTTCCTTTCTTACTATTGATTTCATTTCATTTCTTACTAATAATGCATATTCACTCCCTCTGCCTTATTGCCTATCTTTTCAATAGGATAAATGTCCTTAAATATCCTGAGCCCCTTGCAGCCACTTCTCCGTGATACCCATCACCTCATCCCTGCCGATGTCAATCTGTGCCACAAGCTGATTTACCTTATTCCTTGTACAGCATGCATTCAGATATAATATGGTTAGTCCTGTATTAACTGTACCTCCTGTCATGCCATTCATTTGACCAGTTTGCTTTGAAGTTTGATTGTTAAATTTCCAGATGTTCTATCCTATTTGTGTCTGTGCTGGAGATTTTAATAACCTCTCCTGAGTTCTGTACTCTTTTCTCTTCTTTTAATTCGGCTTTTCTAATTAATCCCTGTAACTGAACCCCCACGCCGCACCCACACACTCCTAATCAGTTTAAATCTATGTTCTACAGTCCTAGTTAGGATTCACTCGGACTCTGGTCTCAGCACGGTTCAGATGATGACTGTCCCATTCGGAACAGGCCTTTTATTCCTCCGTAATAAAATTGATTTATTCAACACAAAACACAGGGACAAAATAAACTTTTCCGTACATACCAAAATATGAAAACTGCAAAGAGATAAGGTTGTTAAAATGCACTTACTATGTGGTGCTATATAAATTGAAATGTGAATTACAAAACCATGGAAGTGATGTTCAAACTTTGTCAATCATTATTTGATCCGCAGCTGAGATCCTGATTTTCCGTCTGTCAGTATTCCCCATCACTGAGATTCTCTCGTCCTGTCTCTCACACAGTGTCTAGAGAGTTTACAAGTTGATGTTGGCCCAGAATATTTAAATTAATCCGCCTTCTCTCTGGAGCCAATCTGTTGGTCTATTGGATTCTGACTAGCTGTCAGCAACTCAGCTCTGTGATGTCATTGGCGGTAAATGATCTGGGATGACAGCCAGTTTCATAGGGTATGGCACCAGACAAAGCACTTGCAGTGTCTAGGAGTTCCGAAATGAAATTCTGTGTAGTTCTCCTCATGCTGCCTCCTGATTATTTCACTTTTCTGACATCCGTTGCTCTCACTCATTCTGTTGTTCCGTTTTCTTGCCACTCTGTTTATCTCACTTCACTTTCTTTCTCTCTGTTTATTCCTCTCTATTCCTCTCAGCCTATCTTTCATCATTCTCTTTATTTTCAAGTGGTCAAGTTGGAGAGCTCGTGGACGCATGGTGGGCTGATTGGCCTCCTCTGTGCTATATGTTTTTTGAATTTCACTGACCCAAAATAAACACTTTAGGTGCCTGGAGAGACAAGCTGATCCACTGAAGGACACATCGCACAATTAACCATTATCTCTTCCTGTTTTCTGACATGCAGCGATCTCGAAATATCTGTCCAAACAAACAGACTGCTCACATTAAAATCAGCACACTTCAGACTGCCAGGTCCACTGTGTTCAGTACCCTCTGCCTGCTTGCAGTTGGTCTTAGCTGTACTGATATTAATCTGCAACTCCTCCTCAGTCACTGTTCCTTGGACCTACTGCTGTCGTTCCCCATGCCCCTTTCCCCATCCCCACCCACAGCCGCCACACACGAGTTTAAATCCTCCTAAGGGACAATGACAAACCTGCCTGCCAGGAGATTGCTGCCAGTTCAGGTCTGTCCTGTCCTTCTTGTGTCGGTCCTACCCATCCGGGAATCACAATGATTCACATATTGGAGATTGCTGCCAGATCAGGTTCAACCCGTACTTCTTGTATGTAGGTCCTACCGACCCGGGAATCCCAATGATCCACAATTCGGAGATTGCTGCCAGTTCAGGACCATCCCGTCCTTGTGTATATCCTATCAACACGGGAATCCCAATGGTCCACCTATCAGAATTGCTGCCTCCCCTACCTGCTCTTTGGCGATGTAGTTAATTGTGCTATCTTCCTGTTTCTAATCTCACTCATACGTGACCTACATTCAAACATCCTTTCAGCACAACTCCATCAAGGCATTTTCTTTAAAGTGGATAGACTTGATAATAAAAAAAATTAAGTGCGACGGCAGGAAAGTGAGACCACTGAATCAGTCCAATGACCAGAGGATCTGATATCTATCCCCGCCACCAAGCGTATTTCACAAAGCATACATATTGACCATCTGTTTGCAGATGAACGAGGATAAACAGAGATTAGAAAATGTCAGTGCAGATGGATGTCATTCAACCTGTTTACTCAGCTTTGCTATTCAATTGGATTCTAGATATTAGGTTCCTTTAAATGGCAGCATCTTTACCCAGCATCCCCAGCGGGTCAGAAAGTTCCCAGCGTCGTTGTATGCACAGTTGTGTGAAGGGCGTATCCAGTGCCAGGCAATGGGGTGTGGGAAGTCCCAGGGGTGGCACAAGGAAAGACTGCATGTAGTGACGATGGACTGAGGGACTGAAAGACATGGAGGGTTATCCAGGGACACTGCACTCAGACAAGTGGCTGGGCAAGATTCCTAAACACCCAGAGGAACCCACGAACCACGGCTGCTTTTACAAAAACCTTTCACATTTGCTGCATTGCTCTGTCGAGCAAAATCAAAAATACTCTAGATGGTAGAAACCTGAAGCAAACACAGAGACGTACTGTGGAGAGAGAAAAGAGTTACTGTTCCCAGTCCAGACAGAGGAAGAATGTACAAAGTCTACACAGACAGGGCCCAGAGATTGGAATTGAATCCGAGTCCCCAGCACTGTCATGCATCATTGCTGTGTCACGATGCAGCCCAATGATGGATAATTGGGGATAGTATAGTTAGAGGCTTAGATACTGTTCTCCGTGATCGGGATTGAAAATCCTGAAGCTTGGGTTGTCTACATGGTGCTCGTGTTTGGGATATCTCATCTGGGTTGCAGAACTTGGAGCGGGAGGGGAATGATCCAGTGATCAGGGTCCGTGTAAATACCAACTACTGGACAAACAAATAATAATAAGAAGAGCGATGGGTAATACAGGATTGAACTACGATATCAGAATGTATGCAGTATAAGGAATGAGGTAAACACGCTTGTGACTCATGCACAAATTGGCTGGTACGACATAGTGGACTTTACAGTGATACTGCTGCAAGAAGATCAGGATTGGGAACTGAATATTCAAGGATATTCATCCTGCCGAAAGAATAGGCAGGCGGGCAGAGAGATAGAGTTGTCTCATTATTACGAATGGAATTGAGTCAATGATCAATAATAAGGAGTAAAATAAGGTCAGATGGTGCAGAATCTGTGTCGGTAGAATTGAGGAATCAAAAAGGTGAAAAAATGCAGTTGGAGTTATGTACAGGGAGCTGAGGTGCAAGATACACCAGGAGGTGGAAAGATCTGCAGGAAAGATAAAATTACAGTGATCATGCGGGATTTTATTATGCAGGTTGACTGGGAATTCAGGTTGGTAGTGGTTCACAAGAAAAGGAATTTGTGGACTGTCTATGTGATGGCTTCTTGGAGCAGCTTGTGTCGGCAGAGTAGATGAGGGGAGCTTAAGGTGAAGGAAATCATAGGAGGCAATGATCATAATATGATTGAATTTACTCTGCAATTTCAGATGGAGAAGTTAGAATTAGAAGCACGGTATTACAGATGAATAAAGACAATTACAGAGATATGAGGGAGGAGCTGGGTATTATTGACTGGCAGACGGGCCCAGCAGGAAAGGTAGTGCAACAGCAATAACAGGAAATCAGGTATAGCATAAAAGCAAAAGATAAAGGATAAAATGTGGCATCGTGCAGTGGGAAACCTGAGGATTGGGAAGCTTACAAAGACAAAACAGAGTGCAAACAAAACAATATAAGAAGGGAGATTAATAAATATGGGGGTAAGCTCGCCAGTAATGTAAAAATAGACTGTAACAGTTTATTTCAATATATAAAGTACAAAAGAGCGTCAAAAGTGAACAATGGACCACTGGGAAATGATACTGGAGAGATAGCAGTGGGGAACGAGAAAATGGTCAGAGAACTGAATAAGTACTTTGCATCAGTTTTCACGGTGGAAGACACGAGTAATTCCTAAAACGTTCAAGAGATTGAGGGGCCAGAGCTGAGTGTGATGGCCACGACTATTGAGAACATGCCAGGAAAAATTGAATAACACGAAGGTGGTTAAATAACCTTGACCAGATGCACCACACCCCTATGTTCTAAGGGAGATAGCTGAAGAGGGAGTGGAGGCGATCGTGTTTATCTTTCAGGAACAAGTTAAGTAAGGAACGATCCCAGAGCACTGGAAACACACTAATGTGACACCCCTTTTTGACAAGGGAGTAAGGAAAAACACAAAAACTCTGCAATGAATATCTTAACCTCGATCATAGGTAAGATCCTCGAATCTATTGTGAATGATGAGATTTGCGAATACTTGCAAGTATTTGGTAAAACATTGCAAAGTCCATGGTAGTTCATGCGTGATGAACCTGTTAGAATTCGTTGAAGAGGAAATAAGCAGGCTTGACCAAGCACAGCAATGATAGTAGTTATCCACCTGGATCTCAAGAAGACCTTTGACATGTTGTAACCCAGGAGATGTCTGAGTACGATTAGAGAGACATCAGGGAGGAGTTGGGTATAATTGACTGGGAGAAGGGTCGAGCAGGAAAGGAAGTACAACAGCAATGACAGGAGACTTTTGGATTTTTGTTAGAGGCAAGTTAGTGGCATTGTTTGAAGCTTAGCTGTCTGGCAGAAAGCAGAAAGTGGGGATGAAATGGTCGTTATCACGATGGCAGCCGATGACAAGTGGTGTTCCACAAGGCTCAGTGTTGGGATGGTAACTTTTTACTCGTTATGCTAACAATCTAGATGAGGGAATCGAGGCCAACCTGGCTAAGTTTGCAGATGATGAAAAGATAGGCAAATGGACAGTTCGTGTTGAGGAGGCGGAGAGGTTGAAGAAGGATTTCAACATGTAAAGAGATTGGCAAATGCATTCCAGTGTTGGAAAGTGTGAGGTCGTGAACTTTGGCACAACGAATAGAGGCATGGTCTACTTTCTAAATTGGGAGAAAGTTCAGAAATCTGAAGTGCAAATGGATATGGGAGTTCTAGTGCAGGGTTCTCTCAATGTAAGCTTGCAGATTGAGGCAGTATTTAGGAGTGCAATAGCATTTATTATTTATTACGAGAAGAATTGAATATAAAACCGGTTGAATACGGCTCTGGTCAGACCACATTTGGAGAATTGTGCGTACTTTTGAACCCCATATCTCAGGAAGGATGCACTGCACCTGGAGTGTGTTCACAGGAACTTCACGAGAATGGTCGTCGGAATGAAAAGCTTATCGTATGAGGCATGTTTGAGGAGTCTGGGTCTATACTCAATATAGGTTAGAAGAATGAAAGGAATTGTAACGGAAGCATGCAAAACACTGAATAACCTGGATAGAGTAGACGTTGATAGATGTTTCCATTGGACGAGGACCCGAGATCACAGCCTTAGATGAAAGGGGATACACTTTAGAACAGTGATAAGGAGAAATGTCTTTAACCAGAGAATGGCCAATGTTTGAAATTTATTGCCACAGAAGACAGTGGGGCAAGGTCATTGATAATATTTGAGAAGGAGGTAGATAAGTATTCATTATCCAGGGGATCAATTGTTATAAAGAGAAGGTCGGAGAATGGGTCAGAGAAAACTGTCAGCGAAGATTGAATGGTGGTGCAGACTCGATGGGCTAACTAGCCTAATGTCTGCTCCTATGTCTTATCGACTTATGGTTTAAACCTCAAGGAGGCACCTTGCAGCTCTGAGAAGATGGATTCATGTCCTTCATGAATGTCAGTAGCTTGAGGGAACAGTTAACTATTTTAGAATTAAGGTATTGTGGCTGCTGTCAGGGTGGTGGATAATATGATATTCAGTGCAGGATCACACACCCACTGCGCTATATTAATGTTGAGAGGGTTTATTCAAAACCTGGATGTCCCTGTCTCTTTCAAATACCGTGGAGGGTGCGGGTTGGGGTGGGAGGGCGTAACGTCCTCCCAGGCACGTACACAATCCAGCATCATGCGTCCTGAGTGAAACAATAGTCATGGAAACGACGACCTTCTCATTGTCTGTTTAGAATATAAGGAGTGATTGTCGATCCTACTGAGTGTTCAATGCAATCACCTCGTATTCTCTCACAGCACTCCCAATCAGCTTTCACTCACTACTCGTGGTGCTATCATCACAGAGATTAATCTGGTGGAACCCCTGTTCATTCTCCTGAGGTAAGGAGCTCACACCTTATAAAGAAGAGAAAATCTGCCCACAATGCCCCAAATAGTGCCTCAACAACACTATCAGATTCGATCACAATAATTCCTTTCCCTCCCTTAGCTGGCTCCGTTTCTTTTGTGTGAAATAGGAAACTATTGATTTACGATGCACTGCCACTGATTAAAAATTTAAAACATCCTTACATCTGTAGGTCAGCATCAATAAAGCCAGCATAGGAAGTACCTTTCGAGATGGACATCACCCTCAGCGAGAGACTCAATCATAAAGAATCCATCTAAAACACTGAATGGCCACTTACCTGAATGGAAATCAGCTGCAGGAATTTAGGAGTAGGGAGAGGAAGGGAGGTATCTTTCCTTTTGATCTGCCCTCACGGGATGTGTGCAGACCTGATCAGGCCAGTTTCTTATGCCTTACTTGAACTGAGTATTCAGTTGCTTCACAGGACAGTAAATAGTAAAACACAGTTCTGTGGGTTTGCAGTTACACAGCGACTTGACCAGGGAAGGATGACCCACTGTTTTCTCTAGTGGACATTAGGCAAGCCGACATTAACAGATTATTATTCTGAGGCTCTAGATTATGAGCGAATGGTGTGACCACCATACACTGTCTTCCCATCTTTCAGATTTTGTGCAGAGAAAAAGTAAAACATTTCAAGTGCAATTACTTTACAATGGACTCGTGGTACGAAGGGTCTTGAAACAGCTGTGTACGGAATTAAAAAATTAACAAATTAGGGTTTATTCAGGCGTTGCACTGAGGCTGAAGAGGAGCCTGGACGTCATAATAGTGGTAGTTGAAAGGATTGGTGAGTGCGGAGGGTATGGAGATATAAACTGTGCAGGAGAAAAAGAATCAAGGAAATTGAGAACAGTCTGCTTCATCCTCATATATCGGTGAGCAATTTGCTAATTATAATTTCTAAGGAATGGAAATGAAAACGTTGATTAGCACCTTTCCAAAATGTACATATCATGAACATCAATTCACTTCAGACCGTTTCACTACACAGCTCGAGTGATTTACCAGAAACACCAACTATAGCAAGGATAGGATAGTTCCGAGCTTGGATAACCATCAGTACATCTTCAATCCGCGATGCGAAAGATATCCAAGACTGAGAAAGCCAGGAAAGACCACCGGATAAACTTCTGTCCATTGTTGCAATCCTTCAGTCGAATTGTTGTGGTTCTGTTCGCCGAGCTGGGAATTTGTGTTGCAGACGTTTTGTCCCTTGTCTAGGTGACATCCTCGGTGCTTGGGAGCCTCCTGTGAAGCGCTTCTGTGATCTTTCCTCCAGCATTTATATTGATTTTTGTCTGCCGCTTCCAGTTGTCAGTCCCAGCTGTCCGTTGCAGTGGCCGGTATATTGTGTCCAGGTCGATATGTTTATTGATAGAATCTCTGGATGAGTGCCATGAATCTAGGAATTCCCTCGCTGTTCTCTGTTTGGCTTGTCCTATAAGAGTAGTGTTGTCCCATTCGAACAGTGACAGCCAACTACTGCGACCAATAGGACTCATAACAGCACACAAACCAACATCCAGTCTCAGACAACAACTCACCAGGACAAAGGACCCGATACCCAGCATGAGCAAAACCAATGTCGTGTACAAAATTCCATGCAAGGACTGCACAAAACACTACATAGGACAAACAGAAAGATAGCTTACGATCCGCATCCATGAACACCAACTAGCCACGAAACGACACGACCAGCTATCCTTAGTAGCCACACAAGCAGATGACAAGCAACATGAATTCGACTGGGACAACACTACTATTATAGGACAAGCCAAACAGAGAACAGCCAGGGAATTCCTAGAGGCATAGCACTCATCCACAGATTCAATCAATAAGCTCATCGACCTGGGCCCAATATACCGGCCACTGCAAAGGACAGCTGGAACTGACAACCGGAAGCGGCAGAGACAAACCACTGCAATGCCGGAGGAAAGATCACAGAAGCGCTTTACAGGAGGCTCCCAAGCACTGAGGATGTCACCTAGACAGGGGACGAAATGTCTGCAACACAAATTCCCAGCTCGACGAACAGAACCACAACAACGAGCACCCGAGCTACAAATCTTCCCACAAAGTTTGAATTTCAGTCTAATTTTCACAGATTCTGATCCAGTGTTGGAACATTCCAGTCTAATGCTATCAGTTTCGGATCTCTCCTCACACTCTCTCTGAAGCAGCGGATCCCTGTTACTGGTGTGGGTGATGCTCACGCTCATACGATGGGACAAAACACTGAAATCATTCCTTATTCATAGAAGAGAGACGCATAGGAGCCATGGAGACTGACAGAATCACAATTGCTGAATAAACAGCTCAGTTAATCCCTTTCAATTCAATACTATTTCATTAAAATTCAAAATAACTTTGAACATTAATGCATTCTGGGTGTGATATGTGAGTGTGACTGAAGGAAGGATTGTTGAACATGGAAGATTGTTTGCGTGTAATCATTCAGTCTGCCTTGGGTATGGAAATGATGCCAGAGGTATAACAGAACATAAACATACTTCTCTGCTCTTACATGGAGAAACAAATCCTGTAACTACAGATCAGTCATTGCAATATTCAGATTGTTATTCCAGAATCATAGAGAGCTGGTGTGGGTCATGTTGTTGATGTTATCGATGCTAAGACACTGTGACGGTGTATCACTTACTGGACTTAATTTACATTGTTCTTATGACATTGGGGAAAAGAAAGAATGTGGAGAGGATTTGGGGACATGGCTGTTCAGTCTGAGTGGAGGAACAATGATGTTCCCCAATCACTAGCATTGGAACTTTGCTCTTTATAACTCATACAAAGAACAGATTCAAGGATACATCTACAATGAGGTATTAACAGAGACAATATTAATGAAATGCATTTATGCAAAACAAAATACAGGTAATAAATGATTTTCTATACAGACCGAAATATGCACACTACAAAGGGATAGATTGTTAAAATGCACTCCTGATATGGAACTATATAAATTGAAATGTGGATTACAAAACAATGGAAGTGGTGTGAAATATTTATCAATCATTATTTGATCCACAGCTGAGATCCTGATTTCCCCTCCATCAGTGTAATGGAAAATTAACAAAATTAACATTTTCTGTGAAACCTGAAAGAGAATGCTCTGCTAAATTTCAAACTTTTCTGAACTTTACTAATAGTTTGCTGAATTCTGCAGTCCAGGAGACGGCTTGTCTTTACTGAACATTGTAAACATTCGACCTGGTCTGCCGAGCAGTCGAATTCAGCAGAAAAGAAAAACATAGAGACAGTTATTTCCACGGCAAAGGAATGAGAAAATAAGAACTCGAATGTTTCCCAGCCCTTATTCTTGAGCGTGAGATAAGAATAGTTTACAGGAATATATGAATTTTGTTCAGGGTGCTTACACAAAGCGTTTTTTGCCAAATGTATTGGTTCCCTGCAGTGGTTAAAAATAAAGCTTTTTCTTTGCTCTTGATAGCTTCTGATTTCAGTCAGTTTAATTTCCATGACAGTAAACGTGGGGGCTCGTCCAGTATCCCGCGTTTAGGTAAGATTCTGAAGATTCCTAGGAGGCGCAGGTGGCAGCGCCTTGACGGTCCTTCACATCATCGTGAGCACTGAAGTGTCCCCTTTGCGTGAGAGGACAGGGAATCTGTGGATTCCGCCAGAGCTGGGGGTTTGAATCGAATAGTGTTGGGGTAAGAGCCGTGGCTTTAATAATCCTATGTAGAGACTCAATATAAGAGAATAAATTAATCAGGAAGAGGGTTCAGTAAACTCTCGCACGGTATTCGAGGAAAAGTCAAGGGAAAGGATTGCCGTCTCTAGAATGGTAAAGTGACAGTAGGCTTCAGGTGGTTTTAGACTTGGAACCAACACAGTTTGAGTTCGACTCGCCAAAGACATACGGAGTACCTGGTTTCTTGGTTTACAAAAAAGCAAGACATTGTGGTGGACGCGCCCAATGCGAGAAGAGACCTCCAGAGGTAAAGACAAGTCAAATGGAAAAGATAACGGTACCGTGAGAGAGCTGAACACTTTTCCAGTAACGCTGAAAATGGGCTTCAGCAAGACCAAACAAAAAGAGGGTTAACAGACGACTTGGAATGGCCAACCAACATTGCAGTATATGTTAAATAATTACGGCCCAGAGTCTGTAAAGCAGTTAGAATTGTGGATAAAGGAATGTGATTTTAGTAAAAGGCAATTGGAAATACTGAGGTCACGGTTGGAGGAGAGAGAATAGGAGAAACAGAAGGGGAAAATAGAACCTAGGAATTGGAGTGTTTATAATATGTGGAATGCTGAGGCTGATATCAGCGAAAGGAAATCTCAGGTAAAAGGCATATCAAATACGCATACAAACACTAGAGAACATACAGACGGTGCAGAAAACAACCTAACGAAGCTGAACAGTGCCTTAAGTCTGTTTCAGATCCTGACATTGATGGCTACCCTCCGAGACCAATAGCCCCTCCAAGATCTGCCTGGTGAAGATCCCAAGTTAGCGACCGCCGCCTCAGGGTCTGCTGAATCACTGATGGCATGCCATAACCCCAACAAACTGAAGGAAGAAGGCCAAAAGAAGGATGCACACTCCACGTCAGGAAGGCATCCAGAGTCTGTCTGCGATCTCCCCATGATGGATGATGAGTCAGGCGGTGAGAGTATTGGCGTATGATCATCTTACCAGCTAGTTCTGCAAGCACCAATGGTTGATGTTGCAGGTCCAGAAGGGTACCCCGTGTGAGTCCACAGACAATGGACCATTAAAGATTTCGGACGTGCCACTGGACAGTTGCCTAAGCCACGTACGATTGGAGGGAATAAGTTCACTGAAGAAGTGACGAAGTTCTGAAGCGAGTTCTGTTCCACATTGCATGCGATGAGACGCCTCTTGGGACGAAAGCTTTGTGTTGATGTCACCAAAATCAAATATAACTGGCAGCCGTAAATGTCCATGCCAGATCAACCGACCCACAAGCGGAAGCAAATGGAGACTTTAATGCTTTTGTTTCAAAGCTGGCAGTCGCCTGTAGGGAGGCATTCTCAGTGCGAATGGACATGACCAAAACTGCAATGTGTAAACAAGGAGAAGGTTATACAGTGTCCCAGTACCTTACGCGCCTCACTGAAGTCGTTAACATCCATCGTGGACTGAGACCACCCGATAACATAATGGCAGAAATCTCGGCGTATGAGAAACACCTGAGGAACAGCTTCATCAATGGAATGAAGGACGAAATAGTGAAAAAGGTAAAAGGCACATATGTTACCTGGGACACGGGAAAGGTGAATTTGATATAACAACAAGTGATATATGCTGAAAAATTGCTTACCTAGGAGAAGGATAGGCGGAAACAAAAGATGGACAGCAAGTGCATAACACTCAGCTTACTTTGATGCAAATGGTCATCCAGCCGTTGGAGGGATGTGCTGCAGGAAAAGCGAGAGGCAGAGGGGAAGGTTGAGGAAGGGGTTGCAGAAGAAGTGCTGGCAGAGGTCAATCTGGCGGGTGCTTAGTTTGTGGAGCAATGGACCACTGGGCATGACAGTGCCCGCACAGACAGACTCACTCGGCCCTGGAAGCTAGGCAGTAGTGCGACTGGCAGGGGAAGACTGAGTTAGAGGTCGGCAGCCCACAAGGTACAGGTAAGCCTCTTTCCTTTATGCTTAGCAACGAAGACTCGCTTATGCTAATCTCTTCTACTAACCTTATTGGCATTGATGCAGTTCCCACCTCGATATTGAGCACTGCGATTGCGAAGTGTGGACAATACGTTCATTATAACAATGATGCCTCCAAGTCGATGCCTCCCTCTATGTTATATGTGGAAGGTACAACAGCTACTTGTTTTAGTAGAGACAGGGGCAGCATATTGACCATTAGATCAAGCCAGTTCAGAGAGTCAACGCCAATAAAGTTGAGTGGAAGGTTCCTGAACTCAATGGGTGCATCAGGAGTTGTGCTATGAGAGAGATTTACGGCACCGCTGCAGAACAGAATACCCGTTAAAACCTGAGGCTGTAGCAGGAATTACTCCAGTCTTTGAATTCCCCTTTTCAGGCAATAACTCTGTTGTTCCACGCGCCTCAAATGCTCCTAACCCCTGTTTTAAATTAGATCAAATTCCACCGGACAGTAAATGATTCTCTGTTGTGGATTTAGAAAATACCATCTTAAGTGTACTGGTACACCCAGATAGTCAATTCTGATTTGCTTGTTTTATTCAAAGTGAAATTATGTAACTTCACATGACTTTGTCAAAGTTACTGTGAGTCCCCCACCATATACAATGAGGCTCTATGCAGGAGTCTGGAGACTTTTGTTTTAACCCTGGGGTCAGCGCTTCCGCAGTGTGTAATTGATTGCTTGATAGCAGCATAAACTACACCTGCCTTGGTGATTCCGAATCCAAACAAGCCTTTTTGACAAACGGTAGATGAGAAGTGTGGCTGCATGTCATCTGCCCTGTTGCAGGCTAATAGGGGAACGATTGAGGCCAGTAGCTTATTTTTCAGTTAAACTAGACCCCATAGCGGCAAGATTGCCGAAATGCTTGCAAACCATGGCCGCATCTGAAAAGGCTGTTGTAGCGTCCAGGGATGTAGTCAGCTATGGTGAATTAATCCAACTGGTCCCACATGCAGTATCCTTACTGCTTTCCGAGTAAAAGACAGCACGTTGGCTCAGATATAACACTGTATTATTGGAGACGCCTGATATTACAATAAAGTGATGCAACGTCCTTTACCCTGCTAGCCTTCTACCCACAGAAGGAGACAGAAACCCACATGAGTGTGTTGTTGTAACGAATGAAATTTACAGCCCTCGACCAGACTTGCAGGGTTCTCCACTTCAGAATCCGGATATGGAGACTTTTGTGGATGGGCCAACATTCAGGAGCAAGGAGACAGGCCAGAAATGTGTTGCATATGCTGTAATGACTACCCACGAGCTAGTCAAAGTGGGATCATTCGTTACTCATCATTTGCCTTGACTGAGGCATGTACGTTGACTGAGGGAAGGCCAGTGAATATTTACACCGACAGCAGATATGCATTCGGGGTTTACATGACTTTGGAACCCTATAGAAACACAGGGCCTTCTTAACCTCCACCGGAAAGCCCATCACACACCGTGGTCTGATTTCTGACCTCCTCGAAGTGGTCCAACTGCCCAAATCAATTTCTATATGTAAATGTGAAGCCCCTACATAAAATAACAATTCTATTTCTTAAGGCAATGCGAAGGCAGACACAGCAGCAAGGTCGGCAGCCGAGCAGCCATGAAGTTATCAGTTTGACATGTGTATAATAAAGATTTACACCCCAACAGCAGACGTACGGGAATTACAGTCACAGTCAACGTAGGAGGAGAAGCGTGAACGGACAAGTGCAGTGTGCAGCATGAATCAAGGGGTTTGTTATGGCCCTAATGGTAAAGCCTGACTACCACAATAATTATTTCCATTGAATGCCAAACTGATGCACAGTAAGGAACATGTGTCAAAACGGGGGATGTACGACATTATTTCAGCACACTGATACAATAAGGGATTTACACATTAATCCCAGAAATATTATGAACGATGTGTTATCTGTGCCACTAATAATGTGGGGAGGGGATTACAGACGAGACAGGCAGCACACCCCCAATCCCAAAGACACTTTGAGCATTTACAGATGGAATTCTTTGAACTAACTCCCAGCGGAGGAAACATATATTGTCTGATTATAGTTGATATGTTTTTCAAATGGTTGGAAGCGTTCCCCACGTCAAAACAGGATACCAGTGCCCAGGGTTTTCAAACTGAAATAATTCCAACATGGGACATCCCTGAAAGCCTTTGTAGTGACAATGCGTCACCATTCGTCAATAATGCCTTGCAGCAGATCCGTGAATATTTGGGAATAAAAATGAGACAACACTGTGCCTACGACCTAGCGAGCGGTGGGCAGTGGAAACGAGAAAATGCTAACCTGTATATATAAATTGACGAAATATTGTGAGGAACTAGGGTTGACATGGACAAAGTTTTGCTAACGTATATGAGATCTAGGAGGAGAGGAAGAGCTAATCTTAGCCGGTTGGATATTTTGTTTGGTAGGCTACCAATCACAGGAATGGGCCATGACCTCAGGGAAGACAGATAACAGACCAGTGTGAAGATGAGATGTTGTGTTACTAGTAAAACTGTCTACACTTTTGTGTCAAGCATCGAATCAAGTGAATGCAACTCTACCCCAATCAGCAGAGGAGAAGTTGCACGATCTGGAGACTGGATAGTGGAGGAAAAGCTAGAAGGCGAATTGGTGAATGGGACCGTTTGAAGTGCTCCTTACAACACGGGCAGCTGTTAATGTCGCCGATATGTAGATATCTGGCTCTGTATTTTTTAACTGTTGTTTTGGACATTTGTTTTTTTTTAATTCTGGCTCTGTTTTGTTGTCCTTGTTGCCATAAAATGACAAAAAAAGGTAAATGTAAGGGGAAATTAACAAAATTAACATTTACTATGAAATCTGAAAGCGAATGCTTTGCTAAATTTAAAACTTTTCCGAATGTTGCACTTTGATGAATTCTGCAGTCGAAGAGACAGCTTGTCTTTGCTGAACATTTTAATCAGTCAACCTGGCCTGGCGAGCAGTCGAATTCAGCAGAAAAAGCTAAGGAAAACATAAAGGCAGTTATGTCCACAGCAAGGGGATGACAAAATAAGAACTCGAATGATTCACAGCCCTTGTCCTTGAGCGCGTGGTAAGAGGAGCATAAAAGGAATACATTAATTATGTTTAGTGCCCTTACACAAGGCGTTTTTGCCAAGTGTATTAGCCCACTGCAGTGCGTAAAAATAAAGATTTGTCTTTGCTCTTGTTAGCATCTGAGTCCAGTCAGCTTAATTTCCATGACAGTCAGTGATCCACCTGACTGAGATTCCCTGGACCAGTCTCTCACACAGTAGGGGCTGCCATCATTCCCTGCTGGTCTTGGAATAGTCTATTCTTAAAAATCCACCTTCTCTATGATAATAATCTATTGGCCGAATGGATTTTGTTTAGTTGTTAGTAACCTAGCTCTGTAATATTATTGGGAACAAGTGATCTGTGCTGACAGCCAGTATCAGCACACTGCTCACAGTGTATGATACCGAGACAAAGGGCTTGCAGTCCAGAGGTATTTCTAAATATAACTTGTAACTTCTGTCTGTCAATATCTATCCACCTTCATGTTGTCTTTTGATCTATTTAACTTCACCATCATCTAACACCTCTTCATCTCCCATTCAATTAGTCGCTCCCCTTTCTATTCTCTCTCAGCTTATCTCTCTTCACTTTCTTTCTCTCTGTTTATTTCTTTCTCATACAATTTATCTCCACATACTCTCTCTAGCTCCAACTGTGCCGTTGACGAGCTTTTGACCCCAGGATGGGCTGACTGACTCCCATTTGTGCTATAATAATTCCGCGGTTCTCTGACCCACAATAAGTACTTTCGGTGTCTGGACAGACAGACTGGTCCGGTGACAGGTACAGTGCACAATTACCATTATCTCTTTATGCTCTTCTCTGATGTGCAGCTGCCTTGACATGTCTATTCAAACAAAACTGACAGAATGGAATTCGAGCAGTCAGGATGACTTTCATCACCATGCATTTCAATCAGGATTTAATGAAGGATGAGGTTCCACAATAACATAACAATGATAGAAAAACAAGACAACAGAATCAATAACAGTTGAGTACAACATGTGGTTCCAAGTAGGCTTCATGGTATTACCGTGAGATTATCAATCCAGAAAATCAGCTCCTGTTCTGTGGACCGAGGTTCGAATCCCATCACTGCAGATGGTGGAAATTCAATTCAATAATTTTAAAATGTTCCTGGAATTAAGAATCTATCTATGAGAATGAAATCGTTGCCAATTGTCAGAAAAATCCATCTGGTTCACTGATATCCTTCAATGAAGGAATCTTCCATTCCTCATCTGGACTGGCTGACCGTTGACTCCAGACCCAAAGCAATGTGATTGACTCTCAATCGCCCTCTGAAATGGTTTAGCGAGTCAGTCAGATGTGCTACAAAATCTCAAAGAAATGAAACTGATGTATTAACCGGGAAACCGGAAAAGTGAAGTTTAGAAACATCATTGTCGAACCTGCAAAGTCCTCTTTACTAACAATGAGGGCTCGTGCCAAAATGTGGACAACTGTTTTACAGACCAGTCAAGCAACAGCCTGACATAGGCATACTCACGGAATTTTACCTTACAGATATAACCAAGACAGCACCATCACCATCCCTGGCTATGCCCTGTCACAACGGCAGGACCGATCTGGCACAGGAGGCAGCTCAGTGCGATAGAGTTGGGCGGTCGATGCTCTGGGATCCCTGTGACCTGTAACCTCATATACCCTGTATATCCCCCACTCAACAATTACCATCAAGCAAGAGGATTAAACCTGGTTCAAAAGAGAGTGCAGGAGGGCAAGCCAGGAGCAGAACCAGGCATACATAAAGATAAAATGTTAATCAGCTGAAACTTCCAAACAGAACTATTTGCATGCCAAATACCATAAAATGCAAGGGACAGGCAGAGCTAAGCGATCCCAGAACCAACACAACAGATTTAAGCTCTGCAGTCCTGAGAATCTGATGGTGGATGGTGGTGGACGATTCAACAACTCACCCGAGCAGGAGGCTCCTCAAATATCCCCAACCTCAATGATGGAGGAGCTCAGCACATCAGCGCAAAAGATAAGGCTGAAGATTTCACAGACTTCTTCACTCAGAAGTTTCTAGTGGATGATCCACTTCGGACTTCTCCCGTGGTCCCCATCGTTACAGATAGCAGTCTTCAGCAAATTCGATTGACTGATATCAAGAAACGGTTGAAGGCATTGGATACTGCAAAGGCTATGGACCCTGATAACATGATGACAATAGTCCTGAAGGCTTGTGCTCCAGAACTTCCCGCTCCCTTAACCGAGCTGTTCTATTATGGTTACAAACCCACAATGCGGAAACAAAACAATGCTCAAGAGTGTTCTGTACATAAAAAGCAGGACAAAGTCAACCCGGCCAAATACCACCTCATCAGTCTACTCTCCATTGTCAGTAAAGTGATAGAAGGGGACATCAACAGTGCTATCAAGTCAACACCTGCTCAGCAATACCTGCTCAGTGACACCGAGTTTGGGTTCCCCAGTGACACTCAACTCCTGACCTCATTACAGCCTTGTTTCAAACATAGAAAGGCTACATTCTTTCAAACGTGGCTTCATGAAACTCGAGCAAAAATGGTATTGCGGGAAAATACTCCATTATTGGAATCATATCTGATAGATAGGAAGATGGTCATTGCTGTTGGAAGTCAGTCATCTCAGCTCCAGAACATTTCTGCAGTAATCCCTCAGGATAATATGGATGTAGGTTAGCTCGCTGAAATGGAAGTTTCATTATCAGATATTTCATCAACACACAAAACAACACCTTCCGTGACTCTCCGGATGAATCCTAGATCAAAGCATCTTCAGCTGCTTCAATGACCTTCCCTCCATCATAATGTCAGGCGTGGGGATATTCGACAATGACTGCACAATGTTCAGCACCATTCACAAATGCTCAGATACTGAAGCAGTCCATGCCAAAATGCAACAAGATCTGTCCCCCTTCATGCTCGAGCTGACAAGTGGCAAGAAACATTTGCTCCACACAGATGCCAGACGATGATCATCACCAATAAGAAACAATATACCAACTTAGTATTTGCAGCATTATCATCACTCAGTTCCCCACGATCAATATCCTGGGGGTTATAATTGATTAGAAACTCAATTCGACTCACCACATAAATGTAAGAGCAGATCAGAGGCTAGGAATACTGCGCGAGTAACTCACCTCCTGACTTCCTATATCCTGCCGATCATCTAAAAGGCACAAGTCATAAATAAGATGGAATTCTCCCCTTGCCTGAATGAGTGCAGACACAACAAGACAAACGAAGCTTGACACCATCCAGGACAAAACAGTCCATTTGTTTGGCATCACATCCACAAGCATTCACTCCCTTCACCACCGTCGCACAGTAGCAGAAGTGTGTACTATCTACAAGACACAATGCAGAAATTTCCCAAAGATCCTCAGACAGCATCTTCCGATCCCACGAACACTTACATTAGAATGACAAGGCCAGCATACTTATGGGAATGCCACCACCTATAAATTTCCTTCCAAACCAATCAGCATCCTTAGGTGGAAATATATCGCCGTTCCTTCACTGTTACTGGTAAAAACCCTGGAATTCCCTCCGTCATAGCATTGTGAGTCTGCACACAGCAGGTGGACTGCAGCGGTTCAAGAAGGCAGCTCAACACCACTTTCACAAGGGGGCAATGAGGGGCGGACAAGATGCCCACATCCAAAAAAAGATTCTTAAAAAATAGTTCCAAGTTGAGGTTATCGATAGGACCGGTTATCTGATTTGAGCATGAACAAGAAAGCAATGTTTCTTTTACAGAACATTATCAACGTTTCTGTTATTAGAAGGATGTTCAGTGTTCGATGACTTATTGTTGCTGCTTGCTGTGATAAATTGCATCTGTTTTGTTAAATTCAACAATACTGGCTTAACAGGAAAATACCAGTCTGAAAATGGCAATCATTTGAGAGACAGTGTATTCCAGATGAGACTCACAGATAGCTGTGTATATTCAACGTTTAAAAGACTACTGGCCGACACTGAATCCTCCCACGGTCCATATTACAGGGGTTACCATTGAACAGAACGTGAAGTCAAATCAACATACAAATACAAGTGTTACAAGAGCTGCTCAGAGACTTACAATTCTGCACTGAATATTAGACCACATGACCATAAGAGCATGAGATATTGCTATAGATTGAGGCCATTCAGCCCAGTCTTTCCCTGTGAAACTGTGCCATTTTGTCATAGTCTGTATGACTAGTGGATATATCTTCTTCACACTGACTATCTCAATCTTTGCAGTAATCAATCAGTTTCTATCAGATGCCTCGCCTCCCATTCTTCTAAATTCCATCGAGTATACAAACTGCCGCTCATGACAAGCCACCATGCCCAGGATGGATCACCTCCAACACCCGCTGATCTTGCCCCAGAGATAGTGCCCAAAATAGCTCCCAATATTCCAAATGCTGTCTGACCATTTCCCATTACTTTCCCAGCGGCATGTCTCCTCTCTTGTATTCTAGGTCCCTTGAAATGAATGCTAACATTACATTTGCTTTCCTAACTGCCTAACAGAGGGGTCAGAGAGAGGGTGACAAAGAGGTGGATGACAGAGTAAGACAAAGGGAATGGGATCCTGTGAAATGAATATTGCGCGTGTGGTAAGAAGTTAAAAAGCTGACCTCAAGTGTAGAGATCTCCAGATTACTTCCAGTGTCATTCACCATGGATATAGAAATAGAAAGATAGGTCGTATGCATGTGTGGCTGAGGAGCTGGTGTACGGGCAAGGGTTTTAAGTTCTTGGATCATTGGGATCTCTTCTGGGTTAGGGGTGCCCTGGACAAGAGGATGGGTTGGACTTGAACCAGAGGGTCACCAGTATCACTGTGGGGAGATTTGGTTGTGTTACTCTGGAATGTATAAACTAGTTAGGCAGGAGTTTGGGACTCAATAAGAGAGGGACAATTGAAAAGTCAGGGGATGATACATTAAGAGCAAGTTTCATATTCTGGATATTCTGGGCACAGTCAAGGGAGGGAAAAGGCATTTGGTTTAACGAGCATTCATTTCAATACACGAGGCCTGACTGGTAAGGCAGACGAGCTCAGAGCATGGATTAGCTCTGGGGACTGGGATATTATAGCCATAACAGAAACATGGCTGAGAGAAGGGCAGGACTGGCAGCTCAATGTCCCAGGATACAGAAGCTACAGGCGTGACAGAGGGACAAGTAAGTGAGGAGAGGGAGTTGTCCTTTTGATAAGGGAGAACATAAAAACAGTGTTTAGAGAGGATACTCTAAAGGGGTCATCAAATGAGGACAGATGGTGAGAAGTTAGAAACAAAGAGGGGATGGTCAGTCTACTAAGATGGTGCTCTAGACTCCCAAATAGCCAGCGAGTACTAGAGGAGCAGATGTGTAGTGATATTGCAGGTACCCATAAAAATAATAGAATAATATTGTTTTGAGATTTTAACTTCCATTGCATTGACTGGGACACTCAGTATGTAAAACGCCTGTATCGGGTGGAATTTGTTCAGTGTGTCAAAGAAATGTTTCCAGATCAATATATAGAGGGCCCCAGTCTATTCAGGAGGGAGCAACACTGGACCTCCCCTCAGAAACCGAAGTCGGGCAAGTGACTAAAGTGTCAGTCGAAGAAGACTTTGGGTCCAGTGACCACAACTGCCTTCGTTTTAACATAGCTATAGAAGAAGATCAGACAGCTCCACAGATTAAGGTCTGAAATTGGAGCAGGGCCAGGTTTGGGGCCATGAGGTAGGATCGAGCAGAGGTCGATTGAGTGAATTAAAAATCACACAACACCGGGTTATAGTCCAACATGTTTATTTCAAAACACTAGCTTTCAAAGCGCAGGTGATCATCCTAAAAGATAAAATTAACACTAACTTTGTTTGATATTACATTCCATGACACTATTACACTGTTGCTATAAATTCTATGTCTTATGATTGGGCACCACAACCACCTGATGAAGAAGCAGCGCTCTGAAACCTAGTACCTCCAAATAAACCTATTGGTCTGGAAGCTGGTGTTGTGTGATTTTTAACATTGTCCATCCCAGTCCAACACAGGCTCCACCACATCATGCTCGCATCAACTGGGTGAGTCTGTTTGACGGAAATGGAATGGCTGGCAAATTGTAGGCATTTAAAAGTGTGATCTCAAGAATCCAGGGTCAGTGTGTCCCTGTTAGTGTGAAGGGAAAAGCTGCCAGGTTTAGCGATCCATGGCTCATGAGGGATATTGAGGCTCTATTCAATATAAAAGAAAACGGCATACATTGTCTTCAATGTTTCTGTATCAAGGTAACCTCTTCCAGTCCTAAAGACAGGATCACTCGCTGGAGACTCTACAATCCTTTCAGGACCCTGCAGCACTACCGATCCTCAGAAACCAATGAAAGCCTGTGACTCTCCCAATCCAGTTCTGACAAGACTCACTATCTGTGCGACATCCTCCTGTCTCCAGCACCCACCCTATCAATGTAAGTTCCTCCTGTATCTCTATGCATTTACTCCATAACCTTCTCCTATCTCTTACACCCCTATCTGTGTAAATGTCACCCTCCCCTACAAACCTTCCCAAATTGACCAAACTGGAGGAGTTTACTAATACTTCCTTATCTGTGAAACTGTCTCCAAACAAAATTACTGTCCTTCTGGAAAATCCGTCAGACTCCACACCCTCTATGTCTAAATAATCTGCAGAAATAAACTTCCTATATCTATGAACATCTTCAGTCACGACTACCCTCCCTATCTCTGTTTGGTCCTCCAGTCTATACAACCCGATTTATCTCTATAATCTGTTCCATTCACGGCACTCTGGGGATAAAAAGCTTCTTGTTATCCACCCTGTCTGTACATCCCATGATTTTGTAGACCTCAATCAGGTCTCCAGTCAACCTTTGTCTTTCTAATGAAAATAATCCGAATCTATTCACACTTCCTAAATAACTAGCCTCTTCCACACCAAACAACATCCTGGTGCACCTCTTCTGCACCCTCTCCAAAGCATCTACTTCCTTTTGGTAATTTGGTGATCAGAACTGCATGTAATATTCCAAATGTGGTCGAAACAAAGTCCAATACAACTGTAACATGACCTGCCAACACAATATCCCTTCCAGTGAAGGAAATCATGTTGTGTGTCGCCTTAACCACTTTACTGACCTGCGTTGCCACCTTCAAGAAACAATGGACCTGAATACCCAGGCCTCTCTGTACGTCAGATTTCATCAGGACTTTTCCATTTAGTTTGGTCTTGAATTGGATCTTCCGAAATGCATTACCTTTGCATTTGCCTGGATTGGGCTCCCCATCTGCCATTTTTCTGTCAATCTCTCTACTGCTGTAATCTCTGACTCTCCCCTTCACTATCTGCTACTCCACCAATCTTAGTTTCATCTGCAAACTTGCTAATCAGGCAAACTATTCCTTCCTCCAAATAATTTATGTATATCACAAACAACAGTGGATCCTGCACGGATCCTTGTGGAACAGCATTAAGCACAGGTCTCCATTTTGAGAAATTCATTTTACTATAATCCATGTACATGTCCAAAAGTTAAGTAAATGTCCCTAATGTAACGATCTCTACCACAAACGCTGGCAGTGCATTCCACGCATCCACCACTCTGCATAATGCACCTACCTCTGACATCTCCCATAAACCTACCTCCAATTACCTTAAAATTATGCCCCATCGTATGAGCCATTTCACGATGGGTAAATTCTCGGACCACCCACTCTCTGTATGCCTTTCATCATCTCGTACACCTCAATCAAGTCAGCTCTTATCCTTTTCATCCAATGGGAGAAGCCCTGGCTTCCCCAACATTTCTTTATTAAACCTACCCTCCAATCCAGAAAACATCCTGATAAATCTCTTCTGCGCCCTCCCCAAAGTTTCCACAACTTTCCTCTTATGAGGCGACCAGAGCATAACACAATATTCCAAGAGTGGACTAACCAGAGATATATGGAATTGCAGCCTCACTTCACAGGTCTTTAACTCAATCCCCTTGCTAAAGAATGCTAAGACATCACACGCCTTCTTCACACCCTTTCAACACGGCTGGCATATGTGAAGGATCTATGGACGTGGAACCCCAAGATTCTTCTCTTACTCCACATTACCTAGAACCCTGCCTTTAACCGAATAGAGGTTCTCAGCAGAAACCTTCAATCTTCATCCCTCCCTGTTTTGGTACCTTCCTCCAATCCCCACAAAACCCATAAACTGTGAAACGTCTTCCAGTCCCTACAATCCTCCTTAGCTCGGTAACCTCCTTTATTAGCGTGAACCGTCAAAATTATCGAAGCCAATTTTAGCCACTTCAATATTACTAACAACTACAAAATCGTCCAATCCTCCCTAACTCTGTAACCCCCGCCATCCTACAGTACCCTTCTAGGGAAGATAGTAGAAGAAGGAAGAGTTTTAGAGTCCCGGTCATGATAGGAGGAAGGAAGGCCTGCAGAATCTGGAGGGTGGTCCAAATATAGGAGGGGATAGGGATCCTGCAAGACGTTAGAGGGAGCGAGATCCATAGAACCTGCCGGATGAGACCGGGAATGGGTTGTTCAACTTGATGGATATTTTAGTCTGAATGACTGATTTATTTTTGATTAGACTTTTAGGCCGATCTTGATGACCTAATTTTGGAGATGTTTACCAGAATGTCTGTGCACAGCTTCAGATTTCCAGGCTGGGAGATATGAGTTCAGATGTGTATCTATTTGCCCATTCTGTCTGTGTCCCTGATACTGACCTGGACCTGCTCTGTTGGAATGCACTCTCCGTGCATCTGGTGGCCTCCAGATCTACATGGCTGACCAGAGCTCACCTCATCAAAGCCTTCATTTAGAATGTGCTTTTTTATTCATTATTTTAAAATGGCAGTTTCGTGAGATGCAGGAATTGGGGATTGGGAAAATGAAATCTTTATCATTGGAAGATGGGAAGCCTTCAAAATGAGATTACGGCTTTCCCGAGACAGTACACAGTATTCCTATTAGGGTGGAAGGAAATGCTGGTGCCTGTAGGGTATGCTGGATGACGAGAGAACTAAGCTCTTGGTTAAGAAAAAGAAGGAAAAAATTGTCACGTATAAACTAGAGAAATCAAGTGAATCCTCAGACTATAAAGGCAGGGGCAGTGCACTTAAGAGGGTAATCAGGAGTGTAAAAAGGGGACACGAGACAGCTCTGACAAATAGGGTAAAGGAGAATCCAAAAGGTTTTTATAAATACGTAAAGGACAAGAAGGTAAGGAGGGAGAAAATAGGGTCCCTCAAAGATCAGCAAGGCAGCCTTTGTGAGCAGCCGCAGGAGATGGGTCCGATAATTCACAAATGTTTTGCAACAGTGTTTGCTGTGGCGAAGGAAATGGAAGAGAAAGAATGTGGGGAAATAAATGGTGACAACTTGAAAACGTCCATATTAAAGAGGAGGAGGTGCTGGATGTCTTGAAACACATAAAAGTGGATAAATCCCCAGGAACTGATCAGGTGTACCTTGGAACTTTGTGGGAAGCTAGAAAAATGATCGATGTGTGCCTTGCTGAAAAATGTGTATAATCGATCATCACAGGTGAGGCATTTGAAATTTTGAGGTTGGCTAACATGGTGCCACTATTTAAGAAAGGTGGTCAGGGAAAGCTAGGAAACTATAGACCAATGAGCATGACATCAGAAGTTGGTAAAGTGTTGGAGAGAATCCTACGAGAGAGGATTTACATGTATTTGGAAAGGAAAGGAGTGACTAGAGATAGTCAGCATGGCTTTGAGTGTGGGAAAACATGTCTCAAGAAATTGATTGAGTTTTTTGAAGAAGTAACAGAAAGGATTGATGAGGGGCGATAATTGGATGTGATCTATATAGACTTCAGCGAGGCATTCGAAAACGTTCCTCCTGGAAGATCGTTTCGCAAGGTTAGATCTCATGGAACACAGGGAGAACTAGCCGTTTGGATAGAGAATTGGCTCGAAGGTAGAAGACAGAGGGTGGTGGCGGACGGTTGTTTTTCACACTAGAAGCCGATGGTGTGCCACAAAGATCGGTGCTGGGTCCGCTACTTTTCGGCAATATTTGAAAGATTTGGACGTGAATGTAGGAGGTACAGTTAAGAAGTTTGCAGATCACACCACAATTTGAGATATAGTGGACAGTGACGAAGGTTTCCTCCGATTACAATGGGATCTTGATCAGATGGGCAAATGGGTTGAGGAGTGATAGACGGAGTTAAATTCAGATAAATGTGAGGTGCTGCATTTTGGGAAAGCACATCTGAGCAGGACTTATACACTTAATGTCTAGGGCCCAGGGAGTGTTGCTGAAAAAAGAGACCTTGGAGTTCATAGCTCCTTGAAAGTAGGGTCGCAGGGAAGTGGATAGTGAAGAAGGTGTTTGGTATGCTTTCCTTTATTGGTCAGATCATTGATTACAGGAGTTTGGAGGTCATGTTGCAGCTGTACAGGACACTGGTTCAGACACTTTTGGAATATTGCGTGCAAGCCTGGTCTTTTTACTATTGGAAAAGTGTTGTGAAACTTGAAAGTGTTCAGAAAAGATTTACAAGGATGCTGCAAGGGTTAGACGATTTGAGCTACAGGGATAGGCTGAAAAGACTGGGACTCTTTTCCCTGGAACGTTAGAGGCTGAGTGGTGACATGCTTGAGTTTTATAAAGTCATGAGGGGCATGGATAGGATAAAGAGGCAAGGTCTTTTCCATGGGGTGGTGGAGACCAGAGCTAGAAGGCAAATGTTTAGGGTGAGAGATGAAAGATTTAAAAGGGACCTAAGGGGCAACGCTTTCACACAGAGTGTGGTGTATGTATTGAATGTACTGCCAGAGGAAGTGGTGGAGGCTGGTACAATTGCAGCATTCAAAAGGCATCTGGATTAGTATATGAATAAAAAAAAAAGGATTAGTGGGATATGGGTCAAATGCTGGCAGATGGGATGAGATTAGGATAGTATATCTGGTTGGCGTGGATGAGTTGGACTGAAGGGTCCGTTTTTGTGCTGTACGTCTCGAGGACTCTCTGGCTCTAAATGTGTTCCACTGTTCATTTACAGCCTGACATTTCAGTCTGTTTACCCTGTTAACCTTGGTCAGTTCTCTCTCAATATCATGTAATTGGCTTTGTTACTGATGCTTTAGTATGCTTTATGGTCACTTTAAAATGTCCTAATCTCTTTAAATTCCAGTATAATTTCTTGGAGGATTTCGATGCAATATTATTCATTCACTCAGCTTCATCACTGAACGGTCGATCTGAGATAGTTACGTCCCTAGCTATTTGCACAATGTGTTATTCAAAGCAACACTGACTAAAACATTCAAGAAGGATCTCAGATAATATCACTCTTTCCAATGTGTCTGTCCCAGATTATACAAAGATTGAGGTCTCCAAAAATTATCACACAACCTTTGTAACAGAGTGCAATGAATTCCTGATTAATGCAGGGATGAGCAACGAAATACTGCAAGGCAGCTTAAAAACTGTGCTCTTGCTTTTGTTTTTGACACGTGACACCCAGAATTTGCATTTAGGCTGATTCAGCTGCATAATCTGAGGCCACATGCTTTCTCTGTAAGGCCTTTGTTATACATTACTGTCAGGGATCCCATCTTGCTTTTCCATTCTCCCTGAGTTCCTGTAAGGTTGTTTACTGTTGAATATTTATGTTCCACCTTTTGTTCACCATGTAATCACGTCTATCTGGTGAGGACATCCCATTTTTCTCTGTGTCACAAGTCACCATAATACAGATAGTTTGTCCTTGTGAAAAAAAAACTTCATAATTTACATTTTCCCACAATGTCCTGTTACAATCCTATTCGCTGGTGTACAGTTTTCTTTCAAATCTGCCCCTTCCTGTTCCTTTCTGCTTGTCTTCAGCCACATTCCCATGCTGTTCTGATGCTTCACCTTTTCTCTTTGGGTTTGGAAGTCTCCTTTCACCTGAACCCTTTCTCTTCATCTTCTCTGTCAGTTTAAACCCTGTCCATAAACCTACCAACATGATTGACCAGGACACTGCTTCCAGCAGGGTTGGTTTTAATACACTCATGGCATGTTGCTGTCTCTGGCTGACCAGTATCTCAGGCCCACCCTGACCAACCTTTGAGCTAAGTGGATTGCCAGATCATTTCAGAGGGAATTTGAGAGTCACAACCATTGCTCTGTGTCTGGAATCATATGTCGGCCAGACCAGCAACCTATAACAGATTTCCTTACTTAAAGGATATTAAGTAGTCGGAGGGGTATCCCTGCTACCGGGATTAAATTCTGGATGAACAGTCGAGTGAGAGTAACCCATGGCCATTGCCTGGCCCACTGATAGCTCCCTCATTCGTGAGTGCTGATCCCAGTGCACCGTCTTCGTGACCGTGGTTTGATCGTGATACCTTCCTGTACTCTGGTGATATCTCTCCATGTGATAACTGTCACCGTGAGTGTTTAATTGATGCCAGTGACTGCAGCTTTTGCAGTTACTCCAGATCCTGAATAACAGATCTCTCCACTCCAGGGAGACGAGGCAGCACAGGCCAGGGATGGAAATTGGGATATTCCAGATCTCTGTGGGGCTCAGTGCCATTCTCCATGTGTAACCCTCACTGCATCAGTCTAATTTCCCATTCTCTCTATTTCTCTGTCTCCTGTAGGTAATCAGGATGTTTCTGACTCAGCAGACTTCCCAGTTCCTGTTTCGTTCATCACTACACTGAAGATATTTGGTCAGCCAGAGAGAAGGAGAGAGAGAGATCTGGAGCCTTCAGTAAATCCTGCAGATAGGTAAGATGAACAGTGAACCGAGCAGAGTGCATGTAAGGTATCGAACTTTGGTCCGGAAGACATGACATTGATACAGTATTGAAGGACGAACACAGAGCATGATGGTTTCCAGGTTCAATCCCCACCCTCTTGTTTACTTTCATCACTGCTGTACTGAGCCTTCCCATGTCAATATGGGAAGTTGACAGTTATCAATCCAGGTCTGTGCTGTCTTAGTGAGGATCAGTACAACAGAGGGGAAAGCAGGCCTCCCCGCAAGGAGATGGCATTGAAACCTAGGATCCTTCTGTTCTATATTCCCCCTCACGCTGTCTCTTGTTGGGTGATAGAGTCATACAGCAAGGAGACATACCTTTCGGTCCAACACATTTACGCCAGTGTCTGGAATACTTCTACTTCCCAGAAAATTTCATGTTTCTATAGCCTCCACCCTCCCATATTCCCGCTGTATATTTCAAACCTACTCCAATGCTGACGACTCTCTCTATGTGTAAATTGCTTCAGTGACGATAACATGCCCAATCTCAATAATCTCATTCTGCACTCAGTACAATAATGCCTATTTCTGTATTCTTGCACAATACTTACAGTGCCCCTGTCTCTGTTAAAAGCTCCAGCCTGGACCAAAATACCCACCTGTGCACCTTCCTCAAGCCCAGGAGAACATGATATCACTGTAACGTTCTGCAGGCCCTACAACGCACCTGCCTCCTGGCCTACAGCACCACACGATCACAGTAACCTTCTCCCATCCCTACTGCGCTCCTTAGCAATATAAACACCTCCAAATACTTCCCAAACCACAACAGCACTCCACATCTCTGTTTGCTCCTCTACTCCCTATATCCCTCCCAGCACCTCAAACACCCTCTCTTTGTGTAATTCTGCAATTTGGGGCAGCATGGTGGCTCAGTGGTGAGCAATGGTGCCTCACAGCGCCAGGGACACAGGTTCGTTGGGTGACTGTCTTTGGGGTGTTTGCACATTCTCCCTGTGTCTGTGTGGGTTTCCTCTGGGTGTTCTGGTTTCATCCCACAGGCCAAAGATGTACAGGTCAGGTTAATTGGCCATTGTAAGTTGCCCATAATGTTTGTTGCATTGTCAGAGAGAAGTGGGTCTGGGTGGGTTACCCTTTGGAGAGTTGTTGTGGACTTGTTGGGCTGAAGTACCTGTTCCCATGCTGAAGGGAATCTAATCTAAACACTCCCTCTGCATTCCATATTACTATCCCTTAATATATCCCTCTATCCATAAACAGCACCAAACCCTTCAAACCTCCGATTCTCTGGAACTCCCACAGCTCCCTCCCTAACTGAGTAACCTTTTCTAGTCCTGGAACACTCTGAAAATGTGAACATCCTGCAATCCTTCCCATCTGCGTAATCCTCTCAGTTCCCTGTAACACCCCGATCTGTGGAACCAACTCCAACGTTTGTGTCTCTCCTGATCAGTTTCTACAAAACTTACTATCAATGTCACATTCTCCCGTCACTATCACCCGCTCTGAGAATGCAAGCTCCTCCAGTCTCCTCATCAATCTAATCATCTCCATAACCTTCTCCAGCTCTTTTACCCCATCTGTGTAAACGTTACACTCCCCTACAACCATCCCTAAAGCAGAAACCTCCTCCAGTGTGTGCAATGCTCCCTATCTGTGTTCGTGTCTCCAGTCTCTATTGCTGTTCCTGTCTCTGTAACCTCTGACATATTGTCCAGCTTTCCCGTCCAATTAATTTCCAGAACCTCAGCATCCGAAATCAACAAATGTTTTAATTAACTACAGCTTATCTTGTCTCTGTTCGTTCTTCAATTCCATATAACTTCATAATCTCTGTAAATAGCACCATTCCACAAAATACTCCCTGTCTGTGTAAACTACCCCAATCCTACAGTGACAAGCCTCACTGTCCTTTTGATCACCTGTCGTCCCTTCAAATCTCCCTGTATCTTCCCTGACTCCATTGAATACAGCTCATCTCATGTTATAATTCCTCTAACTCATATGTTACTCCCCATCTCTGTGATATTCTTCAGTTACTGCAATTCTCATTTTTTATCTCCAGAGCTTCCAATCCCCCTGATCAATGTAAGGTTATTGATCACTTGCAGCATGTTTAATACATGTAGCAGCCTCCAACTCTTCAATACATCCTGTCGCTGTAACCTCCATAAATACTACAGCTCACTGTCTTTTTAATATCTTCCAGTATCTGCAACCCTGTTGATTTCTGTAACCTCCTCCAGAACAGAACTCCACATCTCTGTGTAACTGATGGGAATGCTGCAAACCTGCCTTCACAGTCCTCACTAACTCTCTGAACTCCTGCAGCCCTACAACCTTCAGTTTCTCTGGCTCCTCCAATCCCTACACTTCTCCCTGGCTGTGTGAACTGTTCCAGCCCCTTCAACCCTCCCTATATCACTCACTCCTGCAGCTTCAACTATTGTCCATGTCAGTGTAATTCCCGGCACCAACAATCCTCCCGGTCTCTATTAACTCCTGCAGCTCCAACTACCACGCTATCAGTGTAATCTCCAGTCCGTCCAACCCTCCCTTTCTCTATAAACTCCTGTAGATCCAAATAACACCCAATCTGACTAATCTACATTGCCTATAACCCTCCCTTTCTCTAAACACTTCTGTAGCTCCAACTAGTACTGTGTAATCTCTAGTCCCTATATTCCTCACGATCTCTGTAAATCCTTCAGAACTGATAACCCTGTAACTCTCTTTGACATCTTTCAGCCCGACAACCGATCTGATCTCTAATCACCAACGGTGATCTCAAACCACCTGAACTCTGAAACATCCTGCAGTCTCTATAACCCCGCTTTTCTCTGTTAACTTCTCTGATATCTGTATTCCCCTTTATCTCCAGTTACAGATCCTTTTTCAGTGAAACAATGTCTCAGGACCGAATCTGTAAGAACAAAAGAATCTTCGGTGTGTCAATAAATTTGCCTCATTTTCTAAATGTTTTCGACTGCAAGTTCAACCTACTCTCCCTCTTCTCATCAATATCCCTCCATTTTGAAGAACAGCATGGTCAACCTTCTCTGGGCTGCCTCCAATGCAAGGACATTTTCCCTGTAGATAGGGGACCAAACCTGTTCACCGTATTCTCAGTGTGGGCTGACTGGAGTCCTCTATATTTATTACAAGCTTCCTCTATTTTTATTCTCCATTACCCTTTGAAATCAATGCCAGCATTCCATTTACCTTCTCTATGACCTGTTGTCCCTGTATTCCACTTTTCTGAGATTTATACACAAGGATTCCCACGTTACTCAGTGGTGGAGCTTTCTGCCGTTGATCTGAAACCAAGAGGTGACAGCAATAATCAGGAAAGTCCTGGAATGTATGGTAAAAGATATGCCAGAAATGCTAACTGCACACTTAGAAACCCATGGGATAAGCGCAGTCCATAAGACCATCATGTATAGGGGTAGAATTAGGCCATTCATTCCATCAGGTCTTTTCTACTATTCGAATATGGATGAATCGTTTCTCAACCCCATTCTCCCATTTACTCCCTGTAACCCTTAATCCCCTCACTTATCAAGAACCGAGCTATCTCGGAGTTAGATACACTGAATCACTGAGCATCCACAGCCCCATGAGGCAGTGAGTTCCACAGATCCATCACCCTCTAGCTGAATAAATTCCTCCACATCTGCATACCAAAGGGTCATCCCTTCACTCTGAAGCTGTGCCCTTGGACCCTAGTCTCTCGTACTAGTGGAAACATCCTCCCCACGTCCGTTCCATTCAGGCCCCTCTGTATTCAGTAAGTTTGAATGAGATTCTGCCGTCCCCTCTGAAACTTCATCAAGTACAGACCCAGAGACTTCACCTGGTCCTCATATGGCGCAAATTTCATCCCTGGGATATTTCTTGGAAACCCATTTCTCGTACCCTTTCACGTCCTTTGTCCAGACTCTGAATGAATAACGTGTAGAGTGTAGTCCCAACACTGATTCCTGCGGAGCTCCCTTCATCACCAATTTCCATCGTGAAAAAGACCCCTTTCTTCACACTCTCTGCCTTGTGCCAATCAGACAAATCCTCTATCCATGTTCAGCATGTTGTTCTGAAACGGAAATTTCATTTCACACCCACTGCTGGATTTATTTTTCTGTCTGGCTGTAACCAGCAGAGTTTCACCGTTACCTGCCCATTTGTAATTCCCTCGAGAAGGTGGTGGTGAGCTGCCTTCCTGACCCACTGCAGTCCTTTGTGTGTAGGGACAGACACAGTGCTGGGAGGATGGAGCGTGTCTTGGAGGGCACGTTGGAAATGCTGGTGTTCCCGTGCACATGGAGCTTCTGTCCTTCCAGTGTATAGAGGTTCTGGGTTTGTGAAGTGTTATTGAAAGACCCTTCCTGAGTGACCTCAGTGCTACTTGTAGATCTTTTATTCATTCATTCATTTATGAACATGAGCTTTGTTGGGTGAGCCAGCATTTATTATTGATTTGGAGTTGTCCCTGAGAAGGTGGTGGTGGGCTGCCTTCCTGAGCCACTGCAACAGCCGTTGGAGCTGTTATTATCTGTGTCCCCTCCAGCAGGCGCTACAACACTCCTCATGTCTGTAACTGCAGACAGACAATGCAGCTCTCCCTTTCGGAGATGACATCATCCCCGCCTTATAAATCTGACAATGCCTCACAATATCTCACCTCCTCTATTCACATCTGTGCCTGAGATCTCTAACATTTCTTTATTCTTGTTTAAACATCTGATCGCCCAAACTCTCTCCTTTTTAAAATTTGTAACCCCTTCAGTTTCTGTAATTCTCCATATCACTGTAATCAATGGCAGCACAGGTTCCCTTCCTAAAATCTCTATAATTACAATGATTGTGTGTGTAAAATTGACAGATTTCATACTCCTTATCCATCTCAGGACATTCAGCCCCCACAATCTCACTATTTGGAATGCTCCCATTCTCTGCACCTCCTCAATTCCTGAGGGTCTTTGAAAACCATCAGTGCCCCAAAGGTTTATATTACCCCCAGTTAGTGCAAGTCTTCTCACTCTGTCTGTCACTTCCAAATCTGTCACATCGAAGTCTCCAGGACCAGTCAACACTGGCTGGATGACAATTTGCGTTTGTTGAAGTCTGCACATCCCTGTAAGCAGTACTGAAAAAGCCCTTTAGGCTCTACAAATCTCCGTCATGAACAAGCTGCCATCTTTCTATTTCCATTGCCTTCTTCGATGTCTGAAACTCTCATGTCTCTTCTGTAAACTTCTTTAGTTGCTGCAGGTCTGCCTTGCTCCCCACATAACCTTTTCCATCCCAAATAGCTTGCTCAATCACTGTAACACCATCTGCTCTGTCTAGTCCTTCTCGTTTCCACTGTTTTCCAGGCACAACAGCGATCCTATAAGAGAGTAGTGCAGAATGGGATGTTATAAATCTCAGCTGAGGCTTGAGGCCTAACATTGCCTGGGAGTCGCAAAGGGAGGGAATCTGAGTGAAAGCAGCACAAAGCGGAAGAATATACATCAGCAGCGAGGATGAAGGCCGACTAGGACTTGGAATTGGAGAAACAGCAGAGCAGGAGGCTGAAAATCAGCACCGAGTCACAGAGGGAGTGGCTGTGTGAGGGAGTAACTTGGAGCAGAGGCTTGAGGCTAACTCACACCTGGGAGTTACAGAGGCAGCAAAGTGGGAGGATATAAATCAGCCCTGAGGATCGAGGCCTAACCGTGCCTGGGAGTCACAGAGACGGTGAACCTGTGAGGGAGTGGAGTGGGATCTGGAGGATTACACATACCTGGGAGTCACAGAGACGGTGACCCTGTGAGGGAGCAGAGTGGATGGGACTTGGAGGATTACACGTACCTGGGAGTTAGAGAGAATGTGACCCTGTGAGGGAGCAAAGTGGAGTCGGAGTGGAGGATTACACGTACCTGGGAGTCACAGAGACGGTGACGCTGTATGGGAGTAGGGTAGAGTAGGAGCTGGAGGATTACACGTCCCTGGGAGTCACAGAGACGGTGACGTTGTGAGGTAGTAGGGTAGAGTGGGAGCTGGAGGATTACACGTCCCTGGGAGTCACAGAGACGGTGACGTTGTGAGGGAGTAGGGTAGAGTGGGAGCAGAAGGATTACACGTGCCTGGGAGTCACAGAGACGGTGACCCTGGTAGGGAGTAGGGTGGAGTGGAGCTCGAGGATCACACGTCATTGGGAGTCACAAAGACTGTGACCCTGTGAGGGAGCAGAGTGGAGTGGGAGCTGGGGGATTATACGTACCTGGGAGTCACAGAGATAACTTTCTGCTGCTGGGACCTGCCTGCACTGAGTCTGACAGAAGTGGAAGAGCCATCCCAGAAAAGGCTGTAAGTTCATTGGCTGATAAATACACCGTTATAAGCAACAGTCCATTAATTGCTATAAGTTAGCAAATTTATGTTTTCAACTCTGAAATAAGGGTTGAACACAGAAATAAGAGGGAGAAGTGAAATTCTGAGCTAGTATAGTAAATTTCCCTCAGTAAGCCACAGTTGAATAAGGGACTTAACCATATTGTTATTTCCCTGATGTTAACTTCATTCGAAGTAATTATTTCAGTTCTCTCGACATGTTGCATTTTACGACATGGCAAGACATATTTGTCAGATGCAAAATGCATTCTGTTACATTGGGAAGTCATAGCCCCTGCTGATGTCCTAGATGAACATTGGGTCTTGGAGCTCAGACAGTGACTAGAGACTGAGAGTTAGGGGGATAGGACAAACAGAGAGCAGATCACACTGCAGACATGACGGCCTGAAATATGGAAGGGAATAGGGGACTAGGCAGTTGAAGAGAAACAGTCAGGGAATCCAGGAATAGCCTGATGTCTCCCTCCCAATTCAGTTTCCCAGTTTGGAAGATGATGGAGGTGTTGGCTGCTCAGGTGAGTGTAGTCAGAGCCATGTCTGGTACCACAAGCAGCCTAAATGTACAGGAGAGGAAGGAGGAGCAAAAGGCACAGGGGAGACAGGAAATTGAAGAAGATTCAGCATGTATATAATTCCAGGATAGTGGAGTTAAGAATGTCACTGTGTCTGCAGGACATTCGTCCGAGGGCCAGTGAGCAGTCAAATGTCATGTCCAAGTTGGTCGGAATGACCTGGGTAGGAAGGGTGAAGTGGTCTGGGGATCAGAATTTAGGGAGCGAGATGGATGGTTAGCAAGCGGGACCTCAAATGTGGCAATCCCTGGAATACTCCCAGTGCCGTGTCCAAGTGAGAACAGAACTCAGAGTTTTAGGTAGATGACCCTGTGACTGGAATGATGCTGCAGCAGGAAGGGCTTCAGATTCCTGGGAAATTGGGACTGGTTCTGAGGAAGGCAGCAACTGTACAAGCTGGATGTGCTAACGTGACAGAGCTGGGACTAAATGCCATACGGGGTGTGTGGGAGGGGTTGAAAATAACTTGGTGTGTGCTTAGGATCCAAAAAAGAATCGTAGAGGAGCCTACCAGGATTCTCAAAATAATAGAAGATGCAGTTGGAACTAATTTACGGCAACAAGTTTATCAGTGGAAGATTGAGTAAGAAAGAAAGCCTTAATCTGAGGTACTCATGCATAGACATGAATACCCGGAGTGCGGAGAGATCCAGATGCAGATTGGTGTGAGGAAATCTGATGGACTGATCACTGAGAGCTGGCTCAAGAATGGCACGACTTGGTGTTAAATATTGCTGAGTACAAAGGATTCCAAAATGATAGAATGGAAGGGAAAGGATGAAGGTAGAAGTATTGGTTTTGATTAGTGTTAGTTAAGGAGTCCAGGAGAAAGAGGATCCGGCCAAGGACAGAATGAATTTGGCTGGAGCTACAGACCAAAAAGTATATCATTACACTGTTAGGTACAGTCTGTCGGCCAGCAACCAAAGAAATGATGGAGAGAATAAATATGCAGGGTCATTTCAGAGTGATGACAATACTACAGATTAGTTCTTCCGATCTACTTAATTTTTCCAGATATAGACAGAGATACTGGTTGTGAAGAGTCACGAGGGGCAAGTGTTCCTGGATTACATGGAGGAGAGCTGACTGCAGGAGTATGTGTCCAGCCCAAGAGAGCATGTACTGTTGGACCTGCTATTTGGGAAAGAGGTGGGACAAGTAGATCCACTGTCGGTAGGCGATGGTTTTGAGGCACAGCGATCATTTTATTGTAAAGTTCAAGATGATGGTGGAGAACGATATGCAATAATTGAGATGGAGAAACATTAGTTGCTTGAGAGCAGCCTTCAATGGGGCAAGAATGAAGCTGGGAACTTTTCAATAAGGCCAGTGGTAGCTTTAAAAGTGTGAACCCAGTCAGTTTGAGCTGGTATTATGGAGATGGGGTTGCAGTGTGATCACGACTGGCAATCGCAAATTTACCAAATTTGTAGAAATCTAACACGCTTCTCATTGCACCACAAAGTTTGTGAATTTGAACAGCACCAGAATTGGAGTTTAGTTCAGATTTCAGCTGAATCATTGATTGTTGTGCTGATTCATCGCCAATTCCTGTCTTCTGGAGTTCTTGTCCTTGGAACTGAGCAGAGGCAATTCTTCACCTTCTTGGTTGTGAGTTTTGACGGAATCATGATCAGAGCAGAACCAGATACTCACTCGCAAAATCTGCAAATTTCGTGCAGAAACCCATTGTCTCTAAACACATTTCCCTCCCAAATGCACAGAAATGTTCGATTGCTTAAATGTCTTTATCCCATTCTGTGACAGGATGTTGTGAATGAGCTGTGTAAAGACATTGACGTGTTGGTCAGCCATGATGATATCAAACGGCGGGTGGGACACGTGTTTGGAATAGCCCTTTCCTGTTCCTCTCTTTCTGTGCTGTTTCTTACCGAAGGTTTTCAAAATTAACATGATAAGGGCAATGTGAATCGACACTACGGAATATCAACGTCCTCCCTTTTTCACCACCGCTCTCACAGCCAGAACAGACAGCTCGTATTGCAGCTTTAGATCAGACAGTGAAGGATTCACTCAGGTGCTCTGTCAGACTGCATGCTCCATCACACAGGTTTCCAACTGGGTACATGGAACAAGCAAACATGTGGATATTGGGATTCAGGGACAGATTTCCACTCTGCTGGGCTGCAGTTCTGGTCACAAGAATTTCTAACATGCTGAGACTTTCTGTGTATTCTTCCTACTTTATGATTTAAACTGTAATTGAATTTTTGTTATTGTATAACATTTTTACATATTCAATATTCGTGCAAACTGTGCAACGTGTTCTTGGATGTAGGAATTGTGAAGAGTATTAATGAATGCAAAATGTTTCATAATACCTGTATGAACTTTCAGAAGGAAGTTGGTGAAGTTTCATTGATTCGAATTCTGTGCCGATTGAAGCCGATCGAAGGAAAAGCCCTGCGACAGGAGCAATGTAACATTGTCTGTTAACAACGCAGGAACCAACGGAAACCCATGTCGTGTATTTTTTTCACATTTTTTGTCCCTTTTGTATCCTTTTCGTGAACCTGATGCTTCAATAATCCAAGGTTCATGTCAGTTTCAGCTTGTCTGCAATAGCTTTAATTTCAGAACCAGATGGTTCAGGGAAATGAAGCGGGTTGAGTGACTGAGGTTCCAGTGGGGCAGCACATCACCACCAAAGATCCCACAGTGTTGTGGTCCAATGGTTTGTACTGCTGCCTCAACAGGGTCTAAAGTTCGATTCCATCCTCGGTGGACTGTCTGTGTCGAGTTTGCACATTCTCCCGTGAATGTGTGGGTTTTCTCCGGGTGTTCCACTTTCCTCCCACAGTCCAAAGATTGTGCAGGTCAGGTGAGTTTGTCATTCTAAATTGCCCATAGTGCATTTGTCAGAGGGGAAATGGTTCTGGTTGGGTTACTCTTGGGAGGGTTGGTGTGGACTTTTGGATCGGAAGCGTCTGTTTCCATACTGTAGGGAACCTAATAATTACAGCAAAAGTAGAGCAGTTGAGTTAAAGTTCCCAAGGTACGTGTAGGTCACATGACAGGTTCACTGTCTGCGGCTCCAGTCGTGCAATTGGTCAGCGCCGAATACTTAAAGGTGCATAACATACCAAGGTTGTAAGTACAATGTTATCTAAAGATGCTGTTACTGATATTTAAAAGGAATTATTGAAGCATCAGACTGAAATGCAGTTCAAATCAATGTTGAGTAAATTAGCATTTGTTTGGAAATTCCAGTTTCTGACGTGGGAAAATGTTTTGCCTTTGTTAAACATGCCAATTATTAACAGAAAATGTTGTTGTGGTTCTGTTCGCCGAGCTCGGAATTTGTCTTGCAAACGTTTCGTCCCCTGTCTAGGTGATATCCTCAGTGCTTGGGAGCCTCCTCTAAAGCGCTCCTGTGATGTTTCCTCCGGCATTTAGAGTGGCCTGTCTCTGCCGCTTCCGGTTGTCAGTTCAAGCTGTCCACTGTAGTGGCCGGTATATTGGGTCCAGGTTGATGTGTTTGTTGATAGAGTCTGTGGATGAGTGCCATGCCTCTAGGAATTCCCTGGTTGATCTCTGTTTGGCTTGCCCTATAATAGTAGTGTTGTCCCAGTGGAATTCATGTTGCTTGTCATCTGTGTGTGTGGCTACTAAGGATAGCTGGTCGTGTCGTTTCGTGGCTACTTGGTATTCATGGATACGGGTCGTTAGCTGTCTTCCTGTTTGTCCTATGTAGTGATTTGTGCAGTCCTTGCATGGGATTTTGTGCACTACATTGTTTTTGCAAAACAAGGGCAAGCCAAACAGAGAACAGCCAGGGAATTCCCAGGGCCATGGCACTCATCCACAGACTCTCTCAACAAACACATCGACCTGAACCCAATATACCGGCCACTACAGCGGACAGCTGGAACTGACAACGGGAAGCGGCAGAGACAGGCCACTATAAATGCCGGAGGAAACTGCACAGAAGCGCTTCACAGGAGGCTCCCAAGCACTGAGGATGTCACCTGGACAGGGGGCGAAATGTTTGCAAGACAAATTCCCAGCTCGGCGAACAGAACCACAGCAACGAGCACCCGAGCTACAAATCTTCTCCCAAACATTAACAGAAAATCTGCAAATATTCCCCAGGTGAATATCCATCTGTGGATTGAGAAACAGAGGTGAAGTCTTAGCTTGATGACCTTCCTAAAATCGCTGACCCAGCACTGGATTACATCCTGGGAAAGTCTGCATAAATCATTTTATATCATTCAATTTCCTGCAAGCTGCACGGCTCATTCAATCAATCGAAACGATTAGATTTAACTCCTTGTGGAGTTTGACTGTTGTCAATAAACCTGGTAAAGGATCTGGGCAAGCAGTTTTACTGTTCGGAGGAACTAAGGGTTAAACTGGAGTAAGGTTGAGTCTGGACGCAGGAATTTTAAAGCGGAGATAAAAGAGTATTAAATAGACTCACTCCCCTTTCGGTTGATTATGGTCAAATGTTCAAGACAACAGATGGAAATGATAATGATGTTTTACATCGACAGACCAAATCTTGCTCATTGGAGGCACCACAGAATTACAGATCAGGAGGGAGGGGGAGATGATGATCCTTGTGGAAACCTGAGACAGAGAGAGAATTAATCCCACGCCTTTGTCTCACTTTTCTCATGAACCAGTTAGTAAGCGGACTGAGCTAACAGACTTCCAATCAAGAGCTAAACCAAACAGCTCAGTGCATTCAGAGTATATAATATTTCATGTTGAATGAGTTGCTGCACCTTCCAACTCCACCAGCTCTTCTTATACTTAACATTTTCAGATGCAGGTGTTATGCAATTTTTTTCCTATGAATGTTAACCAATTCGAGAATGTTTCCATTTTGCATCCCCATCCAGAAGTGAATGGGGAAGTCCAGAATTACTGTCGCTGTTTAATTCTCCATGTGGCTGAGTGGGTTTGCTTAGGGTGCTCCGGTTTCCTCCCACAGTCCAAACATGTGCAGGTTAGGTGAATTAGCTGTGTTAAATTGCCCGTACTGTTAGGGATAGAGGTAAATGTTGCGGAATAGGTCTGGGTGGAATGCGCTTCAACGGGTCAGTGTGGACTTTTTGGGCCGAAGGGACTGTTTCCAAACTATAAGTAATCTAATCTAATCTAATTCACTCCTTGCCTGCCTGCACTTCACATCAGCTGGATAACCTCTCTTCGGACACAACGAAGTCTTTCCTGATTTCTCCCGCATTATTCCTTATTCAATGCCACCATCCCATTAAACCCCCTCTTTTCGTTTCTAGTGGCTTTATCTCCCAGTAAACCTGATTACCGTCGTTTCTAACGACATTGTATCATGACCGTGTCATTCCTAACGTCTTTATCGTCCAGGAAACATTGCCCATGTCATTCATCATGTCTTTATATCACTGTATATTTCAAGCAGAGAAAGGATGCTGGGTCCACTTCAATGAATGAAAACTCACCACTAAGCTATGCAAACTTATAACTGACACAGGAAAGGTGGAAGCAATTTCAATTACAGCTGAATCGATTGGTTGCAACAGAATCTGGTAAAATCCCAGTTACATACATGACGGTTATTCTTATACTTATTTCTTCTCTTCGTGTGCTGAAGTTACACAGTGAGGGATCAATTACTATTGCTAGACATGCATAAGGGGTTGGGTATGAAATACTGAAGTTGTGAGATCAGAGCAGTTTTTATTGACATAGACCATTCACTGTTCGAATATCAGTCTTAGGAATTAGACAGAGAGCGATTTTGAACGAAATTTGAGCAGGGAAGTTTACCCCATGACGTAACACCAATTTGTGTGGTTACCTTGTTTTATTACCTCATTTTTGTGTTTTGCCTCATTGGGGATTTTGAAGTTATCCCCTCTATACAAAAGTTCTGTGCTTTTACACCATTATACAAAAGATGCAGTACAATAACACCCAACGCTGTTTCAGTCTACTTGCACAGATATTGACCCCTGGAAACAGCACTGTGCACTCTTCTCGAGTCTGGAAAATAATTTGCTGCATTCCCGCTCTTATGGCTCTTTTCATTCCATCAGCTTCTGTTCTTCACCGAATCCAATCCAGCAGATCTTGTCACTGAGTCTTTACTTTGTATGTGTTCAGATCATGTGAGCAGAATATCACAGTCCATACCCAGAAGTCAGACCATACTCAGGGAACCGTAATCTGCTCAAGATCATTTCATGAACACCAGGGAAAAATATCTATGCTCTTCAAAATTTACTAACCTGTTTTTCAGAAGCAAGATAAACAGTTCCAGGTTTCTGCTTTTGTTGTCACACAGACCAAGATTGTAAATGCTGGAACCAGTTGAGACTGTCTGCTCTCCCACATCCATTTTCTCCCCAGGAAGTGTTAACTTGATGGTCTGAATTGGATTCTTCTAAAACGAAGAATGTTTTTATCCATTGATTTCTGGTTTATGGTCCCACTAGGCTCCCGGTGGGCCTCTGTAGATCGCGCTGACAACAGCAGTTTCCAGCCGTCTTCAGCTTTTTTGTAGCAAGTACCTTCGAGGATGACATCAAAAGATGTTCGCTATTACAGTGTGATACACTACCAATGGAGACAGCTCTATCAATGGAGGAAGCTCAGTCCGCTGGGATGGGATAATTCCTGCGGATCAGATACAGTGCACTTTATCATTCAGATCATACAGAGTGAGAGCGCTCGAAAAGGCCAATTGGTCACTCGTACCTTTGTCAGCTCGGGAGTTACAAAATATGGGTTAAAGCAGAAACTGGGAATTTGATCAGTTTCAAGTGTTTACGTGAGGGAGGAAGCAGAAAAGAATAGACTGTGAAGCGATTGGGATCTGACTACAGGAGCAGCAAATAGATTGTACAGTGCAGAAGAGAGCTTTGAAGTATTGAATTCTGATTGATGGGCCGATCATGCTTTCACTAGGCCACGCTACTACAGTTGTTAATATGTCAGTGTCTCTCGGAATTGTGATGTCACAGGCAAATATCACCGTTACACTGCTGTACGTTCGTTTTTTCAATGTGACGACAGTCTGTATGTAAAATAGCTTAAATATTTAATCCTTTCTCATAAACAATTCCATTCCATCTCATTGTGTTGTATTGTCTTCTTTCCACTTTACCCGTTATTGTGCCTGAACTAAAGTTGATTTGCTCCTTCTGCGTGTCTTTTACAATCTGGGTGATATGATGCATTTGTACTGATCCACCTTCTGACAGAATTTTTCACTTCACTTCAGCCCGCCCTAACTTCGCTATCTGATAACATTCCCGTTGTCTGGGTGTTAAGTGCTCGTCTCAGATCCAGCCCACCCTCAGCCAAAATAAACGCAAAACTCAGTCACACTGTGATCACTGCAATCAGGGGCATCTTCACTCCGAGGTCATTGATTATTCCTAGGTGAAAGTTCGGACTGCAGATGCTGGATATCAGAGTCGTGAGTGTGGTGCTGGAAAACCACAGCAGGTCAGTCAGCATCCGAGGAGCAGGAGAATCCACGTTTCAGGTATAGCCCTTCAACAGGAATAAGGCTTATGAGTCGGGACTGAGAGATAAATGGTAGGGGTGCAGGGTTGGGCGGAGATAGTTGGGAAAGCGGTAGTTGGATGAAGGTGAGGGAGAAGATGATAGTTCAGAAGAAGCAGTGATGGAATGGGTCCAGAGGGCGGTGCCAAGTTTGAGGCTTGGGATGTGGGCAAGGGAAATGAGGAAACTGTTCAAATCCACACTTATGGCGCGATGAGACAGAGTCCCAAGGCGGAATATACGGCGTTCGTCCTCCAGGTATTGGGTGGTTATGGTTTGGCGCTGAAGGAGGCCCAGGAATTGCACGTCTTTGACGGAGTGGGAGAGGGTGGTAAAGTTGGTGGGTGCGGGTGTCCCAAAGATTTTCTCTGAAATGATCTGCAAGAAGGTGTCCTGTCTCCCTGATGTAGAGGAGACCACACTGGGTTCAACGGATGCAGTAGATGACATTGGAAGTTATACAGGTGAATTTCTAATGGATGTGGAAGGATAACTTGGGGCCTTAGACAGAGATGGGTGGAGTGGTGTGGGCGCTGCCTTTTCCCTTCCTGCGGTGGCAGGGAAAGATGCCAGTAGTGGGGTGTGGATTTATTGGGAGTTGTAGACCTGACGAGGGGCTCGTGGAGGGAATGATCTTTTCGGAATGCTGATAAGGGTATGGAGGAAAATATCTCCCTGATAGTGGGGTCTGTATGAAGATTGCAGAAGTGGTGGAGTCTGATGCGTTTTATGCTGAGTTTGGTGGGGTGAAAGTTGAGGACCATGGGGTTCTGTCCTTGTTGCGGGAGGGGTGGGGTTTAAGGGCGGTGGTGAGTGAAGTGGAGGAGATGCACTGTAGGGCAAGATCAACCACGTGGGAAGGAGACCAACAGGGACTTTCTGAGGTGGAGTTGGTCATCCTGGGAAAAGATGTGGTGTAGGCGGAGGACTTGGGAATAATGGATGGTGTTTTTAAACTCGGTAGCGTGGGAGGAGGTGTAGTATTGGTAGCTGTGGTAGTCGGTGGACTTGTAGTTTATGTCTGTCATTAGTCATTCGCTGGAGAAGGTGATGGACACGTCCAAGAACTGGAAGGATGTTGCCAAGGAGATCCAGGTGAATTTGACGGCGGGGTGAAAGGTGTTGGTAACGTTGGTGAAATGTTCAACCTCCTCGTGGGAGCAGGAAGTGGGGCCAATGAATTCATGAATGTAGCGGAGGGACCAGTGGAGAGAGGTGCCAGAGTAATTGCGAAAGACGGACAATTCCACATATCTGACAAACAGGCAGACATAGCTAGGTCACATGTGTGTGCCCATGGCTACCCCTTTGATTTGGAGGAAGAGGGAGGATTGGACAGAAAAGTTGTTGAGGGTGAGGAACAGTTTAGCCAGGTGGATGCGGGTGTCGGTGGAAGGGTACTGGTTGGGATGGGGTGATATGAAGAAACAGAGGGTTTGGAGACTTTCGTCATGGCAGATGGATGTGCAGAGGGACTGGATGTCCAAAGTGAAGATGACGCGTTGTGGACCAGGGAAATAAAAGTTTTGGAGGAGATGAAGTGCATAGGTGGTGTCACAAATGTAGGGGAGGATTTCTTGGACTGGGGAGACAGGAAGATGTTGAGGTAGGAAGAGATGAGTCGGGTCGGACAGGCGCAGGCTGAGACAGCAGGTCTTAGGAAGCAGGTAGAATCGGGCAGTGCGGAGTTCATGGACAATGAGATTGGAGGCTGTGAATGGGGGATTCCCCAGAGATGATGACGTTGTGATGGTCTGGGAGAATAGGTTAGATGCATGCCTGTCTGTGCAAAGAGGTCGCCGCGAGGTGAAGGTGATGGATGCGAATTCACTGTGTTTTGCACGCGTGGATTCAAATACCACTCTCGTTGCTGTTTTTGGATTATCACAGCTGTCTTATTGAATTTGGAACTCCAATAGTCAGTTTATATGCATCGACGGTATTATAAAACCTAAAACAATATTTTGAGCCTGTTGCCTAAACTGCATTGAAATGAAGACTGAAATGGGATAATGAAAAGGAACGCGATTTTCTTTTCCAAGTCAAGTTGCTGTGAACTTTTATCGTATGAAAGAGATCCAGGGAAACCAAATAACGAGAGATGCGAAGTGCATTTTTAATGCAATGCTTCTTAATGAGTGGTTTGTCATATGAAATCTGGAGCAGGTTGGTTAGAAGTGATTCATCTTGGTGGGAAGAGTGCAGAGAGTCAGCACAAAATAATAGAGTTATTTCAAAAGATCCAGTGGGTGGGTGTAGCGACACAAAAAATTGGCTGTGAATGCACAGTATAGAATTGCCGATGTGGGTACTGTGCATTGGCACGGACAGACTTACACATTGATCTCGCCCTTTCCCACTTGCTCTCGCCATTGATGAAGGCTGGACATAAGACACAGATAAACGCAAGATGCGGGAAGAAAATTCCTTCTCATTATGCACACACTGCATGCATCATATTGAACTATGAACAACTGGAGAAGTCAGCATGTTAACTGCAGGAAGTGATCGTAAACTGTGGATCAATAATCACAGATTAATGCAGCACAAACATGAAAAATGATTTAAAGTGTCTTTAACGCATATCATTAACAGACATTTCGTTCCAATAGCCGACATGCCTTTCGTGGGAAATCATGTCTCACAAACTTGATTGAGTTTTTGGAAGAAGTAACAAAGAAGATTGATGAGGTCAGAGCAGTAGATGTGATCTATATGGACTTCATGGAGGACTGATTAGGAAAGGTTAGATCTCATGGAATAAAGGGAGAACCAACCATTTAGAAACAGAACTGACTCAAAGGTAGACGACTGAGGGTGGCAGTGGAGGGTTGTTTTTCAGATGGAGCCTGTGACCAGTGGAGTACCACAAGGATCGGGGCTGGGTCCTCGTCTTTTTGTCATTTACATAAATGATTTGGATATCAGCATAAGAGGTACAGTTAGTAAGATGAGAGATGACACCAGAATTGGAGGTGTAGTGGACAATGAAGAGCGTTACTTCAGATTGCACCAGGATCTGGACCAGATGGACCAATGGGTTAAGAAGTGACAGATGGAGTTTAATTCGGATAAATGCAAGGTGCTGCATTTTGGGAAAGCAAATCTTAGCAGGACTTATACAAATAATGATAAGGGCTTGGGAGTGTTGCTGAAGAAAGAGACCTTGGAATGCAGGTTCATAGCTGCTTGAAAGTGGAGTCGCAGGTAGATCGGATAGTGAAGAAGGCGTTTTGTATGCTTTCCTTTATTGTACAAAATTTTGAGTACAGAAGTTGGGAGGTCATGCTGCGGTTGGACAGGACATTGGTTAGGCCACTGTTGGAATATTGCGTGCAATTCTGGTCTCCTGCCTATTGGAAAGATGTTGTGAAACTTGAAAAGGTTCAGAAAGGACTTCCAAGGATGTTGCCAGGATTGGAGGATTTGAGCGTTAGGGAGAGGCTGAACGGGCTGGAGCTGTTTCTTCTGGAGCATTGGAGGCTGAGGGCTGACCTTATAGATGTTTACGAAATTATGAGGGGCATGGATACGATAAATGGACAAAGTCTTTTCCCTGGAAACGGGGAGTCCAGAACTAGAGGGCATAGGTTTAGTTTGAGAGGGGAAAGATGTAAAAGAGACCTAAGGGACAACGTTTTCACACAGAGGGTGGTACGTGAATCGAATGAGCTGCCAGAGGATGTGGTGGAGGCTGGTACAACTGTAACATTTAAGAGGTATTTGGATGGGAATATGACGAGGATGGGTATGGAGGGATATGGACTGGGTGCTGGCGGTTGGGACTAGATTGGGGTGGGATATCATGTCGGCATGGACAGGTTGGACTGAAGACTCTGTTTCAATGCTGTACATCTCTATGAGCACATTTCAAGGTGGATGACAACAATACCAGTTTTGCTTTAAAATTGAGATCTATTTCATCATTTTACACAGCGAAAAATTTCAATGTAAACAATACAATCCACGTTCGCTCACACGGAATAAAACTGTGATTTCATTACAAACATTGTACTTTTTAAGTCGCAATAACTCAACATGAAAAAAAAAGATGTAATTTTTATTGAACATACGTCAGTTAACACAATTATCATACTTCGGATTGACTAAAGTATGCACATGCTAAATTAGGTTTAAGAAAGAAAGTATTTTGGAAATAATGTTTCGGTGGTGACGAAAATTAATATTAGGTTCTCATGATGCGGATATTCCACCAATGGCTCCAGTGCTGGAAATGGCCAGTGGGCAGTATTTCTATGATGGTATAGAGGTGTGTGAGCTGCCAGTGTTGGGAGCTCGCACCTCATCTGGAGCAGCGTCTGTTGACATGGACCAGGGAGCATTGGGACATCAGACTGCGAGATCAAACCTCATTTGGAGTAGCATCTGTTGACATGGACCAGGGAGCTTTGCGAGATCATTCTGAGAGCTCCATCCTCATCTGGTGCATTCTGTCATGACGTGGAGCAGCAGGGGGCATTGGGACATCAGAGTGGGAGCTCCAATCTCACTTGCAGCAGCTTCTATTAACATGGAGCATCAAGGAGCAATGGAACGTCAGGTTGGGAGCTGCAACCTCACTTGGAGCAGCTTGTATGAACATGGAAGAGGAGGGAGCATTGGGACATTAGGCTGGGGGAAACGATATTCAACTAATTTAATCTGAAGTAAAATAAATTTCAACACCTCGGATGTTAATTGATTTATGAAGAATCTGTCGCGGGAAAATAAATTATTTAGATATTGAAGACAAGTCCTACAAATATTCAACTCAGGAAAACGCATTAGTACAGAGAGAAATGGTAGTGAAGTTTGAGGTCTTTGATTTTTTCTTTTCTGGCCGCCTCTACACTGGATTACCTCGCGAAAAGGACTTCTTCACTATTTTCATGTTATTTAGTTTCCTGCAATTACGGACAGGTCATTGACGTCATCTAACGCTGAAAACTATGGGAAATGCGATGTTATGATTAGTCTGGAGTTTACCTCGAATTATGGTGGAAACACAGCAAAATAAGTTGTAATTTCCTCGATCAGCAGTGACCTCACTGATTGGCTGATCAGATTGTGAATGGTAGTTTTATTTGAGGACAATTTGAAGTGAATCAATTATCGTTATTATCTTGGTTTTTTGTTCACCTTGGGAATGTTACAGTTATTGCTCATGTCCTCGTTAACACCACAGCTCTTCAGAGTGTAAAATCTCAGCTGTGCATCTGGCCAGTGTTACAACCATGCATATAGCTGGCTACGGATCAGATGGTTGTAGTTTCGAAATTTACTTGGCGCAAGCGCATTGTGGAGATTTACAGCACATCCAAGCTCATTTTTTGGTTACACTGAGGTGGATAATATTTGGAATCTTCATCTCTACGAAGGAAAATTCTTTCACTGTCTTCGATCAGTTGAACATTACCAAGAACAATCAGAGTTGCATTTCACACAGCACCAGGTTGCGTCGAACAGGCGTATTTGAAAGCAACAGCTGCTTCATGAGGTGGTTGACAACTGTTGGAATCTAATCTGGCTTTGCATTTTCAGATTTGTCCACACCAGTCCAACTCCAAATCTCGAAGTCATGGGTACCATCGAGACCACTAACGATCGGTTAAAGTCCAGATGATCTTCCAAAAGATCGCGCACATTGACACACACACACACAAGGTTTCGGCAGAAGGACCCCCACCTGATGAAGGAGCGGCTCTCTGGAAGCTAGTGCTTCCAAATAAACCTGCTGGACTATGCCCAGAGATTGTGTGATTTTTAACTTTGTCTACCCAACTCAAACACTGGCACTTCCATATCATAGAGAACATCAGTCATGACCCAGCGCTGTCAGAGAAGGCAATCATGAAATAGCAGCACACATTGTTCATAGGTACGTTTCATTTTCAGAACCAACTCACTCAATCGCTGCAGCTCCTGTGTCTGAAAAGCACAGAAAGGAAATAGCTGACACTCATATTTGACAATATTTTGAAACTCTTTGGGAAGTGGTATTAGAGGAGAAAGAAGGATGAACTGTCCAGCTGTGCAGAGAGCAGGAATGCACTTTTCACTTCTCTCAAGGGCTAGGGTATTGACTGATCTAATGCATTAAACAGATTCCTGGTAGACCTGCACTCTCTGCGTCAGGAACAAGAAGTCCTGATTTCCTGAACGGTAATGAAACCCAGGCCACTCAGTGAAAGCGCCGAATACTAACCATTAGACCACCAGGGATGAGGGCAGAAGCAGTTGCACAGTTTCTTCATAACACAGGTTTTGAAATTATGTCACTGTAGATATGTTTTCCCTCAAAAATGAATGAATTATTGAGTGTTTACAACACAGAAATGGGTCCCATCATCTCACTTCCCAGCACCTGGTCTGTAACCTTGTAAACTCTGACGTTTCCCGTGTTCATCTCAATGCTAATTACACTGGAACGTTTTAATCTTGTAAGGCACAATAAATAAGATTGAGGTTTGAGATGGGAAAAATGTGTTCACAACCAGTCGGGGAAATGAACCCCATTTTTACGCACAGACTCCAGCACTCAGACACATTTCCCCAAGAGTGAAACAGGCCTCGGGAGAAAACAAGCAGAAAGTAAGATTTCACCCTCTTGACTGATATTGTCCCATTTCAGACTTCAACACCAGTGTCTGGTTACAGCAAAGAAAGGAATTATTCATCCCGTCCCGTCCCAGTGTTCCTTGCCCATTGTTTCCCATTACTCTGTAGTTTCTACTGCCTCACCTCGTTCTTGCTTCAAAACTGGAACGTTGCTCACGCCCGCTATTTCCTGTCCTGCTGAACGATTTTCCTCAATTTCTTGGACTGAAAAACAGGAATGGGTTATTTCAAACAGTTTTCTAGTTTACAAGGCCAGTGTTACCACCACTGAGCCAGCACATTGCCAGCTCAGAGGTAAGGTCTCATACATTAGAAACTTCAATGCAACAGATGATTGGTTTGCATCAGTGTTGTAAGCCAAACAACAAGACTGGAATAGAGCCGAGGGCATCATGCACAGAAGTATGAGAGAATAGAATGATGAATCTCATGGTGTCCATGGTGGTGTTAACAGAAATCTTCCCTGGTAGTATAGTGATGAGGATTCAATGCTTTCACTGTTATCGCATGTGAAATGTTAACGTTTACAATAATCAATATGAAATACTGCCTGATCTTTCGAACCGGAATGATGTTGTGCAGCAGTCAGAACCACTTCCCTGTATGTTACAGTTCCGCATCAGCAACGTCAGCTGCAATTGCCTGACGTTCAATCAGTTTAAATCAAGAACAGAGCGTGCGTCAGGAAAAAGGAAGGGGCCTGGTAGTTTGTGAGCGTTAACTACATGCTTAGTGGAGCCAGGTTTAATATCGATACTGAATATCGGTTTTCCTGTTTACCTTGATATACTGATCACTCCGGATCAATTACCCATATTATCTGCCATTTGTGTTGTTCTTTGTTCATTTCACTTCTGTTCAGTGTTCCGGGGGGACACGCAATTTTAATCTGGCACATGTTACTCAGATCTGTTTTGCAGCTTCATATTAAGGTCAACAATTTTAGGAACAGAAAGACACCATTCAGACCATCAAGTCTGTTCCACTATTGAATGGTTTCATGTCTGATCTGATAACCTTGAACTGCACTTTCTTTCCTTTCCCCATAACGCTTGATATATTTGCTGTTTGAAGATCTGCCAATCTAAGCCTAATTACACCTAATGACGCTTTCTCAACAGCCTTCTGCTACAAGAAATTCCACAGATCCAGAACTGTCTGAGAGAATAAATGCTTCCTCATCTCTGTTTTAATTGTGAGATCCACATTCTAATACGAAGTTAAAAATCATACAACACCAGGTCATAGTCCAACAGGTTTAATTGGAAGCATTAGCTTTTGGAGAGCTGCTCCTTCATCAGGTGTTTGTGGAGTACACAGTCGTAAGATACAGAGCTTATAGCAAAAGTTTATAGTGTGATGTAACTGAGATTATACTTTGAAAAGTATCTTGATTGTTTGTTAATTCTTCTATCTGTTAGAATGACCATGTTAGCTTTCTTATGTAAATTGCGAAACTTTCTTTGAAAGTTACATTCTCAGGTGAACTTTAACAAATAGCGTCAGCCCCGATAATATTTTGAAGGTTTTAGTCCCTGTGTGCTGTGTCCGTGCCATAACGTTTAGACTGACGCTAATCTCGGCACAATGGTTAGCACTGCTGCCTCACAGCCCCAATGAAGCAGGTTCAATTTCTGCCTCAGGCGACTGACTGTGTGGAGTTTGAGCATTCTCCCAGTGTCTGCTTGGGTTTCCTCCGGGTGCTCCGGTTTCCTCCCACAGTCCAAAAATGTGCAGGTTAGGTGACGTGGCCGTGTTAAATTGCCTGTAGTGTTAGGTGTAGGGGATTGGGTCTCGCTGGGTTGCGCTTCGGCGGGTTGGTGTGGACTTGTTGGGCCGAAGGGCCTGTTTCCACTCTTTAAGTAATCTTATCTAAAAAAAAACTGCAGGCAAGGATGCTTTGAGGCATGGTACATTTGTGAAACCGAGCAGAGGCTACAGCAACAGATGAATGGAACTGCACATCCATCACAGACAGGTGTGTCCATTGCCAGGACATTCGACCTCGGACCTTCGGGTGAGAATCCTCCAAGGCGGACTTCGGAACAGGCGGCACCTAAAAGTGCCCGAGTAGAAGCTGGTAGCTAAGTTCGGTACAAATGGGGATGGCCTCAACTGGGACCTTGGGTTCATGTCACAGTACAGGTGATCCCATTGCCCTAGCTACACATAGATACCCTCCTACACACACACACACATATACGGTTTTGGGATGAATTTGTACTTCCAGAGTTACATTGTACTTGGTTCAAAAACTGCATGAATCCATGTAAGTCTCAGTTAATTCATTTTTTTAAAAAATAGAATCATTCTAAACATTATGGAAAAGACATCAGCACAAGGGGGCAGAGAGTAATTGTTTAAACCTCACCTGAAAATATGACTAAAATAAAAGGTTTTGCGCTTTACATATGAAAGAAGTGAAGCTAACATGGTCATTCTAACAGACGGGAGACTTATCAAACAATGAAGGTATTTTTCAATGTGCAATTTCAGTTACATCACCCTGTAAAATTGTGCTACAAATTCCGTGTCTTACAACTATGTACTCCACAAACACCTGATGAAAGAGCAGCGGTCCAAAAGCTAGTACTTCCAATTAAACCTGTTGGACTATAACCTGGTGTGTAATTTTCAAATTTGCATACCCCAGTCCAAAATCGTCTTCTCCAAGTCATTCGATACGAGGCGCGTTGGGCACAGAACCAAACGTTCTGCATCCAACTTACTAAATCCTTGAAAAAACCTATATGTTTCAATAATGATCATTTTTGTTGTACTGAGTCTGAGCAGGCAAATTCAACTGATTTCAGCGTTTCTTCCCATTTGATTTCATCTCCGATATGAAATTATCACTGACTCCGGCAGAACTGCTATCTTTGTTGTTTTTTAATGTCAGGAATTCAGATTCAATTTAAGATTTTCGTAAGGAACAACAAATCTTTTCCCTGACTGGAAATCAACATTGGGGAATTCCGGTGAGAAAGCTGAATTTCAACACTTTCTTCTTCAGCTTCCTTCTTCTTTCTATTAAATCGTTTAGATTCCAATACAGACAAAAGGTGCAGGTTGCAATAGTCACGAGTTTGTACTTTCACTGACACTCTGTCTCTCCGGAAGCTGCAGACCTTCACCACACTGATTTAGACAGCAGTGTCCTTCCTGTGACATGTCCCATGTGGAATGGAATGACGGGCATTAATAACCCACAGTTGGGAACGGAGTGACAATTTTAAAACATTTACACTGTCCCAGCGAGGAATTGAGCTCCTCTCTCCCACATAACATGCGACGACACTAACCACTATACTACCAAAGACAACAGCTTCAAAGGAGACCCTTCAGCCCGTTGTGGCTCCATTTGTCAAAAACAACTGCTTAACGACCAGAATCGATTAGCCCATAGCCTTATAGGTATTGGCAGAACATATTCACATCTGAATATTTCTTCAGGTTATAAGGGTTCCTACCTCTCTGACCCTGACAGATAGTGTGTTTCAAATTCCAACACCCGCCGGCTTATAACACTTTTGCACACATCTACTTCAACCTTTCTTTCTTTCTCATTAAATTTCTGGCCCCATGTGATCGATCTCTCCATCGATGGGAAACGCTTTTTTCAGTCTACCTTATCCCTTATTTTGTACATCTGAACCATGCCTTCTCACAAACTCCTCTACATGGTGACAAACAACCCTGTCTCTCTTCACGACGGAAGCTCTTCAACCCAGACACTATCCGGGTGAATCTCTCCTGCACCTTTCCCAGTGTGATCACATCCCTGGAGACATGTGAATTGCAGACAATAGTTTAGGTAGAGCCGAATGACCCTTTTTACATTCTGCAGCATTTATTGCCTTGCGGTCTGGAGTCACATTGAGTACAGACCAGATAAGGACTGCAGTTTCCTTCCCTCAAGGACGTCAGTAAAACAGGTGGGTTTTTCAGACAATGGATTTAGCATGTTTTAATTCTAAGCATTTATTGCATTAACATTCTATCATCGGGGTTGAGATCGACCCCGTCTCCCCAGAATATCACCTGGTTTTCTATATTAACAATCTAACAATAAGACCACTAGGCTCTCGCAGAAAGCCGGCGAAGCTGAGCATTTCTCATAGTCTCTTTTCCTCTGTGCCCTTTTACTGAGCCTCACGCGACAATAATCTTTGGTCCATGTCAGTAAAAGCTGCTAAAAGAGGATTGATCTCACAGCCACGATATGCAAACGGATCAAACGATTTGACAGAGTCAATGAAGAGATTGGGACAAGGTCACCCAGCAACAGTGGCTGCAATGGCACAGACTGGACGGTATCAAAGTGTATGTTAGATTGTGCTGTGCCTCAGTCAAATGGAACGAGGGACAGAAAAGAGAGTGAGGGAGAGTGCGAGGGAGAGACATCTTCGAGAACTTTTGGGTTTAAATCCTGATACATGAAACGCAGAAATGTCAGAGAACGAAATTCGATGGAAAAAAAAATCGTCACTTCGCCGAATATTATCATGTAAAAACAATTAATTTCTTACCGTGTTCCACCAAAACTGAAACTTTGAGAGAACTGACCGCCATGATGTGAATGCAAGCCGAGGTCGCTGCAATCACAACGCAGAATACGAACTACTAAACGGTTACAGCATTTCAGAGAGCACGCTTGCAAACTGCAACCAGTATGGTAGCAGAGGAAATGTCAGGGAGAATGTACAATATCAGGACTTAACGACAGGCTTTTGGAACTCAGAATGAACCGAATCTTTAACTTTAGCGTCCCCTGAGACTGTGGAGATTCCATGAATGAGAGTATTGGAGAATGGGATTAATGAAACTCTCCAAACTCATGGGACAGTGCAGAATATTGTTCAAATGTATGCTTCAACAGCATTATAGTTTAACATCGGTTACTTCATCACTTTGCCTACACAAAGCAGTACCAACTGCTGCAGGCAATCACACTTAATTCCAGTTCCAGACCTGGAATCAGCAAAATTGTGTGAAGCAGCCACGAAGATCCAATTGGAAAATGGGATGGAATAACAGGAGAGAGACGCGTGTATTTCCGAGGTTGAGACTGCTCCTGGTCAAAAGCAGGGCGGAAGGGAATACTTGCAAACATTTATTATATTATAGCCATAAGCAGTACATGTTGCTGATACAGCCAAATGGCGTATCCAAAGCGTGTTGAGACTTTACCTTTGGGGTGTCAATGTTCGAAATTTCATTTCCTATTTGCATCTGTGTTTTTGACATTGGCATAGCAGCTGCTTTTGTAGGCATCAGCTCAGAATTAGTTTCTTGTTCCCAGTAAATGCTGGAACCTGGAGAAGGTGGTGTTGTGGTTAAATATTAAACTAGTCATCCTTGGGGACTCAGACACGGAACTGGTAATGTTAACGTTTGACGAATAAAACCTGGAATGAAAGCCTGACCTCAGGAACAGAGAACATGCCTTTAATTTCCGGAAATCCCATTCATGCATGTCCCCTACGCAGTGGATGCTTACATCTTTACCCGATCCTGCCTACTTCTCACTCCAGGACAGGAACAACATAGCTGAGCCTTAATCCGAGAATGGCGACCGTGTCGGGAAGCAGGCCATTCGGCTCTTGCAGGCGACACCATCCCTCTGAAGCACATTTTATCAGATCCACACTCCATACCTATTCCAATCCCCTTCATTTCCCATGGCTGATCCCAGTAACCTGCACACCTTCAGTCTGTGGGAGGAAACTCACACAAACAAAGAGAGAATGTGCGAACTGCGCACAGTCACACGAGTCTGGGATCGAATCCATGTCTCTCGTGCAGCGAGGCAGCAGCGAATCAGGATGAACAACAAATGCTGTCCAGACCAGCGACATCCACACCCTGTGGGTATATCAGGAATTTTAAAAACACATTCACAACATGAAAAACGGGACTGGCATCTGTGTGGACATTATTTGAACCCATCGTTCACCCTGGGTAGATACAAGGACACAGATATCACAGAGAAACCAGCGCAATGCGGGATTCAATTACCTGCTGAAGTGGAAACCCATCTACTCAGAAAAACTGGGGACAGACTATTCAACAACCCCGTGTGTGGGAAGGGCTCAATGAGCAAAAGAACCTCCAGTGTAACCAACAAGATTATATATAACAGAAGGAGATCAATTAAACTGTCACTGCTGCTGTTAATCCCAACCAGCTGCCAGTTCCATAGCGTCAAAGTCATAGAATCAAACAGCATGAAAACAGGCATTTCACTCCAACCAGCTCATGCTTAACATAATGCCAAACTAAACGAGCCGCATCTGACGGCTCCTGCAACTGTTGACAGTTAAAAATGCCATTGTGATATTATTACTGCATTGTTAATATGAATGTCCAGATATAACTCTGTGGACTCGGGTTCAAATCCTGCCATGGCACGTGCTGGAATTTTATTTCAATAAATACCTAGACTTGAAGAGTCTAATGATGATGTTGAATCAGTTGTTGTAGATAGGATTCACTCATGCCTGACAGGGAAGGAAACTGCCATACCTATCTGGTCTGGCTGCATGTGACTTCAGATCTATAATATCGCAGTTGATTCTGAACTTTCTCCGGGGCAATAAATAATGGACTAGGCATGAATGAAGAGCTTTTTAAAATCCCACTGAAACTTTCCAATTCATTTATCCATCCAAATCTATTGTAAATATTGTAAATGTACTTTCATTCATCACTGCCTCAGGAAGTGAATTGCACACATAAACCATCCTCTGTTAAAAAGCCTCTCACATCTTATTTTAAATCCCTCTATTCACCTAAAACATTTGCATTCTCTTCTTGTAGTTCCCCCTCCTTGGAGAAAAGACAGTTACAGTTAACTCTATCCAAACGCTCAATAATTTATAAATTTCTATCAGGTAGCCTATCAACCTTCTGTGCTCGAGTGAAAATATTCTCAGCCTATCCAGCCTTTCGTTATAACTCAAACATTTCCCACTAGAAATACGCTGGCATATCTCTTCTAAACCTACTCCAGCTGAATAATTTCTTTGCTATTACTGGGCAACGAGAACTGGACGAAGTATTCCAGAAGACGCCTCACCGAATGTCCTATTAATTTCAACATAACATACCAACTCCTACGCTCAACGGACTGAGCAACAAAGGCAAGATGACAACTTTTTAAAACCATTCTGTCTATGTTTGGAGCAGACTAAAAAGAATTATGCACCTGCATCCCTGGCCTCTGTGTTCCACAACACAACGCAACGCCCTGTCACTAATTGTATAAGCCCTACTCATATTTGATGTAGCAAAATGCAATACCTTTCATTTATCCAGATTGAACTACATGTGACATTTTTCAGCCCAAAGGCGCATTGGATTAAGATCCTTCTGATATCTTGGATCACCTTCTTTACCGTCTCCAATTCTGTTGTCCTCTGAAAGCTTATGAACCGTGGCTTCTATGAGTTCCATTGTTTTCTCATATAGGTCCATGATTTATACTTATTTGTTGTGGCCATCATTTAGCAGTTTGCAAATCATGTAACAATTAGTCATGTAGTTAACCATGAGGAAGAAAGCCATAGACTGCAGGGAGATTGGAAACAATTAGCCAGAAAAAGTGCTGAAAAGAATTGAATCCAATGACGTGGGTGAGAATGAATTTGGGGAGGAACAATGATAAAAGTTTGAATACTGACTGGTTTACAGTAATAAAAGAGAAATTGGAGTAGGCATTCACGAATGTTTGAAGGTGATTGGACAAGGGATCAAGTGGTCTCAAGGCGCTGGAGATACTTTCTGTTCTTCACTGCAGGTGGAAAGATAGAGCAGGGAAATAATGTGGAACTTTAGCAAATGCCTGTTCATAGAAGAGTCAGAGGAACGGCCACAGGTCTGGTCATTGCATTAATAATTTTTTCAGAAGAATGATAAAATAGAAGAAGGAGGGCGGAAATAGACCAGTTGGCCCACCAACTCTGAATCAGCACTCAATCAGATCTTCGCTGACAATGCTGCACGTCAGACTGGCACGTTCCTTTGAGTGGAAGTTTCAGATGGAGGTCAGTCGATGCATAAGTCCGTAAGACAATAGAGCGGAAATTAAACCATTCAGTGCAGTGTGTCTGCTCTGCCATTAAATCATGGCAGATATCTTTCCAAACCAAATTCTCCTGCTTTCGTTCCATAAACCTTGATCCTCTTGACAACCACGCTGCTACATATCTCAGTCTTACATATAATCAAAAACTTGGCTTACACAGCCTTATCTGGCAATGAATTCCATACATTCACCACTCTCTGGCTGAATAAGTGTATCTTGTAACTTTTCTCAAATGTCTTCCCTTTTCTCCAAGGCTTTAACTTGTGGTTGTAGTCTCTACTAAAAATGGAAACACCTTCCCAGCATCCACTCTGTCCAGACCATGCACGATTCTATCAGTACCATTTAGATTTCCTCTTATCCTTCTAAACCTCGTCTAATATAGACCTAGTGTCGTCAAACGTTGCTCATGTCTCAAGCTTTTCATTCCTGGGACCATAATCGTGAATCACCTCTGAACACACCCCAGGACCAGTGCATCCTTCCTGAAATTTGAGGACCAAACGTACGTACAGTAATCCAGATGTGGTCTGACCAAACCCTTATAGAGTCATGGAAGTGCATCCCTACTTTTATATTCAAGTATTTCAAAAACAAATGTCATCATTGCAATTGTCTTCCTAACTACAAATTCGACTTGCAAGTTCATCTTGAGAGAATCCTGGGCAAAACTCTCAAGTATCTTTGCACTACAGCCATGTGAAATTTCGCCCCATTTAGACAATAGTCCGCATCTTTATTCTTCCTACAAAAGTGCATCACCTCACACTTTTCCACACTATGCTCCATCTGCCTTTATTTTCCGACGCTCCCTACATGTCCATATCCTTCTGCAGCATCCCCGCCTCCTCAATGCTACCTGTCCTTCTGCCTTTGCATTGTCTGCAAATTGACACACATTGCCCTCAAGTACTTTATCTCAGTCGCTAATGGAGAAAATGAAAGGTTGTGCTCCCAACAAAGCATTGCGGAACGCCACTTGTCACCAGCTGTCATCCTGAGAAGGATCCTTTTGCTCCCTTGCCTCTGACATCATGGGCCCTTACCTTATTCAGTAGCCTCCTTACGTCAAATATCTTCATGAAGTCCAGGCACATAACATCCATTTGCTCTCCTTAGTCTACCTTCCTCGTTACTTCCTCAAAGAGGAATTCTTGTCAAGCATTGTCTCCCCTTGGGGAAACCATACTGATTTTACCTTATTTTGACATACACTTATAAGTATTCAGAAATGTCTTCGAACGCAATGGATTCCAGGACATTATCCACAACCAAGATTCGGCTGATTGGTCTGTAATTTGCCATATCTTGTGTTGTTTCATTTTTAAACTGGGTATCACGATTGTGCTTTTTCAGTCCTGCAGTACCGTTCCTGATTCTATCGATTCCTGAAATTTCTCTACCGTAGAACACTGGGGGGTACTACATCTGATCCAGATGATTTATCCACTTTCAGGCCATTCACTGTTTCTTGAAACTTCTCAGTGACGGCCACTGGACTCACATCTGTTCCCCTATTCTTTGTATGTTTGGTTATAATTCATGTCTTCCACCGTAAAGACTGGCACAAAATAATTTTTTCAGTTGCCCCATTATTTCCTTGTTCCATACTACTATCTGTCAAGTGTCATTTTCCAGTGGCCCATTGTCCACGTCTACCTCTTTTTTGCGTTTATATCAATAAAGAAACAACTGCAGTCTTCCTTTATATTACTAGTTACTTTAGATTTAATCTTCTCCTTCCTCATTTGTTTTGTTGTTGACCTTTGTGGGTCTTTGCGAGCTTCCAAATATTCTGATTACCCACTGCCCTTCGCCACATTATATATTTTCTCTTTTGCTTTTATGCTATCGATGACTTCCTCAGTCAGCCATGGTTGCCTCATCCTCACTGCACCATGCGTCATTTTCCACAGGATGTGTCTCTGATGTGTCTGCAGAATTTCGCTCAGACACTTATGCCATTGCATTTCCACTTTCCTGCATTCTTGCTATGTTCCTCTCCTCACCAATTTCATCCAGCTCCTCGCTCATGCCTCTGTAATTGCCTTTATTCAACTTTAAAACGTTACCTTTGATTGTATATTCTCCCTGTCAAATTGCAGGGTAAATTTAATCCTGTTATCATCACCACCTCCAAAGGGTTCCTTCATCTTCAACTCCCTTGTCACGTCTGCTTCATTGCACAACTCTAAATCCAGTGTTGCCTGTTCCCTACTTGGCTCCACCACAAGCTGCTCCAAAAATCCATCTCGTCGACATTTCATAATTGAATTGAATTGATTGTCACGTGTTCTGATGTACAGTGAAAAGCTTTGTCTTGCGATCAATACAAGCAGATCGCAGTGTTAAGTAGCATCGATGAATTAATAACTAGTAAGCATATAATAGGTTGGCCTTTGTGATTGTCTCCACTCGCTGTGGAGTTCACCACTCGCTGTGTCTCCGAACTTTAATGGTACAGATAGCATACCAGGGAGTGATACATCGAGATAGATTGCTGTCAATGGCGCACCTATAAATGTTGGCAAATGTATTCGCAGTGATGCTTCAATTGATCATCATTTCTAAAAAAAAATTCCACCACCTCTCGCAAGATGTGATCATGACACATATATCCCTCTCCCGTCCCTGTCCACCATCCACAGGGATCATTCCCAAGAGGAAACCTTGTTGCACTTTATCTTCACTCCCAACACTTCCCACAATCGCCCCATGGAGTCTTCCCACTGCATCGCTGCTTTTGTGACACATAAATGCATAGAACCTAAAACCCGAGCAGGAGTAGGCTGTTCGGCCCTTCAAGCCTGCTACGCCATTCAATGACATCATTGCTGATCTTTCTAAAGACTCAAATCCGCTTACTCGCCCTCTCACTGTATCTCTTATTTCATTTATTGTTCAAAAGAAGCATCGCTTTTAGCTAGAAAAAACTTTTATTGAACTAGCGTCAACTTCTTCGCTGGGCAAGGTATTCCATATATTAACATCTGTCTGGGTGAAGAAGGTCCATCTGAACTCAGTCCTAAATCTGCTCCCTCTAGTCCTGAGGCTATGACCTCCTCTCTGAATTACACGCACAAGTGGAAGCATCCTTTCCCATTCGACCTAATCTATTCCGTTCAAAGTAAGATTCCCCGCTCATTCTTCTAAATTCCAAAGAAAGTAATTCCTAATCTATGTAGGAATTATAGGCGAACCGCACCCCCCCTCCCAACTCCGGAATCAACCTCATAAACATTCTCTCCACCGCCAACCCCCACCCCGCCCACTGCCAGTATATCCGTTCACCAGTAAGGGGATCAAAAGTGCACGCAACACACCAAGGATAGCCTCACCAGCACCTTTTACAGCTGCGACGTCACATCTCTGCTTGAACCTTCATGAACCTACGTTGCATCTGTCCAATTTGTATCGAGAAGCCCTGTTATTTCTTCCTTGATAATAGACTCAAGCGTCTTCCCCACTGCAGAAATTAAGCTAACTGTTCAATAACTCCCAATCTTTTATCCACCTCCCTTTTTAAACAGCGGTGTCACACTAGCTGTTTTCCAAAATGCTGGGACTACCAAGCAGTCTGTTGAATTTGAAAATTGCCACTAGTGCACTTGCTGTTTCTCCCGCCATCTCCTTTCAAACCCTGAGATGCATTCCCTCACGGCCAAGAGGCTTGTCCATCCTCAGCGCCATTAGATTCCCTAACCCTACCTCCTCTGTAATAATGTTTGTTTCCAGGTCCTAACCTGCATTTGTGTCTTTGCCACTTACTGGCATGTTATTAGCATCCTCCACTGTGATGGCTGACAAAAAATACCTGTTCAATGTCTCGGTCATTTCATCACATCGCATAATTAAATGTCCCTTCTCATCCTCGAAACGACCAACCTTTATTTTAGCCACTCTTTTTTCGTTTTATATTTTTATAGAAACTTTTGCTATCCATCTTTGTATTCTGTATTAATTTGTTTTCCCCGCATTTTTATCTTAAAAGTTTTCTCAATATTGCAGTTTCATGATGTTCTTGGCCATTTGGTATGCCTTCTCTTTCACTTTGACAGCCTCCCTTATTTCCTAAGACACACAGGGCAGATTATCCCTTTTATTACAGACCTTCCTTTTCAGTTGAATATATTTTTGATGAGCACGTCTACAAAAACATCGTTTTTGGAAGTCCTCCACTGCTCGATATCTGTCACACCATAGAATAATTGCTACCAGTCTACTTTAGCCAGGTGCACTCTCGTTCAATTGTTGTGCCCCCTGTCCATGCACAGGACCCTGGTACTGGATCTTCTCTTCACATTCGCCATCTGAATTCTAAGTTATGCCATACTGTGATCACTCGTTCCAAGAGGATCCCTAACTATGAGATCATTAATTATTATTGTTCCTTTACACAGTACCAGATCGAGGGTTGCTTTCTCCGGCCTCGGTTCCATTGCATATTATTCAAGAAGACTAACACGGGTACTCTCAACGAACTCCTCCTCAAATGTACTGAGACTGAGCTGGTTTGACCAAGCTACATGTCGATTAATACCCCTAACAATAAAAGCGACCCACTTTTACAAGCATTGCTTATTTATTTGTTTATTGCATTCACCAGTGTGATGTCATTACTTGTTGACCTTTAGACTGAATTTATCAGTGACTTTTTCTTCTTAGAATTTCTACTTTCCACGCAAATTAATTCAAACCCATTCTCCGTAGAACATATATTGTCTTTTCACACTGCCTTGATGTCGGCCTTGAATAACAGAGAGACGCCACCTTCTTTAAACTGCTGTCTGACCTTCCAAATAGTTTCGTACTCCTGGATTTTTTACTCACATTCGTGGCCATCCTTCAACCGTATCTCTTGAATAGCTTTTAAATCATTTTCATTCGTGTTGATTTGTGCCATTAACTCTTCAACCATGTTATCAATGTGGCGAGCATTCAGGTGAAGTGCCTTTTTGTTAGGTTTCTTGTCCTCATGATTTTTCTAAGAATATCACCTTTTGGTTCTTGACTCTCCTGACCTGTCCATTGACGTCTTTCCTCCTTTGATTCCATTGGCTCAAACAAACCTTCCAGTCGAAGCAACACATGAACTGCACTTCACGCAATCCACTCTACTACAATCATTGCTCGCAATGTGGCTTACACTATCTTGGGAAACGAAGTTTGGACTGGGTGACCACACTGCAGAACATCCAAGGTCTGTCTTCAAGAAGTGTTCCAGCGTACTTCAGGGCATGCTGGAAGAACGCTACCTCAGTTTCTATTTGGGAGTCTGCAGCCCTCCAGACCACATATCAATTTCAAGTTTTTTAGGGCCTGAACTCTCCCATGTCCTATCCCCCTATCCCACATGCCAGGCCTTGTTGTCACATAGCCTGCCATAACATACCACATATGGTTCGCTACTAGCAGTCTCCATTCGCAACTATTCACCCTGCTAGCCAGATCGTCATCCACTCATTTGTCTAACTGTTCTTCTCTCTTTTGAATTCTATCCCGACCTTTGGTTTACTCGTTACCCTCCCCCAATCCCCTCTATATCTTCTGCAGGTAGACCAACATTTTACAAGCTATCGTCAGTTCAGAGGAATGGTCACTGGACTCGAAATGTTAACTCTGATTTATTTTTTAAGATGCTACTAGACCTGCTGTGTTTTTCCATCACCATCTGGTTTTGCTCTGGTTAGAGTCGGATATTGTGAATATTCGAGGAAGAATGGCTGCGCATAGCCTGGTAGAAGCCTGATACTGCGCTTGTGCAATGATCCCCTACACAGAAGACAGGACTGTGTTCCTGTTCAAAAGTTCTCTTGTGAATAGTTCCCATTACAAGGTGAGCCACCGGCATCAACTTCTTAGGTCAATGAAGACAGTAATCATTTCTTCCGCAGTTCTATCCTGGATGTGATGAACAGCAGAGGGAAAAACATCCCTCATGTCAGATGTGAACCGATTGGAGTCCACGCAGGAGGTGTCATCAAGTGACTGGTATTTTTTCAGACAGGGAACACTCAAACGCTTTCTCACTGTAACAATGTTCCATTGGGTATCAAAGCTAAATTGTTTCTTGGTGCAAAGGCTGAAAACATCGTTTTCCAGTTAAAATACGTGGATGTGTTCCCTCCAGTGTGACAGTGCAGTTGTGTATAGTTGTAAATGGGATAACTGGATGAATCACTTTACACATTCAGCTGGCATACAGTCCTTTTGATGGAAGACATCTGTATAGAATGCAGGAAGATGCACTGCGAGGTTCTTGACCAGTTTCATATAGGGGCTGAAACAATACTGGAGGTTTTGAGAGTCTCAATCGTGGACAAATCCCCAGGTCAGAGTGTAGTTGCATATCACGTTGCTCTGTGAGACAAAGGAGCAATTTAAGGAGTTCTGACCAATGTTTAACATTCCTCTTTGGACTCAGGGGAGTTGGTAAAGGACTGCAGGACTACTAATGGGCTTTCCACCTTTTAACAAGGCAGACAGAAACAAACCAGGTAAATACACCCAAGTGAGTCTCACAGGAGTGGTCGGGAAACGTTTGGGGAAACCTCTGCAGGAGAGAATTAATTGCGACTTGTCCAGGCAAGGTTTGATCAAGGAGTCAGCACGGTTTTGACAGAGGAGGTGATGCCTAACAGATCTATGGCCGCAGACAAAATAAGTGTCATTGTATGTTCTTAGGTGGTGGGTTTGGGTTCCTATCTAAATATTATTGAAATTGGAATTGAAGGCAGACATATCGTGGCCAAGGAAATGATTGGACGAAGTGCTCAGAGAGGAGATAAAATGATGTAGTGTATATGGATTTCACTGAGATCCCACACGGAAAACTGTTAACAGGGTAAAAACATAAGCAATTCACGATTACGTGGTGTCAGAGAAATTCAGCTCAATGGATCAGAGACCAGATAAGATTAAACAAATTGACATCGTGGAAAAGACATTGACCAGGCTGACACAGAACTGAGTCTCCGCACAGACGGCCAGAATGTTGCCCCGCAAGCAGAGGGTGCAGGCAGGTTTCATAGGGGTACAACACAAAGGTGATAATTGTAAAGTAGTAACAGGACAGTGGTGAAAAATGAAAAGCGATTAACACAAGAATAAACTGAATGGAGCTTAAACTAGCATCTGGCAGTAACAATTCAGTTTTAGTTGACACTGAAGATTCCGGACATCTCCTTGAATAGGTAAGAATGTCGTCTGAAGGATTCTGCACGGTATTTCCTGTCTACACGAGTATGTGCAAATGTTCCTTCTCCGGGCATTCAGTTCTGTCCATTGTGTTCCTCCTGGGAGCAAAGTCTTCCGGGGTCACTCAGTCTGCCACTGTGTTTGTGTGCCAACGTTTTATATGGGAAATGAGCCTGTCCTTAGGGTATTAGGACTGAAGTGATGATCGAGGCTAGGAGCTGACTGTGAAGGCTGCTTGAGAAGTCTGGGAGTAGCGTAGAATATCTGGATTCCATATTCGCCTATTTGGCCAAGACTGAGGCATTGTGGGTGTGTTCTATGTATGTTAGCAGGCATGTTTTCTGTGTTACGCAGACATGCTTCTGTGTTTTTTATGTGTTTATGCTGTGTGTGGACAGTGTAGCAGATTTTCTCCCACAGTTCTCCCTTTTTTTGTTGCGAGCATGTTGAAAAAGTGCAATGTAGCCCAGACCGGTAATGCTCTCAGGGGGTGGAGGTTGGGTGTCAGTCAGTGTCTGAATCTGGCCAAGCGTTATTTGTGTCTGGGACGGGATCTCACTCCAGCGAACTTGTACAAGCCAGTTTATGAGGAGAGCAGGGGTAAAAGTGCTGTACAAAACCGGCAGCAGCATATACGGAGGCCCATGAGTAGAATAATGATACCCACAACCACTATACGGGATATTAGTTCCTCCAGCAGTTCAGTGCCCCGTGAGCCAAGCCAGGCGGTTGTCGAGGTCCACAGGTCCCAGTTGGACCTCGGTTCATTTGAGACAGCAACAGCCTGTGGAAAGTGGTGGGTCAGGTCCGTTATATTTTCGCTGGGGTCAGGGATGTACGTACAGCAGTCTGTGCCAATGAAGGTGTAAGTGCCCCACGTTTGGCCAGCCAGTTGTCCAGGGTCATTCTTTTTTGTAGGGCGACAGTGCGAATGGCGACAGCCTCTGCATACAGCTGGGCAAGTACTTCAGCTGTGGCATGTTATCTCCTCTAGCGTGGTGGCCAGCTGATGTGCCTCTATGTCGAGGTGCAGGCTTTCGTAAGTGGACACGAAAACGGGGAGGGGGGGTTGTATATTGTCTAGGGCAGTGAGGGCGCGTTTACTGTGGGGAATAAGCTTCTGGAAAGGAGACGACTGGGAGTGGTAAATGAACCGTACCATCTTCCAGGTGTCAGCCCATGACAACGCCAGCCAGGGTATGCCTTGTGGCCGCAGACAAAATAAGTGTGATTGTATATTCTTAGGTGGTGGGTTTTGGTTCCTGTCTAAATATTATTGAAAATGGAATTGTGGGCAGACATGTTGTGGCCAAAAAAATCTAGGATACTGCACTCTGCTACAGAACAGAATGCTGCAGGTATCAAGAGCAGTGAGCTAGTGCACCACCTCCAACCAGCCACCCATGTTGGTGGCTGGCTTCTCGTTAGGCAGATGGTCCTCTGCGTGATACCCGGGCGGTGGTGTCACTGATGGTTAAGGTTGGGTGTTCATGTGAGAGGTTCTGGGCTGCGTATGACCATCCTGTGAATTTGTCGAGGTAGTATAATGCGGGTTGCCAGCAGTCTGAGCTATTAGCCACATGAATGGCCGGTCAGGTTAGCAGACTGAGTATTGTGCCCCCGTGGACCTGCCCAGTTTCAGCCACAAATCTGCCATCCCTGCGGTGTTAAAAGGGACTACACCGTGGGGAATGCACCGGGAATGTTCAGGTGCATGGGCACAGACCCAGCAGTTGGTCTCGTTTACCCTCTGGGCATACATGTGGGTCTTGTCAAGGAAAATGTTCGCCCACGGCTCAAGGTGGATTAAGTGCCCTGTTCTGTGTGCCCTGTTACTGATCAGTGGAGAAATGCAGGTCAGACCAAAAGTGATGATCCCGATGGCTGCAGTGAGTAGCTGGATCCCTCTGTGGTTTCTGTAGCTGTAACCTGTTCTGCTTGGTTGTCATCCTGTGGATGCGGAGTCCTCTTTCAACAGGTCGCATTCTGGTCTCCCTTGGAGCGTGACAGCTGGCACCGTCGTGAAACAGACCAAGAGTGGTTCTTTCCATCTAGCGGAGAGAGAATCTTTAGGCAGGGACTGTCACGTTACATAGTGCCCAGTTTAAACGGGTGAAGTGGTCCTGCAGTGGTGTGGACGCCGCAGTTTTTCATTTTTTTTGTGTTTTACTTCCACACCATCGCCTAACTACGGTAGTGCTTATTACTTCCCCATTTATTTGTGTACAAGTTTGAGACACAGTGAAGGACACAAGATGCGCAATTCTTTATTTAGTTTCCATCAGCAGGAAGGAAAGAAACACCCAAGTGGCCAGTATACCGCAGCATTTAACAAATCATGAATTAAAGTGATCCTTCTACTAAGGGCTTGAACGTAATCCAAGAGAGTTTTCTTTGTTAAGAGCAGCACTGTGGCATTGGCTAGTTTTGGTGGTCCGGCGGCTGTGGGAATGGGTCGTTCCATTAGCACTTCAAAGGGTGTGATTTCCGTTATTCAGTTTCCCTGTCCTCTTACTGTGTAAAACACCAGTGGCCGGCCATCTGGCCAAGCCAGTCCTGTGTCCTGAGTGATTTTGGGGAGGGTGGTTTTGAGGGTGCTGTTCATTCTCTCCACCATTCCTGATGACTGGGGGGTGGTACGAAATTTGGTATCTCCAGCGTATCCCGAGGGTGTAACAGTCAGCAGTAATGAACTTTGCGATGAAATGGGCCCCATTCCCCGTATGTTTCTATGCGCCCCGGGATATACAACTCTTGTCATAACGTCCTGCAGGATACATTTTACCACTGCTCTGATGGCATTTTTTGTTGATGGGGAATGATTCTACCCATTTTGAAAACATGTCGACAATAACTAGGACATGTTTGTAATCCTCTTTCTGAGGCACATGGGCAAGGTCAGTTAGAAGGTGGGTGACTGTACCCTCAGGAACCGGTATGTAATCATATTTAGCCATAGGCTTCCCTGCATTTTTCGGTAGACAGATGAGGCACTGTGACAGCAGGGCTTGGGCAGCTGCAGCGAATCCCGCTGCATACCAGGAATGGCTGGCAGCATCTTGCATGTGTGTCGGATTCCGTGTGCCGCCAGGGCAAGTAAGTGCAGGTGGGCTTTCAGGTAGATGATACAGCCATCGAGGTAGGTAAGAACCTGTCAGGATGGCGATTGCACGGCACCAATGTGGGCCCATGTGGCCCTCTCTTCTGGTGTGGCGGCTTGCTGAGCTGCTCGGACTGCATCGAGAGCGTCAGCGGGCTCTGGAGGTTTCACCATCCTGGGAGTCTGCAGGGCATAACTGACCAGGGGTAGTGCGGATTCCCGGGTGGTTGCATCAGCAGAGGCATTTGTTAAGGTGACGGGGTCGGTGGCAGAGTTGTTGGCATCATATATTATAATAGCGACAGCGGCAGATAGCAGCACTGCTTCTCGGATGTTGGCAATGTGTGCAGCATGTTTGATTCGTCTCCCTGCTGAGCCGATAAACTCGCCTGTTTCCATATTGTGCCAAAGTCCTGAACGACTCCAAAGGCACATCTGGAGTTTGTGTAGATAGTGGCTGTGCTACCCTGTGCCGGTTTGCAGGCTCTGGTGAGAGCAAAGAGCTCTGCCGCCTGTGTGGACACCCCATCTGGTAAAGCAGCTGATTCGAGAGTGGTGAAGTGGGTGCAGATGGCATGTCCTGCTAATGTGTATTGGTCTGATGGCCGGAAGGAAGAGCCGCTAGAGAAAAGAATCTGTTTAGGGTTTTCTCAGACCGGTCAGGACACCTGCTGAACCATGCGAAAGTGAGGACTGCAGATGCTGGAGATTAGAGTCAAGATGAGAATGGTGTTGAAAACCACAGCAGGTAAGACAGCATCCGAGAAGCAGGAAAGTCAAGTTTCTGGCAGGAGCCGTTTGTCAGGAATGCTGAACCAGGTCCAAGAAGTTGTGATTGTCTGCAGAATCATGTTAGGTGAGCGGAATTAGGGTGGTGGGTATCAAAGCTCGGGCACGGTGTAGGGAAAGGTTAACCTAGATCACCAAGCGACCTGATGACCAGTTCTCTGAGTTGCAGTAAAATGTTGGATTGCTGATGAATTAATCAGCAGGAAGATTGACAGTGGGACCAAAAGAATACACGGATTATCTAGCACAATCTGGGTGGCCTTATCCACTGTTACTGTGGCTGCTGCCAACGCACACAAACATGCCGGCATTCCACACATAACAGGTGGTAACTAAGCAGTAGAAAACGCAACAGGGCGACGGAGATCCCCGTGAAGCTGTGTTAAAATGCCAGACGCGAACCCTTCTGGTTTGGTTCCTTAAAGACAGAAGGGCCGGGATTAATTTGGACTCCCAGAGCAGGAGTGGAAATTATTTGTTGCTTCAGTTCAGTGAATATCTGTTGCATTTTGGATCTTCACTTCATTCTGTTTACGCGAAGCTGCCTCCCACAGAGGTTCATTAATATCACCATGGGCACGAATCCAAGGCCTGCATTTCTTTACCAGCCCAAGAAACACTTGCAGCTACCTGTTTGTGGCAGGTAGAGGGAGCTGGCTGATGACAGTCAATTGCTCTATGGACAGTTATCTGAGGCCATAGGAAATATATTAGATATTTTGCTGACAGAGCTCCATTTTCTTTATAGGCACCCTATGCCCATTCTTTCATGCAGTAGGAGAGGTGGAAGCCAATAGCAGGCCATTCACATACTGGAGGAACGTGCTGTGGCACGGTAGGTGAAGGGTGGACAGATTGAGGTAGACTGCAGCAGCACAAATTTGGGGCTCTCGAATACCCTTAGGGAAATCTGGCCCACGTATTTTTGCAACCGCCACATGTAAAAACATAAAGTTTCAGGGAACAACTTAATGGAGAATGATGCTGAGCAAAGGTCGATTACAAGAATATCAGGAGGAGGAGGCGGGGTACTGTTCAGGAGGGCATTTGTGTCAGAGACTACAGGGAAGCAGGGAACAACAATGGCATTGACAGCCCTAAGGTTTTGCACAAAGCGCTATTTTCATGGTCTTCCACGCTTCGGGATTGTTAAGAAGGGAGTGTTGCATGGGCTGGTTGTGGGACCGAGGATTCCCTGTTGCAGAGGTGATTCAATAACTGATTTGATTCCCAATACTGCCACGGCTGATACGGGTATTGTTGTATTGATGGCAGGATTGCCCCCTGTCTGAGTGTAACTGTACGTGATTGAGCGGAAAATAGCTGGCCTGCATGGTTCTATTGCTGTGCCCACAGTGATTATGGGATGTCAGCTCATAAGAGTGGGCTGTGGTTGGAGGAGGCAGGGCCTGGGCCTTGTTTTGTAAATGTAGATGTAGTAATGTGGGAGCACAGCGCACACAAAACTCGCCCTGTCCAATCAGTGTAAGCTCTACTAAAGGGTCTGTCTCTTGCCTAAAGTGTGTAAAATGTATTGTTGGTTTTGCGACATGCCCTATCTTGGTTGGGAGATCTTTGGGGAGCCACGTGTTCTTAATTATAAAGGAATTGTGCGGGATTGCCGTTGGGTCTTTGCAGGCCAGTGTAGCCTGCTCTGCTCTGAGTTGCACATCTGCTGCAACACCTTGTGGTCTGTCAAAGTACCTGCCAGTGATGGAAAGTGGGGAGATGAGCTCTAGATGCGAGTCCATGAGGGAAGGATATGTTGATGCTAGTTCCTGGGGAGCTCAAGCTGGACAGTGAAATTGAGAGAATAAAACGGCCACCCACCTGAGAATGGGTGGAGGATGGAGGGGTAGTTGATATCCGGGAGCGGAGAGGGTCAGGAAGGGCGAGGGTAATTTCTGGCGGGCACAACCAGGGGCATGAGCAATATACTAATCTCAGAACGAACAGCAGGGTTATTCCAGACGACTGTTACAAACATCCTGGAGCCTTAGTGCACGGCCACATCCCAGAAAGTGCTGAAAAGGGAGAAAGAAAGAACACAATAAGAATGGGCAATAAAAAGTGAATTTTACCAATTAGATTCTCGATTAGATTTCCATTCAATTCCGCCGTGTCCCGGACAGGAATGAAGGAAATGGGAGAAATTTTTGAACATATGACATCGCAATTCATTGGAATCATTTTCCAATTCTCCAGAACACAAAATAACGGTGGATAGAGTCACGGTAGGACTATGTTTCACAAAAGCAATGAAATAAAAGTCTCTCCTCGGTTTTAGTGAAAGCTCAACTTGCCTGACAAAATACAGCAGCAGTAAAGCTGCTTGTGATTTTACATGTGGGAGGCAAACATGACCATGACAGCACAGAAACTGATCCTTTGAGAGAGACTGCACTCTCCCACACCGTCATTAATTTTCCAATAAGCAAACCTACCAGGCCTTTTTTTTTTGCTTTGAACACGGCACTTAAACACGCTGCAGCTTTGCTGTTGACCAACAGAAATGGCAGTGGTGGGATTGGAAGCGATGCCCCCTTCCAGACCTGCCACGGTAACACCCGCGCGCGCGTGCAGCCTATTTTCATACATTTTCAATTGTGCTCCTGAAAAACAACAGATGAAAAAGGACAGAGAAAATATTCCGCGGTCTTTGTCCTCCTCGCATAACAGCTGGGATATGCCCGACTCTGATATCAATTTCACAGCAGATGATGATAGCCCATCAACCCACACAAAACTGAATCTATCTTCTGACATTATTTTCAGCTACAATTGTATATGCGAGTGTGAGAATGCATGTTCTGTCATGATTTGATAAAATAACCACGAGCTGCATGACATTACTGGAGTTTCGATTCTGGCTTTGGTAAATGATTTCGACCATTGCTCGAAACAGAACGGAACACGAAACATACCGGATGACGGTGAAAATGCACAAAGCTGAGCAGGCCGTGTTCCACATCATACCGTGCAGCATAGTTTCAGTTACTGCGACTGTTTTGCAGAATAACCGTCCCAAAGAATGTTCTCCACCTGAAAAGCCGAGGTATCAGGACAATCCCAGAAGGACAGATCACATTGTGAGGATGCTCAAACCTCGGTGCCAGTAGGAGTTGGCATTTCCTTGTCTTTCACCTTATCCATGCAACTTGCTGCAGAATGTCCACATCAGGACATGAGCGACATGGCTGGCAGCTGGGGTGGAAACCAATGTGGGAATCGTTGGGAAGCGACTCAGAAAAGTTACAAAATTCCACGGTTCTTATTAGGGAAGCAGTTTCTGTTCTCATCAATGTAAAAGATAGTTTCTGAACATATTAACAGAAGTCAAAAAGTGATTATCCCACCCGCACACCCCACAAGATGTCAAAGAGTTGCTAACAGTACGTGAGTGTTCTTTGTTCTCGATGTGAAAAGCTCTCCTGCCTGAGTCACCTTCACGTCTCTTGTTGAGTGAATCACAAAGCAGGAGCTTCACCAACTTGCAACTGCCTCACTGTGTTATCCCGCTTGCCTCCTCCCCTCCCCCTCCCTGTTTACATTTTCCCGCTTATCTGTGATATTAAAACCAAATGGATGCGATGTCATTCTGTAGCCTGTCTGTTATTTCCACAATCTCAGTTCCAACATGGCTTAGATCTCGGTGCATACTGTTAGTGACGCTATGACAGTACAACTCCAGAGGATCATCTGAGATTGTAAATTCAGTTATTGCTGTTGCTGTTGGAATGAGCTGCTAACGTGCAAAAACATGATTCAGGACTTCTGGTGCTAATTCTCGCACGTTGAATAACAGCAGTTAGCTTCCAAATGAGACCTTTCAGAGACTACTTTGGGATACTTCTGACAGAGAGGCTACATTAGGAATCCGTGGTGCACCGTGACCCAGCACATTACCTTTCTCCTTGGCTTTGAACCGGGCTGCCTGCGCAAGGAATGCAAATGTGTTACTGCTTTGCGTCGAAGGATCAGAACGCTGTAACTACTGTCTTAAACAGGATGGCGCATGATCAGAAGCCGGTTGGAGAAACACCTAACAACGTTTCGCCCAGTACTTAAATGGATTTGCATTACTTTTCACCCTGAGAGTGGATTTGCATGAGCAAACGCAAGGCCAGGTTTGCTGATGGGAAAGCAAGCAGGAAAGACCCATTCTCGTCCATCTAAAAGGCTGCGGTTGGGGACAGGGCTGTTTCAAACTGGGGACCTTTCGCGTGTGAAGCGAATGTGATAACCACAACATACCAGAGACAAGTCCCGCCAGGGCCTGTTGTTGTTCAGCGGTGTCCAGCACTGTCATTTGCAGCAGTTCTCCGCTTCACCTTTCCATTTTCAATAGCCCGTTGTTGTCCAGCGTAATTGGCATCATCGAAAAAGGAAGAAAATCATGTGAAATTGCTTACAAAATTGCAAGAACGTTGTCAATGTATCGACTGTCGGGTGAGGCTGAATAGGCTGGGTCAATTTGGCCTGCAGCATAGCGGCTGGGGCATGATCTTATGGAAAGTTTGTAAACTGCGTATTTAAGCATTTTAAACAAGGTGGGGTGAGTTGGAGAGCGTAGGTTTCAGGTGAGAGGGCTAAAAGTTAAACGGGACCTGAGGCACATTTCCCACAAAGACGAGATCCACAAAGACTCTGTTTCCATGCTGTGTGCCCCAATAACGTTGTGTTACTTACACTGGCTTGAAAGGATTACTTTTAGCGGGGCTTGCCATCGCTCTCTGGGGCTGTTCACCGGAAAGATACCGAAAGACTTCCTTACTTTTGATGGAATGACCATACTCCGTGAAATATTCCCGGATCCTCATTTGAGGATGTTTGCTGCTAGAAGTTACCACATAAACCGTGTTATCTCGTAATGTATTGAGCGAATGGCAAAACAGTCAGCATTTATCATGGAACAGAAACAAAAATGACAAAGCAAATGCATTTTTCAGACACAGCGAAGCATGAACGCTGAATGTGATAAAGACCGTGGGCATGAGCCGTCGACTAATCTCACAACTAACAGCAGGGCAATTCCAAACTACTCTTTCAAACATACTGGAGCCTTAGTGCACCACCACTTCCCAGAACGTGCTGAAAAGAGAGGAAGAAACAACCCAACAAGAATGGGCCATAAAAAGTGATGTTCACCAATGACAGTCTCGATTAGATTACCTTTCCCTTCTAATGTCTGCAGGACAGAAATGAAGGAAACTTAAGACCATGTAACATCATAACTCATTGGAAACATATCCCTTCCGTCAGAACACCAAATAACAACCAGTAGAGTCACCGCAGGACTTTGTTTAACGACAGCGATGAAGTAATAGTCTCTTTGTGGTTCCAGTGAAAGCTCAACTCGCGTGGAATGAAACAACATCAGTAGAGCCTGCGACGTTGGGTCTGGGAGGCGACCACCACATGGACTGTGACACCTTTGAGGGTGTTTGCACTCGCCAACACTGCATTCAACTCTCCAATACCACTGCTTTTAACTTGGCTTTGTCCAGATGACATTAACACGCTGCAGCCATGGGATTCAAACCTACGCCCGCCTGCCAAACAGGAACCTGAATCCCGCGGCTTAGGCCGCCTGCCAACGGTACAGAGGCCTGCTTCCGTCCGACTAATGAAGTGTGCTCTTTCTGATCCGCAGGACACACTGCAGGAATTTCAGACACCGCCATCCTCCCTGTGACATGTCCTTGCTGGATAATATTCTGTTGTGTAGATGTGCCCCAGCTTTGCCAACATCGCTGGGGTCTAACTCCTTACATTCTGTTGGTCGAACTGTGATTCCACTCTGAATCACAAATGTGTCACTAACCACCTTCGATGTGCTGGCTCTCCAAAGTGATAAATGTGTTTTTCTTTTGGTATCATTCTCTTGCCTTCTTCCTGTAACTCTGCACACTTTCACTTTCAATATAAACATCGAATTCGTTTTTAAATAACTCGATTGAAACTGCCTCTTTGTCAATTTCAGGCAGTAGTTTACAGACACTAATCACTCCCTTTGTGAAAACGTTTCTCCTCATGTACATTTTTGTTCTTTTACTAATGACTTTAGAATTCTGCTGATTTGTTCTCGATCCTTTCAGGCGTGCAGAGCATTCTCCCTTCCTTAATTCCTCTGTCTATCCCACTCATGTCTTGGAAAGGCTTAACAAGTCCACTTGTTGGCCTTCTGCTCTCCAAGAAGAACTGCCCCAACCTTACAAATCACCTTTGTTACTCATACACCACACCATTGCCATTAACCTGAACAGCGCTGTTTCCAATCATTTCATGTCCCCACTTCCTCAAGTTTCATACGCAGAACTGTGCGAACAACCAAGATGGTGGATTTATTCAGAACGGGATTGTGTGGGTGAGCATCCTGAAACACTTGTTTCGCTTTCACCACATGTGGTACTGTGCCAAGCCTACTTAAATGATTCTTCTTACTCCAGAATTCAACGTTATTTCAAGGGGGGCAACTTCCTGATTTACACCATTTTTTTTATCAAATAGCCGATAGGAAAACCGGGCAAAAGTGAAATCAAACACCCAAAGCTCGATGGCGACTTCAAGTAAGCCATTCTCACATGCCAGTATTAACACAAGCTGCTGAGCGAAGATCATGCCCCTAGAAAAGCGGCATTCTTACGTTTCCAACACAAACGAGCTGAAAGTCGCTCAGATCCAACAACAATATACTTTGATCTCGGGTTTCTAAACACCAAAGTGTTTCAAGAATATCGCCTTCTCATTCCGTCTCCTTGTTCGCGGGACAGTGCTGTTTAACCCTTCCGTTTGGACTCCATCGGCAGAGTATTCAGTTATATCCCTCCACCTGCAAGCAGTGTGAGGGGAGACAAGCGTGGATATCTTCTCATCGGCAGAGCCAATTCCATCGAGTGCTGGAAATCAGCAAGTTTGATTGTGAACTTTCTGTAAATATTATTTATCTGAGAGACCGATAAAGATGTTGAGCTGTTGGGAAAGACAGAATGTACTCCGGATTCTCTACCGTCAAGTAAATTGATGTGAGGACATTTTTGTGCAGCCTGTTTGCTGTTCAGAATCCATCTTCACACAACAATCCTGCAGAAAGGGTTTAGTAACAGTGACATCGGTTTCTTTGCTGCAATCGGGCAGCAGTAAACAACTGAATCCCAGCTATCCCAGATGAAGAGAATGCGAATGAAACCCTCAGTCACTGAGAGTCATCCCCATGGTCCTGAGCTGCGGAGCTGCAGACAGTCTAACACGGAAGGGAGGGTTAACAATGAGACATTATTTCACCACCAGCCACTCTGTCCCAGAGACAGGACGAAAAGCAGCATCAACGTGTGGCTTCACTCACTCGCTGACAGAAGCTGTTCAGCCCATTGAGTCCACGGCAACTCTCTGTCGCTTGTATATCTCTGTGGTTATTCATAATTGGTGATCTGTGTCAGTGTCATAATGCTGTCTCCAACAAGTTGATCTAATTGTTACTCACGTCTTTCCATTTCACGGGGAGGATATGGCTGTGTGAAACAGTGTGGGGAATAACTGCAGGGCGTCATGCGTATAGAGCACTAAACAACGAATATATCTCACTTTCACCAGTTTGTCCCCAGCTCTGGCAAATGATTTTGCGAATCAGATCAGAGCAGAGCGACAGAGAACAGGAAAAGTGCTTCCCGAACTTCACGAGTGTGCTTCCTCACCTGTGTCAATTTGGCGGGTGTATAAGTACGAAATATTCATTTCAGACACATTGAGTGAAAGGAGATGAAAAGTGAAACAACATGCAATACGTAGAATGGAGCTATATTATAGAGGAACACTGGTGGTGACAGTACACACACTGAAACGTGGAATTGTCAACGAGCAGAGAATGTTTTCAATCCATTAATTTCCGGGTTATGAGCCCAATAGGCTCCAGCTGGGCCGCTTTGTTAGCGCTGACTTTAGCATGAATTACACTGTCTTCAGCATTTCGCCTGGCGTGTGGCATGTACCTCAGTGGATGATGTTGAAAGACCTTCACTATTATTGTGTGTGGCGCAGGTGTGTCCCGGCTGTGTCAATATAACCTGTGGGTAACTAACACATTACGTTGCTTTAACGGTGATTTAATTTAGAATCAGAAAATATGTCACAGTGCGAAGTGAGGCCATGCAGCCCACCTTCGCTGGGCTGGCACCAAACAATAATGAAATGTCTGTGTGGTTTGATTGATTGACTTTATTTGATTGTTTGATTGTCACATGTACGTAAGTACAGTGAAAACATTTGTTTGCGATTGTTAAAGGCAGATCACACTAATCAAGGACATGCAGATTATCGTGTGACTAAAAACAACATTTTGGACAGATTAAGGCTTTCAGGTTAATTCACACAGGACGTGCGCTCGGCAAGATCCATATGAACAGGATCAGCATCATTTGAAGTTAGGGAATCCATTTCTCAGTCGAGTAACGGCCGACAAGAAGTTACTGGTGTATGTCTTGAAGCTTCGGTATCTTGTTCTGACCTTGATCTCATCGAAATTTTGCCTTCTGAGTCAAAAGTAGAATTAAATGCAAAACTCCAGGGCTCAAGTTTGACTTCTCACACGTACATCACCCACCCGAGGCGACATCACACCCAAGACGAACGAGCCAGAACCGCAGCGTGTGCGCGATCTATAAATCAGGTGAGTCTCTTTGTTTAAAAATAGGCTTTTTCTGTTGTTTTGCAGTGAAGGCAGCATTGAGATTTCATAACAGTTCCTTGCCATTCTGACTTCCGGTTTCCCCGCGAGCGGGCTCTCACCATTGGCAGCTGGACGAACTCATCTTCTATTAGCAATCAGTGTCGTTGGAGAGAAACGTGAACGCATTCTCCAGTTCCATATCAAACACGGGTTTAGGAATCGGGCGGGGGGCTAGAGGAAGTGGGAGTTATGAAAATTCTGGAAAGCTGTACAAAAGGGAGGTCACGCATGCACAGGAACCCATCTTCTTTTGGGAACCTTGTGCAAATAACGCCATCTGAAACAAATAGAAAAGTGCAGAACTGCAGAGAAAAAGAGCATCTCTCCAAGTCATTGGGAACTGTGTCTGTGTCCTTCTCGAAGTCACATCGAGGCCTCTGCTGTCTGAATCAGCATGGGATGTTACTGCAGCGAGTCCTGTCGCTCAGGCACACTGCACCTGAAATGTATAAGCTTTATCACCTTACCCCAAGCTCAGAGAATAGATTTCACAGCTCACATCATCCCAGAGTGACAGGGAACAGAAGAAAGCGTTTCAAACAATCATCTTTACACCCATAGGAAAAAAAGCGGATGTCTGCGTGCAGATAGTCTCGACCAGTGTTGGTGTTGTCTGTGTGACAACAACCAGGAAATATTTATCTTGCTTCATAAAACAGGTGTGAACATTTGCAGAGCATAGATACATCTACCTGCTGTTAGTGAAATGATGAACAGCAGACTACAGTTCACAGAGTATGGTCTGACCTCTGGTTTATGGGCTCAGCACTCTCCAACTGTGACCCTCTGCTCACAGGATTTGAACACAAACAAAGAAATGACTCAGTGACAAATTCTGCTGAAACGGATTCTGTGAGGAATTGAAAGCGATGGAATGAAAAGCCCCTTGAGAGCGGGATGCAACACTAACTGTGAAGTGACTGTTTTCCAGACTCTAGGAGAGTGCGCAGTGTTGTTTCCATGGGTCAATATCAGGATAGATAGACTGAACCAGCGTCGAATGTTATTGTAAGGACCCTTGTCGCCGAGACCCACTGGCAATGGTACAAAAGCACGGACCTTTTGTGTAGAGGGGTCAACTTCAAAATCGTTAATGAGGTACAATGCACAAATGAGCAAAACAACAAAGCAAACCCAGAAACTGGTGTGACCTGACGGGGTAAACCTCCTCTGCTAATGTAAACCAACAAGACAGAAAGGAGTCACCCCTTGATGTATCCCGTTAAAATTCAACAGGCAAAGAACTATCTCAAAAATCACTATTTAAAGTTAGCATTAACAATTTTATTGTCATTTTTAACATGTGACAGAGAATAATCAACTTTCAACTACATACAACTCCTTTCTCTAAACCTTCTGGTCTACAATACCTTCCCTCACGCCGACCCCATTAACACTTACAAAAAAAAATCAAATTTACAAACCAGCTCGTTGTCGAATCTTCTCTTTGTATCTTCCTCTGTAGATTTTCTTCTCCAGGTCGGTGTTGATGCTTTTTTTCTATGCAATCTCTATCTCCAGACAGTCACCTCTTGGAGATTTTACTAACATTTTACATCTGTTGGTCTTTTATCTGCTCTCTTTGCTGTTCTTTGCCGCTCTGGATCACTGTTCAAAATGTCCGATATTTGTCCCACAAAACGTCGGATCGTTTCATTGGTTTTAACATTGTAAAAATACCAAATTCAAACTTGATTGGGGCATAATTTAAACTGATTGGCCGAATTCGAATTTCATTTTTGTATCCATGTAACACAGCTCTTAGTTGTTTTGACCAATAGTTATGTTGTTACCTTGTTCTGGACTCTTTGTGCTAGCCAGACATTTCAACACCATTAAAAGTACATTACACCCAAAACTTCATAGCACTGGCATTTGCCAAGACAGTGTATTTCGGTCAACATCGCTCTCTGTCAATCTCATGTGCCTGAGATTTGAGCAATCTCCGGTCTATGTTAATTAAAACTGCCCTATTCTCATAACCTCAGATTGAACCCGCCCCCTTATGTATGCCTTACAATATTAATTGAGTCCTCACTGTGTTACTTAAGCACATGTTAAGAAGAAATAAAAATGAGAACAACCGTCACCGTGTGACTGCGATTTGACCCAATGTTGCTGCAGCCAACCCACTCAGCTGTAAGTGAAATTGCCCACACCTTTCCTGTACCGGTAAAGAGATTGCATAGCATAGTGGTAAGTTGACATGAGTTGAATTAGACCCAGCATCATTACGCAGGGCGACATTTACTGGGATATAAAGACATGATGAAATACACGGGGGTTAGGGGGTGAAATATAGTTAGGAAGGATATAGTCAGAGTTCCCTTGATACAAAGTAGTTTGACACGATGGAAATGTGATTTACTGGGAGAAAAGAAAATAAGGGATGAAAAGAAAAGAAAGGATTTAATGAGATAGTGGAATAGATGAAGAATCATGCGACACAAATCAGGAATGACTGAGTTGTGTCCTAATGGAGATTTTCCAGGCGGATGTGAAGTTGGTTAGGGTAAAAAAGAGGGAAATTACCTCGTTCAGGTCCAAGTACAAGTGACCTGAATAAGTGGGGGGCGGGTTGGATTTGAACCAGAGGGGCACCAGTATCCCTTGGTGGTGGTGGTTGTGGAGCTGGGAGGTGGAGGTGGAGGTGGTGAGGGTGCTTGGCTGACTGGTGCACATGAAGCCTGACTGGTGAGGAAGACGAGTTCAGAGCATGGATTGGCTCTGGAGAATGGGATTTTCCAACTATAACAGAAACATGGCTGAGAGATATAGGATACACATACACTCAAAGTTTGTGAGAAGATTTGTAGCTTGGGTGCTCGTTGTTGTGGTTCTGTTCGCTGAGCTGGGAATTTGTGTTGCAGACGTTTCGTTCCCTGTTTAGGTGACATCCTCAGTGCTTGGGAGCCTCCAGTGAAGCGCTTCTGTGACCTTTCCTCTGGCATTTGCAGCGGTTTAATTGTGCCGCTTCCGGTTGTCAGTTCCAGCTGTCTGCTGCAGTGGTCAGTATATTGGGTCCAGATCGATGTGCTTATTGATTGAATCTGTGGATGAGTGCCATGCCTCTAGGAATTCCCTGGCTGTTCTTTGTTTGGCTTGTCCTATAATAGTCGTGTTGTCCCAGTCGAATTCATGTTGCTTGTCATCTGCGTGTGTGGCTACTAAGGATAGCTGGTCTTGTTGTTTCGTGGCGAGTTGGTGTTCATGGATGCGGATCGTTAGCTGTCTTCCTGTTTGTCTTATGTAGTGTTTTGTGCAGTCCTTGCATTGGATATTGTACATTTCATTAGTTTTGCTTTTGCTTCATATCAGGTCCTTCTTTCTGGTGAGTTCTGAGAGTGGCTGTTGGTTTGTGTGCTGTTATGGGTCCTTGTGGTTGCAGTCGTCTGGCTGTCAGTTCGGAAATGCTCTTGATGTATGGTAGTGTGGCTAGTCCTTTGGGTTGTGGCATGTCCTCGTTCCGTTGTCTTTCCACTAGGCATCTGTTGATGAAATTGCGCGGGTATCCGTTTTGGGCGAATACATTGTATAGGTCTTCTTCTTCCTCTTTTTGCAGTTCTGGTGTACTGCAGTGTGTTGTGGCTCTTTTGAACAGTGTCTTGATGCAACTTATTTTGTGTGTGTTGGGGTGGTTGCTTTCGTAGTTCAGGACTTGGTCTGTGTGTGTGGCTTTCCTGCATAGCTTTGTGGTGAATGCTCCATTAGGTGTTCTCTGTACCATCACGTCTGGGAATGTGAGTTAGTTGTCCTTTTCTCCTCTCTAGTGAATCGGATTCCTGTGAGTATGGCGTTGATGATCTGGTGTGTGTTCTCTATTTCTGTGTTTGTAATGATTACAAAGGTGTCATCCACATATCTGACCCAGAGTTTGGGTTGAATTTGCGGTAAATTTAATTTCAGTTTAAATTGTAAAGTGATAAGAATCCAGAAAAAGATACAGAATGCCCAAAGTTCATGTTTATTACCGTGGTCAGAACTCTGGCCAGGCAAAGGGGAAATCTGTCCCTGAATCCCCAATATCGACACGGCCGTTTGCTCCTTGTGACTAGTTGGAAACCTGTGTGAAGGAGCATGCAGTCTGAGAGATCGCCTTGGAGATTCCGCCACTGTCTGATCTAAAGCTACAACAGTAGCTGTGTATCCTGCTGTGAGAGCGGTGGGATAAGGTGGAGGACCTTGGTATTCCGTAGTGTGGATTCACATTGGCCTCATCATGTTATTGCTTAAATTATATGGACTTTCAGAAATCTTTTGATAAAGTCCCACATAGGAGGTTCGTGAGCAAAATTAGGGCACATGGTATTGGAGGCAAAGTACTAACTTGGATGGAACGTTGGTTGGCTGACAGGAAACAAGGAGTAGTGATAAACGTCTCCATTTCGGAATGGCAGGCAGTGACCAGTGGGGTAAAGCAGGGATCAGTCCTGGGACCGCAGCTTTTTACAATATATGTTAATAATATAGAAGATGGTATTAGTAATAACATTAGCAAATTTGCTGATGATACTAAGCGGGTTGGCAGGATGAAACGTGAGGAGAATGTTAGGAGATTACAGGGTGACCAGGACAAGTTAGGTGAGTGGGCAGATACATGGCAGATGCAGTTTAATGTGGATAAATGTATGGTTATCCACTTTCGTGTCAAGAACAGGAAGGCAGATTACTACCTCATTGTAATCAGTTTCGGTGAAGGGGCAGTACAGAGAGATCTGGGTGTTCTTGTACACCAGGCAATGAAGGTAAGCATGCAGGTACAGCAGGTAGTGAAGAAGGCTAATAGCATGCTGGCCTTCATAATAAGAGCGATTGAGTATAGAAGCAAAGAGGTTTTTCGGCAGCTGTACAGGGCCCTGGTGAGACCACACCTGGAGTACTGTGTGCTGTTCTGGCATCCAAACTTGAGGAAAGACATTCTGGCTATTGAGGGAGTGCTGCGTAAGTTCAAGACGTCAATTCCTGGAATGGCGAGACTACCTTATTCTGAAAGACTGGAGCGACTGTGCTTGTATACTCTTGAGTTTAGAAGACTGAGAGGGGATCTGATTGAGACATATAAGATTATTAAAGGAGTGGACACTCTGGAGGCAGGAAACATGTTTCCGCTGATGGGAGAGTGCTGAACCAGAGGACACAGCTTAAATTTACGGGGTAGACCATTTAGGACAGAGATGAGGAGAAACTTCTTCACCCAGAGATTGTTAGCTGTGTGGAATGCCCATAGGGCAGTGGACGCCCAGTCTCTGGATTCATTGAAGAAAGAGTTGGATAGAGCTCTCAAGGATTGTGGAATCAAGGGTTATGGAGATAAGGGAGGAACAGGATACTGATTAAGGAAGATCAACCATGATCATATTGAATGGTGGTGCAGGCTCGAAGGGCAGAATGACCTACTCCTGCACCTATTGTCTATTGTCTAAAACCCTCTGTCAGAAACAGCACCGACAGAGAGGAATAGGAGGGGGCAATTTCACCCACCAGAGCTACCCCGCCATTTGACATCATTATGGCTGACAGAACACGTCAATGTCTTTTCCCATCCCACTCACGTCAACCTGTAGTCTAAAGGGAAAGAGACACTGAATAAATCGAAACACTGTGCAACTGTAGGAGATAAATGTGTTTAGAGACTGTGGGCATCTGCTGTGGGTTTTGTGAATGAGCAGCTGATTCCTGGTAGATAACGTTTAAAATGATATGATTTTCTCAAAACTCACCACCAAAAAAGTGAGGATACTTCTCTGGTCAGTAGCAGGAACGAGAAATCCAGACGATGGGAACAGATGATGAATCAACAGGACAATCATTGATTCAGCTGAGGTCTGAACAAAACTCCGATTCTGGTGGGTCTCACCCCACAAACTTTGAATCGCTATCTTAACAATGCAGTAGAGGTCTAACACGTCTTTCATTGCGCCAAAGAGCTGCGCTAGCCTCCATTTTACTGCATTCAAAGTTAGGGTTTTCAAGTTTTCAATAAATACCTGTTTATCCTCGCCCCACTTTCCAGTATCTGGTCCTTATCCGTGCATGCTCTAGCTCCTCAAATGTTCGGCTAAATACACCTGAAGTGTTTGTATGTTCAAACAGTGAATTCAAGACAAACTCTCATGATGCAATTATTCTTCCTAAACCTTCCATGAACATCCTCTCGCTAGCTTTTCATCTATATCCCTGGTTATTTACCCTTCCCATAAAAAGTTTACTCCTGTCACACGTATCTATCCCCTTCCTGTGCACGTTAATTAATTCCTTTCTCAGCTTTCTCCACTCTCAGATAAAGAGCCCCAGTCGAACTCATCTATCTTTTCAGTGGCGAGAGTGTAGTGCTTTAAAAGCACAGAAGGTGAGGCAGCATCAGAGGAGCAGGAGAATCGATGTGTAGGTCATAATCCCTTCATCTGGACTGAGACTTTTGAGTCGGAGTTGAGAGAGGAGAAAGGGGTAGGTGGTCAGGTAGCTGGGAAAGTGATAGGTGGATGAATGTGACGGAGAATGCGATAGTTCAGAGACGTCATTAATGGACGGGTCCAGAGATCAGTGCCTAGTTGGAGGCTTGGTACTTGGATAATGTGGGGGGTGGGAGTGGTGGGGGGTGGGGTGGGGGGTGGTGAAACGAGGAAACTGTTGAAATACACATTTATCCCGTGTGGGTGCAGTATGCTAAGGTGGAATATGAGATGTTCTTCCTCCAGGCATCGGCTGGTAATGCAATGGCGGTGGCTTGTGCCCGAAACATCGATTCTCCTGCTCCTCAGATGCTGTCTGACGTGCTGTGCTTTTCCAGCACTACTCTCTCGACTCTGAGCCCAGCATCTGCAGCCTTCACATTCGCTTATCTTCGCAGGGGGAATGGTCGAGCTCCGGTTCCACGTTGGTAAATCTCCTGTGACCACGCTCCCGTGCAAACACACGTTTCCTGAAGGCTGGCCATCAGAACAGAACAAAATTATCCAAAGAAAATCAGAAATACCTGAACCAAACCAGCAGGTCTAGTGCATCTGGGGAGAGATTTTCCAGCCAAATGATCCACCTTTGGAACTAATGGTATGTGTAGATGGGGCAGGAGCGTGACAGAAGTTGCACAGGGTCTAAAATGATTGAACTTGATGTTGGGTACTGAAGATTGCATGGTCTCTCAGTAGGAAATGACGTGCCACTCTTCCAGCTCGCGCTGTGTTATGTGGGAGCACTGCAGCAGACCAAACTGAAGTGGAGGCATGGGAACACAGTGGGACGTTGCAGTGACAGAAATCTGAAAGCTCAGGGTTTTTTCATGCTTGCAGACAGAACGTAGGTGTATTCATGTTTGACACACGCTCTGTTTTGCTGTACCCATTCGAGATGAGATCACGTTGTGAGCAGGAAATGCAGTTTGCTAAATTGAGTGATGGGCTGATAAATTACTGGAACCTGACACAGTGAGGAGAGATATCATAAACATGCAGCATTTTCCATTCTTGGATTTCGTGGAATTGCACCATATGGGGAAGTGCTGGGGGTCAAGGAGGATTGGACGATGGTATTCAGAGAGAAATTGTCTTGCATAGTGCCGGTATTCAGCGGTATGGGCAAGTGGGGAATGGGCAGTAGAATGTATATCTTCCTGAGCTACCTGCTAGAAGTAAACACCTCACTATGGAGAAAATGTGTCTAATGATTTTCATTCCAACAACGACACTAGTTACAGTTTGCAGAAGTCACGTGTTTGCACTGTCAAAGTCACTCTGTTTCCGCGGGAGCAGTAGTACTCCCCCACGTTGATTCAGACAGCATACTTCTTCCTGCGACATGTCCCTTCGAGAATAGAAGGACAGGTATTAATAACCCATACTTGGAATGGAATATCTGTATTGCAAAATAACAATCGCTTAACTACCCTTATTCCTTTTTAAATCACTTGACCCATAGCCTTGTATGTCTTGGCATCACAAATTCACATCTGAATACTTCAGAAATATTGTGGATTTCTGCCTCTTTGATCCTTGCATACACTGTGTTCCAGATTTCAACCACACACTGTTTGAAAAATTTTTTTCAACGATTCACTCTAACCTTTCCGCCTCTGACCTTAAATCCATGGCCTCCCGTGATCGACATCTCCATCAAAGTGAAACATGTATTTCAGTCTATGCTACCCATATCCATCAGTACTTTTTACATCTTTATCATGCCCCCTCAATCTCCTCTGCGCTAAGAAAAACAACTCCAGATTGTCCAATCTCTCTTATTCATCTCAGACAATATCCTGGCAAATCTCCCCTGCATCGTTTCCAGTTCTGTCGCATCCCTGCTTTAATGTGAATCGCATAACTACACGCAATTGTCTCGCTAGAGCGGAATGAACAAGTGAAATAAATGACGCAGACGTCCACAGAAACTGGCGTTTTTTGAATAAAGTTTCTTTTCCTCAATGCTGCCCTGTGCCTTTTTCCTGAGCCTGATGTTTCAATATTCGCTGGTCCATGCCAGTAAAGACTGCGACATGAGGATTGATTTCACATTCGCAGTATCAAAATGGATCAACTGGTTTGAAGATCCCGATGGTGAGACTTGGGCATGGTCACCCAGCAACAATGAGCGGAGCAGCACAGACTGAAGGAGGTCAATGTGAAAGTGATTGTAAGTGATATGGCAGGGGGGAACTTAAAGGAGGTAAGTGATTGCAGGCGGGAGGGAATTCTCCGAGAATGGGTGAGTCTGAATACTGATATATGACTCGCAAGATGTGAGAGAGAGAGGGGTTTGATGGGAAAAAATCATAATCTCTGAGAATGCTTTCATGTAAAATCAACTAATTCCTTTCTGTGTTTCTTCAGCATGAGTCAAAAGGAGTAAAATGCAGTGACTCGGATTCGAACGAGCTTACTGCGGCCACAATGCAGAATATTCTAACATTTAAACCATCACTAAGTCATGCAGAGACACACGTTTATAAACAGCAATAATTAGAGTGACAGAGGATATGTTAGGAAGAGTAGCAGATGTATAACAGGAATATTAGGCGAGTAAGAGCAGACATGTGGGAAATCAGATTTCGCTGAATCATTAAATTCGATATCCCCAGACGCTGTGGTGGTTCCATCGAGTACAGTAAGTTCAAGACTGAGTTTGATAGATTTCTAGAAACAAAAAGGTTCAGGGGCTAGTGCGGGATATTGGTGCAATGTATGTTTCAATAACAATGAGTTTTAACACGGTTGAGTTTCACCAACTTCCCAACACAAGGAAGTACCCATTGCTGCAGTCAGTCACATAACCCTAGATCCGAGAACCAGAATCAGACAAACTTTGCGGCGCAGCCACGAATACCAAACCGGGGGTGGAAATGAGCACGTGAAACTACTCTGTGGCACTAGTGACATGATTGGTAAAGGCACGGGCATAGAGTAATAGAGTTATAGAGATGTATGGCACGGAAACAGACTTTTCAGTCCAACCCGTCCATGCCGACCAGATATCCCAAATCAATCTAGTTACACCTGCCAGCATCCTACTGATATCCCTCCAAATCCTTCCTATACATATAACCAACCAAATGCATTTGAAATGTTGCAATTGTACCAGCCTCCACCACTTCCTCTGGCAGCTTATTCCATACATGCACCACCGTCTGTATGCAAAAATTACCCCTTAGGTCTCTTTTATATCTTTCCCTTCTCAAACTAAATCTATGCCCTCTAGTTCTGGACTCCCCGACCCTAGGGAAAAGACTTTGTCTATTTATCCAAGCACGTGAAATGCTGCGGCTGGGAGTGCTTCTGGTCAAATGCGAGGTGGAAGCGCATATTTGTCTCAATTTATTATGTTGTTAAGATTCAGCAGCAGCATGAACCCGCACTGAGGATTGGCTCAGAGGAAGTGTGCTGGAGCCTTAAGAGAGAGGTCAATGTATTGAAAGCATTCTAAGAGACTTTCCTCATCAAAGCGGTATTTTGTTACTTTGTCAGTATGAACTGCCTTTGCTCACATCATCTCCACATCAGTCTCTTGCTCCAGTAAACACTCCAATCCAGCATACATTACTTCCATTCCAACACAGAAACGCGTCCTATTCTCTCTCCATTTGGGATAATCTGATTTGACAATGTCATTCTTTGAATGGAGAAATGCAGTAGGGAGATGTGTGTGCAGCGGCGATCTATTGGGCTAGTCATCTTTGGAGACTGGAACGTGACAGCTGCTGTTAATTAAGTTCGATGAGTAAAATCTGGAACATACATGCAATCTCATGAACAGAGACAATAACTTTATATTGCTGCAAACTCATTTATTCATGTCCCTTCGAAAGGGAAATCTGCCGACCATAACGAGTCCTGTCAACATGTGACTCCAAACCCACAACAATGCGGTTCACCCATGAATGCTCTCTGACTCAGTTCAAGGTGAATTAGAATGAACAACAAATGTTCTTCAGACCAATGATAGCCGCATTCCGTGGGAGAATAAGGAAAAATAAAAATACATGGAGAACAGGCGAAATGGGAATCGTGTCTGTGTGGACTCGAATTCAACTGATTGTCAAACTAAATAGACACAAGGATATCCGCAACGCCAAGAAGTCAGGGCCGTGGGGTGACTGCAGGAAGGGATTCAATTACCCGCTGAGGTGTAAACTCACTTGCTCAGTCACAATGCACACAGGTCATTCACCACTCCCATATGTGAGAAGTGATCCCTAAGGCGACCAACTGAGAGAGTCAACAGTAAGTTTACAAATGACTGTTATTGCAGCTGTTAATCCCAACCAGCAATGAATCCTGTTTGGATGCGTGTTTCCAGTGGAGTTCCACTGTTTTCCTATGTAAACCAATGATTCAGACTTAGTAGTAGGAGCCAAAATTTAAGAAGTTTGCTGATGCAACAATTGGTCGTGTAGTTGACTATGACGAAGAATGTCAGAAACTTCAGGGATGTATCAATGAGATCGAAAGGAAAAATGGCGAATAGAATTGAATCCAGATCAATGAGTGTGAAAGAAATTGGGAGAAGAAACAATAAGAGTGACTTTTCTGTGTGGTGTAGACAGACAAAGAGATCTTGGAGTGAACATTCATGATAGCTGAAGATCAATGGACAGGGGAATTCGTTGGACGGACGTGCGTATTGTAGCTGCTGGAGATCAGAGTCAAGATTAGAGTGGTGCTGAAAAAGCACAGACAGTTGAGAGTGCCAAGCTGGAGGGTTGGAACTAGCGTAAGGTGGGGGCGGGGGAACATTAGGAAACTGGTGAAATCCACATTGATGCCATGGGGTAGAAGTGTCATGAGGCAGAAGATGAGGGTTTGTTCCTCCAGGCATCGTGTGGTAATTGAGTGGCGGTGGAGGCGGCCCAGGACCTGTATGTCCTCTGGAGAGTGGCGGGGTGGGTGGGGGGGAGGTGAAGTGTTCAGTCACGGGGTGTTGGGGTTGATTGTTGCCGGTGTCCTGGAGATGTTCTCTAAAGCGCGCTGCGAGAAGGTGTCTGGTGGCCCACTGGAGAGGAGACTGCATCGGGAGCAATGGATGCAATAAATGACATGTGTGGAAGTACAGGTGAAGCGTTGATGGATGTGAACGACTTATTTGGGGCATTGGGCGGAAGTGGGGTATTGTTGGTGCAGGTTTTGCAATTCCTGTGGTGGCAGAGGAAGGGGCTGGGAGGGGAGAGGGGTAATTGGAGGGCGTGAACTTGACTAGATAGTCGTGGAGGGAAGGTCTTGTGGAAAATGGATAGGGGTGGGGAGGCAAAATATCCCTGTAGGTCAGTGTTACTGATATTTTTTACAAACCCACTGTCACCCACAGATGTGTGGATTACGTCTTCTCCCACCCCACCTCATGCACAAATGCTACCCTCTGCCTCAGCTGCATCTGCGCCCAGAGGACCAGTTCCACCATAGAACACACCAGAAGGCCTCCATCTTTAAAGACCCGAACTTCCTCTCCCATGTGTTTGAAGATGCCCTCTAACGCATCTCATTCATGTCCCGCACCTCCATCCATGAACCCCACATCTCCAAACACAACAAGGACGGAACAAGAACAGAGGAATGTCCTCACATTGCATTCCACCAACATCTACATAAATGACATCATCTGCCGACATTTTCGCCACCTCTAAAATGACCGCACCATCAGGGATATATTTCCCTCCCCAAACCTATCCGATTTCCTCAAACACCTTTCCCTCCGTCACTGCCTAGTCATGTTCAAGCCCTGCAATGAACCCAATTCGCTCCCAGCACCTTCCTATGCCACCGCAGGAATTGCAAAACCTGCACCCACATCTTCCCCCTCACCTCTCACCAAGGCTCCAATGGAGGCGTTCCACATCCATCAAAGGTTCACCTGCACTTCCACGCATGTCATTTGTTGTGTCTGCTGCTCCAGATGCGGTCGTCTCTAAATTAGGGACACCAGATGTCTTCTGACAGAACACTTCAGAGTACATTTCCAGGACACCTGCAAGAATCAACTCCACTCACCCATGGCCAAATATTTCAACTCCCCCTCCCACTCTCCCGAGGACATGCAGGCCCTGGGCTACCTCAATCGCCACTCCCTCACCACCCGACGCCTGGAGGAAGAACGTTTCATCTTCTTCCTCAATGTGGACTTCATCAGTTTCCTCATTCCTACTCCTCCATCTTACTACAGCTCTAAACTTCCAGTTTGGCACCATCGTCCGGACCTGTCCCACCTCTGTATTTTCATTCCCTACATTCCCTCCACCCTCTTCCCTTACACAGTGTCTTCACCCAATCCTCCGTCCAGCTACTACACTCTCAGATATCTTCTCCCCAGACCCACATCCTCCCATTTAACACTCCACCCCATCGGCTCCCAGTCTCATTCATGATGATGGGTTTCTGCCCGAAATGTTGATTTTTCCTCAGATACTGCCGGAACTGCTGTGCTTCTCCAACACTGCTTTCATCTTGAAGGGGATCAGATTATTGAGAGGGTTTTTGGATATGTGCTGTTATTGACCACAGGCTGTGGATGATATTAGAACTTTAGCAACCACCTGTTTAGTGAATAGCTAAAAGACTGCGAACAAGTCTGGTCTCTGCATTAATCAACATTTATTAAATGTCAAGATAAAAGATGGAGGGTTGAAGTATGCAACTTTGCCCATCAAGACTGTTTCACCACTCAATGAGTTTATCACTGATTCATTTCCAGGTCAGGATACTGTGGGCCTTGGAAGGGAACTTGCAAATGGCGGCGTTTCGTTGCATCTTCTAAGCTTGTCCTTATAGTCAGTACAACTGTTGAACTTTGAAGGTTCTGTTAAAAATTCCCAAACGACCCACTCCAGTGCATCGTGTAGTTGGTGCACTCTGCTGCAATTGTGCCTTTGCAGTGAAGGAAATAAATATTCTGGTATTGAAGAGGGTACTCAACCTAATCAACCTAACCTACAGACTTAGCAGCAGTGCGAACCACTGAGCAGATGTACCATCACATTGAACACTATCTGTATCATGTGTTATGGCTTTACACACTGGTAACTCCACCGAGTGAAAGCAAGCCGCACCCACCAACCCGAATTCAATGCATCCAAATGCGGTTCTACGCTGTACAACCTCATTGTACACAAAGCTGCTGGAAATGTTTCTGCACTCAAATCTGAATGGGTTTACTTTGTTTTCTTCCTCAGATTCCTGCTTTAAATAAACACATCAGTCAGGAACAACGCTATATAATGGTTTTCATTGCAACACAAACACAATGTGCAGTTTGCAGAAGTTACATGTTTGCACATTCACTGACACTGTCTCTCTCCAGGAGCTGCAGTCCTTCCCCAGCTGATTCAGACAGCACTGTCCTTCCTGTGACATATCCAATCGAGAATGGAAGGCCAGGCATAAATAACCTCAGTGGGGAACAGAGCGACAGATTTAAAACCGTTACGATGCCCTCAGCGGAGAATTGAGCCCTGTGACAGGAGGGGACACTAACCATCACATCCATGCTGTACTGTGAATTGCACAACTGCACACAGTAATCCAGCAAGAGCTGAATGAACGTTTTTTTTTTCTATTCTGTTACAGTATGAGGGCGTCGCTGGTTCGGCAGCATTTATTGCTATCCCTAATTGCACAGCAGGCAGCTGAGACTCAACCATATTGTAGTGAGTTTGGAGTCACATGGAGGCCCGAGCAGGTAAGAATGGCAGTTCCATTCCTTAAAGGACGTCAAATGGTTTTGTTTATTTCAACAATTGAACATGGATATATAGGAGTTATTACATTCATAATTCCAGATATTTATTGTATCCCAATTCTACCACCTAGCATGGTCGAATTTAAACCTGGGTCCCTGGTGTCTGAATTAACAGTTCAGTGGTTGGTGGTAATAGCGCTCGGCCATTGCAGAAAAGCTGTGAAACTGATCTTATCCAATGAAGTCGCTTTCCCCCGATACTGTCCTGTGCCATTTTCCTGAGCTTGACCCCCCCACCCCCCACCAATAATCTCTGGTCCATGTCGGTAAAAGCTGCTACAAGAGTATTTATCTCTCAACAGCGGTAACCAAATGGATCAAATGGTCTGCAGGTCCCGATGGTGGGGTTGGGGCACGTTCACCCAGTAACAGTGACTGCAGCCACACAGACTGATCGGTATCAATATGAGAGTCAGTGTTAGATTCTGCAGTGCCTGAATGAAATAGGAAATGACTCCACAACTACATGATGAAAGAGCAGCGCTCCGAAAGCTAGTGCTTCAATTAAAACTGTAACACCATAACCTGGTGTTGGGTGCTTTTTAACTTTGTACACCATAGTCCAACACCGGCATCTCCAAATTAATGAAATGGGGGTATGGGATGGAAAGCTCTGTAAGTGATCTTAGGATAGAAGAAATCTCTGAGAACGGGTGGATTTGAATTCTGACATATGAAACAGAGATGTGAGCGAGTAGAGCTTGAAGGAAAAAAAACCACCTTGGAGAAAATCAAGACTTTAAAACAACTATTCCTTTGTGTTTCACAAAAGACTGGGACACATAGAGCAATTACTGCAGTGACTCGGATTCGAAGCGAGGTGGTTGCCGCCATACTGCAGACCACCAACTACTATACGATCACGGCACCCCACATACAAACAGGGGAGCAACGAGACTGTGATGGAGTGAGTGTGAGGATGTCAGGATGACGGTGATGGCTTGAGTGTGAGGGGGTTAGGGTGGCAGTGAAGGATTAACTGTAAAGGGTAAGACTGAGGGTGATGGAGTGAGTGTGATGGGGTCAGTGTGATGGCGATGGAATGAGTGTGAGGGGGTCAGTGTGACAGTGATGGAGTGAGAGTGAATGGACCAGTGTGACTGTGATGGAGTGAGTGTGAGGACGTCAGGGTGACGGTGATGGCGTGAATGTGAGGGGGTCAGGGTGATGGTGACGGAGTGAGTGTGAAGGGGTTAGGGTAGCAGAGATGGATTAAGTGTAAGGGGTCAGGGTGAGGGTGATGGAGTGAGTGTGTGGGGGTAAGTGTGACAGTGATGGAATGAGTGTGAGGGGGTCAGGGTGACGGTGATGGTGTCAGTGTGAGGGGGTCACGGTGATGGCGATGGAGTGAGAGTGAGGGGGTCAGGGTGACGGTGATGGAGTGAGTGTGAGGGGGTCAGTATCTCGGTGATGGAGTGATTGAGAGGGAATGTGTGTGACGATGATGGAGTGAGAGTGAGTGGGTCAAGGAGAGAATGATGGAGTGATAGTGAGTGTTATGTGTGACCATGAAGGAGTGAGTGTGAGGGGGTCACTGTGACGGTGATTGAGTGATTGTGAGGGGACCAGGGTGGCTGTGATGCAGTAAGTGTGAAGGGGTAGTGTGACATTGACTGAATGAGTGTGAGGGGGTCAGGGTGACGGTGATCGAGTGAGTGTGAGGGGGTCAGTGTGTTGGAGATGGAGTGGGTCTGAGGGGGTCAGTGTGATGAAGTGAGTTTGAGGGGTCAGTGTGACAGTGAAGCACTGAGTGTGAGGGGGTCAGTGTGTTGGTGATGGAGTGAATGTGAAGGGATTCGGGTGGCAGTGATGGAGTTAGTGTGATGGGGTCAGGGTGAGGGTGATGGAGTGAGTGAGGGAGTCAGGGTATGGGTGATGGAGTGAGTGTGAGGGGTCAACTTGATGGTGATGGATTGAGTGTGAGGAGGTCAGGGTGAAGGTGATGGAGTGAGTGTGAGGTGGTCAGGTTGAGGGTGCTGGAGTGAATGTGAGGGGGTCAGGGTGACAATGATGAAGTGAGTGTGAGGGGCTCAGTGTGAGGATAATGGACTGAGTGTGGGGGGGTCAGAGCGTCGGTGATGGAATGAGTGCGAGGAGGTCAGTGTGATGGTCATGAAATTAGTATGAGCGAGTTCAGTGGGACAGTGATGGAGTGATTGTGAGGGGGTCAGGGTGAAGATGATGAAGTGAGTGTGAGGCAGTTAGTGTGAAGATGATGGAGTGAGTGTGAGGGGGTCAATGTGTCAGTGATGGAGTGAGTGTGACGGTGATGGAGTGAGTGGGAGTGGTCAGTTTGACGGTGATGGGGTGAGTGTGAGGGGATCAGTGTGACGGTCATGGAGTGAGAGTGAGGAGGTCAGTATTACAGTGATGGAGAGAGTGTGAGGGGATCAATGTGATGATGATGAAGTAAGTGTGAGGGGGTAATGTTGACGATGATGGAGTGAGTGTGAGGGATTCAGAATGTAGTTGATGGCGTGCATATGAGTGGGTCAGAGTGATGGTAATAGAGTGAGTGTGAGGGCGACAGCATGACAGTGATGGAGTGAGTGTGAGGGGGAAAGTGTGACGGTGATGGAGTGTTTGTGAGTGATTCAGTGTGAGGGTGATGCGGTGAGTGTGATGCGGTCAGGCTGACACTGATGGAGTGAGTGTGAGGGTGTGAGGGTGACAGTGATGGAGGTAGTGTGAGGGGGTAAGGGTGACAGAGGTGGAGTGAGTGTGAGGGGGTCAGTGTGATGGTGATAGAGTGAGTGTGAGGGGATCAGTGTGATGGAGATGGTGTGAGTGTGACGGTGATGGAGTCAGTGCGAGGGGATCAGGGTGACGATGATGGAGTAAGTGTGAGGGGGTCAGTGTGATGGTGATGGAGTGGATGTGAAGGGTGAGTGCGAGTGTGATGGAGTGAGTGTGAGGTGGTCAGGGTGACAGTGATGGAGTGAGTGTGAGGGGTCAGTGTGACAGTGATACAGTGAGTATGAAGGGGTCAGTGTGATGGTGTTGGAGTGAATGTGAAGGGGTTAGGATGGCAGTGAGGGAGTGAGTGTGAGGGGGCCAGGGTGAGGGTGTTGGATTGAGTTTGTGGGAGTCAGAGTGACGGTGATGGAGTGAGTGTGAGGGGGTCAGACTGACAATGATGGAGTGAGTGTGAGGGGGTCAGAGTGACAATGATGGAGTGAGTGTGAGGGGGTCAGGGTGACAGTGTTGGAGTGAGTGTGAGGGGGTAAGTGTGATGGTGATTGAGTGAGTGTGAGGGGTCCGGGTGATGGTGATGGTGTGCCTGTGAGGGGGCCATTGTGATAGTGATGGAGTGTTTCTGAGGGGGGTCAGTGTGACTGTGATGGAGTGAGTGTGAGGGGGTCAGGGTTACAGTGTTGGAGTGAGTGTGAGGGGGTAAGTGTGACGGTGATGGAGTGCGTGTGAGGGGGGCATTGTGATGGTGATAGAGTGTTTCTGAGGGGGTCAGTGTGACTGTGATGGAGTGAGTGTGAGGGGGTTAGGTTGATGGTGACGGAGTGAGTGTGAAGGGGTTAGGGTGGCAGAGATGGATTAAGTGTAAGGGATCAGGGTGAGGGTGATGGAGTGAGTGTGATGGGGTCAGTGTGACGGTGATGGAATGAGTGTGAGGGGGTCAGTGTTACAGAGATGGAGTGAGTGTGAGTGCATCAGTGTGACTGTGATGGAGTGAGTGTGAGGACGTCAGGGTGACGGTGATGGCGTGAGTGTGAGGGGGTCAGGGCGATGGTGATGGAGTGAGTGTGAAGGGGTTAGGGTAGCATAGATGGATTAAGTGTAATGGGTGAGGGTGAGGGTGATGTAGTGAGTGTGAGGGGGTAAGTGTGACAGTGATGGAGTGAGTGTGAGGGGGTCAGGCTGAAAGTGATGGAGTGAGTGTGAGGGTGTCTGGGAGACAGTGACAGTGTCAGTGTGAGGGGGTCACGGTGATGGCGATGGAGTGAGTGTGAGGGGGTCAGGGTGATGGTGATGGAGTGAGTGTGAGGAGGTCCGTATCACGGTGATGGAGGTGAGTGTGAGGAGGTCCGTATCACGGTGATGGAGGGAGTGTGAGGGTGACAGTGTGATCGTGATGGGATGGAGAGAGTGTGAAGGTTCAGGGTGACGGTGATGGAGTGAGTGAGGGATCATCAGATTGTGGGTGATGGAGTGAGTGTGAGTGGATGAGTGTGACAGTGATGGCGTGAGAGTGAGTGGGTCACGGAGAGAATGACGGAGTGATAGTGAGTTTTAGGTGTGACCATGAAGGTGTGAGTGTGAGGGGATCACTGTGACGTTGATTGAGTGATTGTGAGGGGACCAGGGTGGCTGTGATGCAGTAAGTGTGAAGGGGTAGTGTGACATTGACTGAATGAGTGTGAGGGGGTCAGGGTGACGGTGATCGAGTGAGTGTGAGGGGGTCAGTGTGTTGGGGATGGAGTGGGTGTGAGAGGGTGAGTGTGATGAAGTGAGTGTGAGGGGTCAGTGTGACAGTGAAGCACTGAGTGTGAGGGGGTCAGTGTGATGGTGATGGGGTGAATGTGAAGGGATTCGGGTGGCAGTGATGGAGTTAGTGTGATGGGGTCAGGGTGAGGGTGATGGAGTGAGTGTGAGGGAGTCAGGGTGACAGTGTTGGAGTGAGTGTGAGGGGCTCAGGGTGAGAGGAGTGAGTGTGAGGGGCTCAGGGTGAGAATCATGGACTGAGTGTGAGGGGTGTCAGAGTGACGGTGATGGAATGAGTGTGAGGAGGCGAGTGAAATGATCATGAAATGAGAATGGGGGTGTCAGTGGGATAGTGATGGAGTGAGTGTGAGGAGGTCAGGGTGACGATGCAGTAGTAAGTGTGAGGGGGTCAGTGTCATAGTGATGGAGTGAGTGTGAGGGGGCCAAGGTGAAGATGATGGAGTGAGTGTGAGGAGGTCAGGGTGACGATGAAGTTGTAAGTGTGAGGGGGTCAGTGTCACAGTGATGGAGTGAGTGTGAGGGGGTCAAGGTGAAGATGATGGAGTGAGTGTGAGGCAGTTAGTTTGAAGTTGATGGAGTGAGTGTGATGGGGTCAATGTGTCAGTGATGGAGTGAGTGTGAGGGGGTCAGGGTGACGATGAAGGAGTAAGTTTGAGGGCGTCAGTGTGACGGTGGCAATGTGAGTGTGAGGTGGTCAGGGTGACGGTGATGGAGTGAGAGTGAGGGTGTCAGTATTACAGTGATGGAGTGAGTGTGAGGGGATCAGTGTGATGGTGATGGAGTAAGTGTGAGGGGGTAATGTTGTCGATGATGGAGTGAGTGTGAGGGACTCAGAATGTAGTTGCTGGCGTGAGTATGAGGGGGTCAGGGTGATGGTGATAGAGTGAGTGTGACGGCGACAGCGTGACAGTGATGGAGTGAGTGTGAGGGGCCAGATTGACGTTGATGGCGTGAGTGTGAGGGAGGAAAGTGTGACGGTGATGGAGTGTTTGTGAGTGGTTCAGTGTGACGCTTGATTCCTCGTTTAAGACTTGTCCTACTCTTCCAATATTCTTCCAGGGCCCGTTCTGTTCTTAGCTGCCTAGACTTTAAGTATGGTTCCCTTTTCCTCTTGCCTAGTCGTCCAATTTCTCCTGTCATCCACGGTTCACGAATGTTGCACTTCTTATCCGTTGCCTTTAACGGGACATGCCTATCCTGCACTATCTTTCACCTATCTTTGAAAGCCTCCCACATCTCAAATGTGGACTTCCCTTCAAATAGCTGTGTCATTCCACATTACTGAGCTCCTGCCTAATTTTGATATAATTGGTCTTGGCTCAGTTTAGTACTCTTCCCTTAGGACCACTCTCTTCTTTAACCACGATAATTCTATTCTGAAACTTACAGAATTGTGGTCACTGTTCCCAAATAAATCCGCCACCGCAACTTCTACCACTGTCCAGGCTTGTTCCGCAGTACCAGGTCCAATATGGCCCCTTCCCTCGTCGGACTATTGACATACTGCAGTAGAAAACTCTCCTGGACACTTATTACAAATTCTACCCCATTCAGACCTCTGACGCTAAGTATATCCCAGTCAATGTTGGGAAAATTAAAATCTCCCATCACCACTTCCCATTGCCTCTACATCTTTCCATAATCTGTTTACCAATTTGTTCTTCTACCACATGCTCACAGTTGAGAGGCTTGTAATACAGCCCCAACAGTGTAACTTCATCCGTCTAATTTCTCTGCTCCACCCATAATGCCTCACTACCCAAGACCTCCATAGTGTGCTCCTTTAGCACAGCCATGACATCGTTCTTGACCAGCAATGCAACTCCACCCCTCCTTTTTTCTTCCCTCCATGTCCTGTCTGAAGCATCTATATCCTGGAAATTTTGATTGCCAATCTTCATGCCCTTCCTTCAACCAAGTCTCTGTGATGGGAATAATGTCATACTACTAGGCAGCAATACAGACCTACATTTATTTGCCTTATACACTATACTCCTTGCATTCAAGTAGATGCATTTCAGGCTGCCAGTTTTGTTTTTGCACTCATCTACTCTCTGTCTACTCTTCCCCTTATGAATGCTATCTTCATAATTCTTACAGTCTCCAATCTCCACATCACTGCCTACTTATTTTCTCTTCTGGTTACCAGTCTCCTGCCACATTAGTTTAAATATTCCCAACAAGCAGTAGCAAAAACTTCCCCAAGGACATTGGTTCTGGTCTGGTTCAGATGTCGACCCTCCATTTTGTAATAGCTCCACAATCCCCAGAACCTGTCCCAATGTCCATCAAATTGAGCCCCTCCCTCCTACACCATCTCTCAAGCCACGTGTTCATCCTGCCTACTTTTTCATTTCTACACTGGCTAGCACGTTGCACTGGTAGTAATCCCAAGCTCACTACATTTGAGGTCCTCCTCTTTAACTTCTCTCCTAGCTCCCTGAATTCTTCTTTGAGGACCTCATCTCGTTTTCTACTGATATCATTGGTGCTTACCAAGACAACTGGCTGTTCACCCTCCCCTTTTAGAACACTCTGAAGCCAATCAGTGACATCCCTGACCTGAGCATCGGGGAGGCAACATGCCATCCAGTGGTCCCGTTTACGGCCACAGAACCACTTATCTACTTCCCTCACAATAGAATCCTCTATGACTATGGCACTACGAATCTTTTTCCTGCCCTTCTGAACAGCAGTGCCCGTCGCGGTGCCATTATCCTGGCAACTGCTGCCCTCCCCTGGTGAGCCATCTCCCCCAACAGTATCCAAAACAGTATACCTGTTTTGGAGGGAGATGGCCGCAGGGGACACCTGCACTGCCTTCCTACTCTTTTTCTGCCTTTTGGTCACCTATTCACCGTCACCCTCAGCAACTCTAACTGCGGTGTGATCGGTTCACTAAATGTGCTATGAACGACCTACTCAGAATCGCGGATGCTCCACAGTGAGTCCATCCGCGGCTCCAGAGTCGTCATGCGGTCAAACAAGAGCTGCAGCTGGACACACTTTTGGCAAGTGTGAGAGTCAGGAGCGTCACCACATTGCTAAGCTCTCACATCAAGCAAGACGCACAGGTCACAGGTCTAAGTCAACAATTGTAGTTTGGCTGAAAGGTTGTCATAGTACAGTGGAAGTTTATAGTATCCATTTGCCTTACAGACACCTTACATTTCAAGATTTTCCCTTATCCATGCTGTGTGTGTGTGTGTGTGTGTGTGTGTGTGTGTGTGTGTGTGTGTGTGTGTGTGTGTGTGTGTGTGTGTGTGTGTGTGTGTGTGTGTTTAGAGAGAGAGAGGATGACGAGCACGCTATTGCTTTTTTGGTATTCTCTAATGAGATTCAGGGGCTCAACCTTTTTGACATGAATGTTCACGTTTACTTTGGTGTTTGTTTGGAATTGAGAATTAATCGGAGTTCAGAATGGTTAGGATAATATAACTTGAGCAGCCAATTGAATCAAATCTGTATCTGCTCAAATTTTCCAAGTATTGACTCACAGTCCATGACTTACGAAGGAATGAATATAAAGCTGACATGACAAAGAAAGTTTAAAAAAATAACCTCAGAGGACATTGGGGTGCTATAGAGAAATATACGTTAAGTGAGTAGTCAAAGACCTGACAAATAGAACTTTACGTAGATAACTGTGAAGTTGTCCATTTTGACTGGAAGAAAAGCAATTTTTTAAATAGAGGGAGATTCCATAGTTCTGAGATGCAGTGGAATGAGAGAATCACAAAGTATATATAGATACAGTATGTAATTAGGAAAGCGAATAAATGTCTTCCTTTTATCGTGAGGGAATTTTAACACAACAGTAGGGAGCACTTCCAGAAGAGACGAGAATGAAGGACTACTGTCTAAATGTCAGTGGTTGTCCATTTAAAACAGATCGAGATGATTTGTACTATCTCAAAACGTGGAAACTCTGACACGTTATTAAAGCAGAGCTATGGAATATTTCAAAGGCCAAGATAAATAGTTTATTGTTGAGAGAGGGGTGGTGCAAGGTTTTCAGGGTAGGCAGGAATGTGGATTTAACGTTACAATTAATGAGACATACTCATGTTGAATATCTAACTCATCCCTGTTTGTATGGGATGTGGCAGGTTAATTAAACTGATAAATTGAAGTTTCAATGTAAAGATTCAACAAACAAGTTTATAATGCTGAAATCCTCCATCTTCAGAGCTTTTTCAATGGTTGAATTTTTCAATTGTTTGTTTAAAATCACTTAATTTGTGCTGTAACACCAATTGCAGATATGGAAACTGCGACATTTCCAAGGCAGATGCGATTCCAGTAATGAATGCAGTGATCACAAAGAAAGTTTTAGTCCAATGTGTGAATTAATTAAGTTTCATCTAGAACACAACAATGTGAAAGAAAATTAGTACCACTTCCTGTAAGTTCTATGGAGGGGCTTCTGTCTGAGTACATGCCACAGCAATGCAACAAACACCAGCCTACAACAGTCACATTAACAAAATTGCTTTAATATGTCTATAATGTTTGCATTTTTCTGAGAGATTAGAGATTTTGTTTGCTTAAAAAATAATTGCATCGTTGTGGTTCTGGTCGCCGAGCTGGGAATTTGTTTTGCAGACGTTTCGTCGCCTGTCCAGGTGACATCCTCAGTGCTTGGGAGCCTCCTGTGAAGCGCTTCTGTGACCTTTTCTCCGGCATTCTGTTCAACTGCAAGCCTGGTAAACCTGACAGCCTAAATGTCGATGGAGATGGAAAACCGTGCCTTCCAAATCTAAGGCGGTCTCGAAAAAGTATGTTTGATATGATCTGTGACCATGATTTTGCTTGATTCAGAGTACAAGAAAGTGAAAGTACGTTGCTGGTGGGCACGCAGTTACGTAAGATAACGTACAGACCCATCATGAAAACACCACACAGCAGTGTACAGATTACCATTCCCGACAAAAGCAATCACATACTGCCTCTCCATTATCTACATTGTTCTTTGGGTTAGAGAGTTTTTTTTTCAAAACAGACAGTTTTAGGAGAGGACATCAAGGAAGCTTGAATTCATAATTGCTTGCAAATTTGGGTTACTTATCTCTGAACATTTTAGTCTCTTAAAATGAATATATTCAAGAAATTCGTATCCCATCACACTCTCACCCTTATCACCAGCTATCGTGTCCATCAAACCTGTGAAAGGGGTTGAAGAATAAAATCAGTATTGATTGCAGTATCCGTCTGGATTGTAAGAAGGTTAACAAAAGCAGCTGAACTCAAGCTCCACTACTAAATCCAGAGTCTTCAGCCATTCAAGCAGTCGGCACTCAATAATAGCTGGAGGCAAATGCTAACTTAAGGACTTAATTTATCTTGCCTGACCAGTTAGAGGCATGGCCAGGTTGACAATCCAAACTGCATGGGACATGGAAAATATAGTTCTCCAGGATTGTTTGCAATAACTAGAAAATATGTTTGATCTTTTGTGTAATTCGTACTTCATTTGATATTATATTCTCCAAGGCAAATGCTGGAGAACAAGCAGTTCCTGTGAAGTGATGTAGATATTTCCTTCTGCATCCAGAAGCCATGCAGCAGGCTCTCGTTACCACACTCAGCTTAACCCACAAAACAGGTATTACATCCAGAAGTTGGACAATGGTGTTCTTTCTTACACAAGACTTTTGCAGTCATAATTTCATGAATTCTGGTGAAGCCCTGCTGGTTGAACTGAGAGTTGGATTATAACGCAATGGTTGGCAATGCCAAGGATGGCATGGCACTGACAGTAGCTAATACAGAAGTTGCTGCCTGGTCACAAATCATTATTGAAATGACATGATCACAGGAGCTAACAGCAATAACAGAGTGAAGGCAGAGCAGTGACCTTTCCTTTGCTGCCATTAGTGGTGGGTATTGCTGAGCCTGTACTAAAGAGGTTTGCAGGCAAAAGACCACTGTGGGAATTGAGGAGCTCTATTGTTCACAACACAGACAGGAGTGGTTCACAGTTGGTGCCTTCATTTGCTCACCACTGACAAGATAATATAGTGGTGCAGAAGGGAGTTGGGCTTTGCTCCTGAATTCCCCTCCACTTGGCCTAGCTCATGAGAATCTTGGCAAGGGCTAGCTGACATGGAAAATTCAGCCCTGTATGTCGAGACAGTACCAAAGGAAAATTGCTTGCCTAGTCTCCATTTGGACCTGGAGCTGTTGAGTTGAGGTATTTTGAGATGTTGCAATATGTATAAAGTATTGAAGAAATGAATTGGTTGCATCGTGTCTCCCTTTCTTTGCTACCACACTCCAGCCTCATTATCTTGTCTTGCAAATAGCCAATGAGGGTTTTGGGGTAATAGATCATCATCTACTGTAGTTGTGTCTTGAGCTAATTTTACAAAACTAGCAGTCAATGGCTTGAAATACTTACTGAATGTTTCAGGTTTATCATGATGATTTTATTGTGGATGTAGATGTATGCTTAAAACGACTTAATAACACTTTTCTGACTATTTGCAGCACACCTGACAATCCAATGTACAAGATCGATGGAAAACTGTACACTCCAAAATCTATCGTGAAAAAACTAAGTTTGAAAATAATATGTGATTAATGTTTTGCTTCATTCAGAGTACACAAAATAGAAAGGAAATTACTTTCTAGGTACTTTTCAGGAAACATCACACAGCAGCGCAGGGAACACCAGGCCAGGCAAGAGCATTTGCATTACTGTCTCTCTGTTATCTGCATTAGAATTAGGGCTTCAGAATTTTGATTCAAAAATATTGTATTCGGAGAGGACATCAGTGTAAGTTTGCTTGCATTTTGTTATTGAAGCTTCTAAACTCCGAATCTGAATACATTCAAGAACTTGCTATCCCATTTCTGTCTCTAATCGTTATCACCAGCAACAAATGTTTTGAAGGACAAATTCACCATCTATTGCAGTCACCCATCTGGAATGTGGCCAGTTTCACTCAAACGGCTGAATGCAGGCTACAGTCCTGAATCTAGAATCTTCAGTCTTTCAAATAGCTGGCACACAATTGTGGTATAGAGGCAAATGCTCATTTAAATAGCTTCATTTATCTTTTATGACCAATTGCAGGCATAGTAAATGTGACAATCCAAGCTGCGATGGAAATGAAACCTATAGGCCATCAGGAACAACTGAAGAAATTAAAGTGTCAGTTTGATCCAAAGTGCAATTTAATTCCTGATTAATATTGTATTTGGAATAAAGGTTATTGCTGGAGAACCAGCAATTCCTGTGAAGTTATGTAGGTATTTCCTTCTGCATACATGCGAGAACAATGTCAAATACACTATTCCAGGCCTTAGTTAGCACATGGCGCAAAGTGCAGGGCTCTGCGTCCCAAGTGTGTATTTTTCCTGCAAGTTAGATTCTGGTGTTTTTTTTTAAAAACAAGCCATTTGCAGTAATAATATTGTGAATTGTGGTGGAGTCCTGCTGCTTGGACTGAGAGCTGGAGCCAGCGCTGCTGTGAATGACGGCACCACTAATGTTGACATGCTGCTGATGTGGCCTGATCAAGAAGCTGTTGCTGGGTCACTATCCCAAGAATGAAATGGCCCAATCTAAAGAGCTGATGGTTTAATTCGAACAATATCAGAGTAGCAAACCTTTCTGTGCCACCATGAATGTTCGCAATTGTTGAGCCAATACCCATTGATGAGGAAAAGTCAATCCGGTATGAAGAGCCAGTATCCAATTGTCTTAAATGGAGAAATTGGACAGTTAATTGCCCTTCTGTAATTGCCCTAAGTTCTTTATTTGAGACTTTTCTAGACTATGCAACACGTGTTGAAGAAATGGGTTTGTCACATCCTTCATTTCCATGTTCTAGCCTGACTGTCAGTGGCTCGAAAACCTGACACTCATATTCAAGTTTCTAAAAACGTTTTTATTCTGAGCCTAAATGTTTGCCTAAATTGGCTTAATGGCACTTGACCATTTGCAGCTCTGAAAACATCAACTGCTGAAAGTGCAAGAGAGCTGGTGATTCTGGTTCTCCAGAAACTAAGAAGGTCATTGAAAAATAAGCGGAATACAATGTGTGACTGTCGACTAACAGCTAACAGATCTAGCTGCATTTGTGGAGTGAAACAGAGTTAACGTTTTTAGTTTAATGACTAATGTTCAGAACTTCAGACTCCCCGAAGAAGGGTCACTTGAATCAAGGTGGACTCTGCTTTCTGTCCACAGATGCTGCAAGATATGTTGAGTTTCTCCAGCAACTTCTGCATTTCTTTCAGATTGTCAGATTCCACAGTTTGTTCTTTTACATTAAAGAAATTATTGACTGGCATATAATCTTTGCTCTATCGTTAGTCTTGTAAAGAGACATTTTAGGTGGAAGCTTGCAGTGAATGCTGCAAACCTCATGCTGGGACAGAAACCTGGAGTTTTGGCGTATGCTAAGGATGGTATGTTGCCAGCAGTGACCAATGAAGAGATTCTTCATTAATGAAGCGCCTTTGCCCGAAACGGCGATTTTCCTGCTCCTCAGATGCTGCCTGACTTGCTGTGCTTTTCTAGCTCCATTCTAAACTAAAGTGAAGAGATTCCTGCCAGGGTTACTCAGCAGTTGACGGTGCTGCTTAGTTTCAAGAGTTGCTACTCCAGTAAGAGGGAGGACAGATCAACACATTTCTGAGCCCTACTATTCATACTGATCATCGCTGAGACTGCAAAAGTGGGCACAATCAGGGAAATGAGGGAGGCAGACTTGAAAGATCATGGAGTCAATATGTCAAAGAGAACTGCTCTATGTCAGTATGGCCTCGCAACGAAAAGGTGCCAGAGTCCCTACCTGCCATTTTCTAAGTCCTACCACCTCCCAGTTAAAAGCCAGTGAATAATTGAGCATGCATTAACACAAAGTCGTTCAATAATCATTTTCAGCTGTTCATTGTTCAGGCCTTCAGTTGTTCACTTCAAAGCACTGGACTGTGCAATCAGGCTAAACACATTGACAACACTTTAACTACCTAACTCTCTGCTTCGCAATACGACTACATGGGCGACGTCCCCTCACCCCATCTCTTCAAATAGAACAGACCATGGTGTCCTGCAAACCTCTGTGAAAGTTGAAAAAAAGTCAACATATATTGCAGTCATAACTTTTGAAAGTGGCATTTTTTTACAGAATCTAATGTGAACAGGAATTTCTGGAGAGCAGGAATTTCTGTAAGATTTCTGGAGGAACTTCCTCTTGACAACATCTCTGGTGCTATAGCAAACACCACCATTCCAGACCACAGTCCCTCCCAATATTTGCATTACCCCGGTGAGTAGAGCGATTCCTCTTTTTTTTAAAAAAATGTTGTATCAGCTCATTAGAGCCTTTTGATTTTCAGGGTTTATTTCCAAATGTTTGCAAGTTGTTTATAGGTGGAGACCTTTTGTTTAATTTGTGCTTCACGATGACGTGTGGCTGGGGACGTTTTGACAGACCAGATTGTGAGGAGGATGGGAATCAAAGTTTACCAGACACGAGGAAGGAAGTTTGATTTGATCTGATTTTGATGTGGTTCAATTATGCTTCATTTGGAATACAACGATGTGAAAAGGGAATGCTGAAGAACCATTGATTCGTTCAAAATGTTTTGTGCAATGCGACGAATGCCAGTTCAGACAACAGCAGCTACATGAAAGAGACTGATAGACTGCCTCCCAAGGAATTTAATATTAGTGACAGAGTTGTCTTAAACAGTGGTACCACCACCCTAAATGCTGAGACGGGAAATTACTTGCTGATCAATATTGAGGTTCTGTTTCTGGCCATTGGAGCTATAGTAAAAAAGAATTGGGTTCCTCTCCTTCACCCCACCTCATCATTTCTCTTTGTTGCTCTTTCCTGCTCATCCTCACTTCCCCACCCACCATTCTACACTCCCTCCAAAATCATTGCCATGGTCTCCAGACTTTGGTGACATTTGATGAAATATGGCTATGGATTGTGACCAGCTCCTGGTCTCCTCACCTTGTCTATCTCCCATACAATGTCGCTATTGAATGCGTCGCACTTTTTATAATTTAAGTTGACCAGAGGCCATGTGTATCCACGGAGTCAGGCACTTTCCCTAGTAATAGTTATTTGTTTGAATAAAGCTTATAAAGTGATTTCATGGTGAATCCAATTCAGACAGCATCACATCCACACCGTTTCACTGATGTCATCAATTAATAGAAACCTAAATCCTGAGGTCATTACACTGCTCTGGGTCAGAGACCTGTAATTACTCCTGGGTTTATTCCGGTCAGATCTTTCAGTAAACTCCAAATGAACGAAGGAGCAGGAAAGGAAAAGCAATAAAATTATCTTTTCAACGATACAGCCAATACTGACTAATATGACATGAACCTTCAGTGAATTTGAAAAATGAGAAATTACTATATTCGGATTCTGAATCAAGCATTGATTTACAAATTGTGCTTGTAAGGGTTAAATTAGCATTAGTATGTGAAGAGCTTGAGTTTCGTTTTCTAAGATCAGGAAGTTAAACTTAAATCCTTGCGTTTGAGATGTTTTCCCTGTGTCCCAGTGCATAAAGTCTTTATTTGACGTCTTTACTCCCCAACCACCAGCTCCTGCCCTCACAGCCAAAACTCTAGATGTTGATAAGAAGTGCCAACTATTAACTTGGTGATCATGCACATATTTAAAATGATCTAACTGGTACTTTATGATGAGTTTCAGCTGTGAAAATGTTGTCACCTCACACTGTGAATAAGGTGGAAACCGAAGTTTGTCAGAAACTAAAGGAAACAAATTGCCAAATAAGTTTGGTCTAATGTCAGATTTAATTCTGCTATGTTAGGGATCCAATAATATGAAAGGGAAGTGCTGGCAGCTATTGCAAGATTATGTCAGGGTTGCCTCACGAAGACATCCCATGGCAGTGTAGTGAACACTAACAGAGATGAGGACCATCACAGAGAACAACTGCTTGACTGATTTAGAAATGCTTGGCTTATTTTGAGAGACCAATCTTGAATCAGCATAAAACATCCAAAGTTTTTCAGTGGTCAGTTGAATTTTGCTTGTCTTTCAATATGAAGGTTTGCATAGCCCAGAAATGGCTATAAACAATGGTGACACACCAAAGAAATGGTTTGGTCTTCTTTTCACTCTGTACTGTCTCCTCCACACCCCAACCCCAGCATTCCCTCATTGTGGTTTACTGTAGACATCCTGTGGAAGTCTAAAGAACCCCATACCACCAACATGACCAAGATGATTCATGATGCATCTTGAAAACAAATAAAGTCCCACCAACATTTTTTAGATCTTAGGACAGCATTGTCAATACACTCCAGGGGGATGGGTGATGAAGGCAGCAATAACTAGTTACATTCGCAAGATTACCAGACTGGGATATAAGGTATACTGTTTTGTCATTACCCCCTCATTAACTTCACCATTACTAGGCTAAAATCGGGAGCATTGTAATCTTCACTGCTCACCTGGTAATTGCAACAATAGTCAAGAAGCTCAATATGATCAAAGCGAGCGCAGTTTGATTGCATGGCAAAAGAACTAACGTACCTAATTTCCACTCCCTTCATCACCACTGAGCTACGATGTTGGGCTACCTAGCACTTACACTCTCCGGAATGAACTACAACAACTCATTAGACTTACACTGAAAGGACCTTTCCAGCCTATAATCACAATTTCTGAACAGAACAACGATCGGTTAAAGGTCTGTTCCACCTGATTCTGACTTTAAGTGGATATCTCTGTTCTTTTATTATCACTATGGCAAAATAATACGATTTATTAAAATTGTAGTCATTGACTAACTTAAGAAAACTAGTCGACCAGGCTTGGAATATTGAATCTCAAGTCTGCGATTTTTGTTTTGTTAAATTGCATTGGACTTAATTCTGGATAAGTTTACTGATGTTAAATGACTTAATTTGTGTTCTTTGATGAATTGCAGTTCTGGAAATATTGTCAGTGCAAACAGTGCGGAAAATGGGAATGCAGGTTCTCCTGGATCAAGTGAGGTAATTGCAAAGTAAGTTTACTTGCAGGCATGACTAAGTTAGTCATTATTTCAGAATATGACAAACCATTAGGAAATGACTGGTGGGCTAGTATTTTGTGCAATGTTAAACAACGATCAATGGTAACAACTCGGAGGCAATGATTTGATCAGCTCTCAAAGAGAAGATTGCCTATGTTCACTCCCAAGTCCTTTTACTATGTGATACTGCAAAACCTCTCCTTATGAAAATTGTAGATTTCTTTACAATACCTCAGTTGAAGCTGTCTCCGCCACTACACTATTAGGCAGAACATTCCAGTTTCCGAACTATGCTGTTTTTTTAAAAAAAAGGATTCCTTGTAACAGTTGTTTTTTTTTTGCTGATCATCTTAAATCAGTGTCATTTTCTTCTTAAGCCTTTTTAAAATATAACCGCACAGTATGGAAACAGGCCACTTGGCCCAAGTCCACACCAACCCTTCAAAGCGTAACCAATCCAGATGCATTCTCCTCCCTTTTTACTCTACTCTATCCAAATCCCTCATGATTTTAAACACTTTTAAAATGTCTTCTTCATCTTCTGTTCTCCATAAAGAGCAGCCCGAGCTTCTTCAAACTATCCACATAGTTGTCCAGAAGCTCATCTCTGGTACCATTTTTGTGTACCTTTTGTGCACATTATCTAATCCCTTCTTGAAGCGTGCTGTATAAATATTAGACATGAGGGAAAAGCAGGACTGTTTATAACTATTTGTCATAATTTCCTTATTTTGCACGCTACGGTCCTCTTTATAATGTTCAGAATACTAATGGTATCTTCAATCTCCACTGCCAACTTCATAATTTGTGTGCATACACACAATATGTTAAAAATGCATTAAATATTAGACTGTGGTCATTTAAGGAATCATTGATCATTGTATCGAAAGATTTCAGCTTGTATATAAAATGAACAAGGAACAATCACGGATAATTCTGAGTTGGAGGAGGGCTGAGTTCAATGGGGCAAGAGGGCATTTCTGAAAGGACATTTGAGCACAAATCTGGGCAATGTTCAGCTACAGCTGTACAGTACAGCTTAACATTTCCACAAGCAGGAACTGGTGGCTAAACAGTACTTTAATTCCCTGCATGATGTTACAAAGTACATGGATTATTGTTAAACCCACTGAGAACAGTGCTAAATATAGATAGTTCAGAGGGGAAATAAAGAGTAAGGGAGACTGGCAGCTAACTTTAAAAGGGAATCCAAAAGTCGTCATTAGTCACAAACAGTGAAAGGGTAGCAAAAGAATGAATGGGGCCAATTATCATAAATCCTCTCTTTAAACCTCATAGGGGCAGGGGCCTGGCTGAGGTATTATGAAGAGGAAGTTGATGTCCAGTTCATGGTGAAACAAAATGTAGTTGAGACTTGGAGGAGATGAAGTTTGACAGAATTTTAGGAAGGCTAAAATAAAACAAAATTGCAGATGCTGGAAATCTGAAACAAAAATGAAACTGTGGGAGAATCTCAGCAGGTCTGGCAGCATCTGTGGCGGGAAAGCAGAGTTTTAGTTTTCGAGTCCTGTGACCCATTGAGTATATCCAGCTCTTTCTTGTTCAATGAGAAAGGCTGATCATCATAGAGTTTTGTAACTGATAACAACTAAATTGGAGACACCTGAGGATACAGAGAAAAGTAACATTGAAGCTGCAGTGGTAATATCCACAACAACTTAATCCTGTTCAAATAGAGGCATGGAATCAGAGACAGGAGAATCACAACATTTAAAATATTTTTGTTCAAAATTGTCTGGTTAAATCCAGCAACCGGATTCATCTTAGTGGTGGGAAAGTTTCTAATGAACTGTAATCTCAGCCTCAAGCAACAATATTGGGAGATCATATGGACTAACTTTATATACTGACGAAAAATCTAATGTGTAACCTGTTTATTTAAATCAACTGATGAAGGTTCATAATTCTGAATCTTCAGTTTTCTTGGGTATTTAATCCAGTTTAGAAACGTAGAAAATAGGGCAGGAGCAGGCCATGCAATCCTTCGAGCCTGCCCTGCCATTCATCATGATCATGCTGATTGGAGTATGACCTTGTTTCATTAAATTAATTGATCAAGGCTTGAAATGCAGCATTGTGAGACTTCTGCTTTTTTAATGTCTGGCAATAAATTATAGACCTAGACACCATTTTAGTTTGCTTTTAATTTTGTGGTTATTGATCAATTGCAATTTAACAGACCGAACATTCAAAAAAATTATAGTCTCAATTCTACAGAAAAAAAAGTGACGAAAAAGTAAGTTTGATTTGTCATGTGGATAAATTATATTTTTAATGTGGAATCTAACACCATGAGAGAAATTGCTGGAGAGTCAGAATATCCTGCAAAATAATGTAGAGACTTTCTTATGAAGACATCCGCCGAAAACCGGTCTACATTGTTTGTTCTTGAATTTTTCCAAAATAGTTTCAAGGATTGTGATCAATACGTATGGTTGTCTCAGATACATTACTGGCAACTGTTGTAACGCCAATACTAAACTCAAGGTCTCTTTCTCAACTTCAAATATTCCTAGGAGAAAGTGAGGACTGCAGAGGCTGGAGATCAGAGATGAAAAATGTGTTGCTGCAAAAGCACAGCAGGTCAGGCAGCATCCAAGGAGCAGGGAAATCGACGTTTCGGGCATAAGCAATACTCAGTAATTTCTATCATTTCCACCGTTACAGCTACAAAAAATCCTCTAATATCTCTCCTCAATGGGTCATTCTTCCCTTTTGAATGTGGACAGTGAGCACTCAGCTCTATCTTTTTTTTGGCAGCAAATGGCTACCTTGCTTCCAGCCTGCTATCAACAAGAGGTTAACTTGCACTGTCAAAGTGTGGCAATACTGAGAACAATCCTCCCCATACATGACCCATGCTAAGATCACAAGAGAGGGGCTTATGCCCCAAAGGTCGACTCTCCTGCACCTTGGATGTTGCCTGACCTGTCAAATATTCCTGTTGATGAATGTTTAGCTTCCTGAGAAACAATTGATAAGTCTTTTTATCTTCTCGTTGCTTTCTGTAAGAGTATAGCACCAACATTTCTATCACTTGCATCGATAACTACATTGAACAACTTTGTGTTATTAGTTGTCGCTAATATTGGGGCAGACGTTAACACAACTTTCAGGCTGACAAATGCCTTCTGACAGTTTTCCATCCATTGAAAGTTCCTACATTTCTACACCAATTCAGTGAGTGAAGCAGCCACACTGCTAAGACTCCCTACAACTTTCTGATAAAACCCACTTGTAGTACTACCAAATGCAGAACAACCTCTGTTATACGAACGTCAATTATCCAAGTTTCAGATTATCCGAACAAGATCTCAAGGTCCTTTGTTTGCAATCTGATCAGTTATCCAAACAATGGGTTATCTGAACAATTAGTTATCCGAACAATTAGTTATCCTCACCAGTCTAATGTGGATAATCAAGATTGTTTTGTGGACGTACTACTCTTTTTGTCGATTAGGACACCTGTCCATGTTCAATAACATGGTCCAGGAGAGTGATTTGTGTTTTCTTGAGTTCGCTGTCAGCCAAGTTTATCACCAAGACTGCCTCTCAAGGTCAAGTGAATAATTTTGGGAAATTCTGCAAATTCTCCATCCATTTGTGACTAAAAACCAGGTCATCAATGTTTACCACGCAATTGGGGAACGAAGAAATTGCGTCATTGGTTAGTCTTTAAAATGTAGCTGGCACATTCTTCATACCACATGACATGGCTGTAAACTGTACAGTGCATTTTGGTGTCACGAAAGCCGAAATTGTCTTCACCTTTTTGAATAGAAGTAGCTGAAGGGATCCTTTGAGTAAGTCGGATAGAGAAATATAAATTGCTAGTCCCATCTTCTCAATATGGTCTTCCAAATTTGATTTAGGACATGTATCAGATTTAGTAACTGCATGGATTATGCATAGGTCCACACATAATCATTGGATATTATCTGCCTTTGGTCCCACTGATGTAGGTGAGCTCTATTCACAACGACAGATTTTGATTATATTGTCTTTCAGCAAGTGTTCAGTCTCTTTCTGAACCTGTGCCAACCTTCAAAAATTAAATCTGTAGGATGTTATTTGATTGGAACAGCATTTCCTCAATCAATATTATGTGTAGTGAGATTGTAATTCCCAGGTTATTCCCACATATCTCCCCATGTGATTATACTACTTATTTTGGGGCATTTCGATTTTCATCTGGAAGGGAACTCAACAGTTTATCCCAGTTTCCCAGAACTTCCTCATTGTTCAATTTAATTTGAGGAGACCAATTGACAATCATCTGAAATTATTTCGTCACTATGTGTTGTAAGCAGTAACACATTCTCTTTTGTTTTCCTATCAAAATAGCTTTTGAACAAAACACATCTCTTCAAGCCACAGAATGGTCACAGATATAAGTGTAGCAGTAACCCATGTAGCCCTTTAACTGCTGATCAAAATGACGATGGCTGATTATCCAACTCAGTACCCTGTTCCATCATTCTTTCTGTAAGCTTTGATCCCTTTAGCCCGAAAAAAAAAACTATTACGTTTAGGACTCAATCAATTTCTATGACAGTGAATTCCAAAGAGTCACCACTGTCAGGATGAAGAAAGGTTTCCTCATCTCAGTCCAAAATGCCCGAGCCAGTATCCTTAGACCGTGAGCCCTGGTTCTGGACTCCCCGGCCGTGGAGAACATCTTTCCTGGTTATCAAATTCTGGACATAAATACTGACTTGTGCTGCATCTTGTGATCTTACCCTGGCTCAATATGGGGAGGGTTGTTCTCAGTATTGCCACACTTTGACAGTGCAAGTTAACCTCTTGCTGATAGCAGGCTGGAAGCAAGGTAGCCATTTGTTGCTAAGGAAGAGATAGGACTGAGTGCTCACTGCCCATCTTCAGAAGGGAAGAATGACCTATTGAGGAGACATATTAGAGGACTTTTTGTCGGTGTAACGGTGGACAGTGATAGAAATTACTGACTCCTGTATAACACACAGGGAATCTGCAAAGGTGACCCACAGTGCTGATTCCTAATTACACATGTTGCACTTTCCAAATGACAACAGCCCATAGGTTGAAGAAGTTTTCCTTTATTTAAAATTAAAATACCCATCGATGTATGATACACTTCTGGAGTAGGTGGGACAGGAAGATAAGCCTCCTCAGTCTAACCTCGGAACTTAAGCTACTGATCTCGTGTAGGGAGACTACCATTCGACGATAAGAGGCCTGTTTGGCATCTCATACACAATCGATGCAATTGCCCTTAATTGCTTCATTAATCCCTTGGGATGTAAGTAATAAGCCACTTGTCAGAGTGTTGTGTTTTGCTCAGGTGTCACTGAGTAGTGTGCTGATCTTTAAGTCGGAACGTTCAGGGTTCAAGATCTACCCTAGCGTGTTCAAATCGGGTCAGTCAGGATCTTATTGAATGGTGGAGCAGGCTCGAAGTGCCAAGTGACCTATCCTCGTTCATTGTTCATACCTCGAAACACATTTTAAACTGTTACATGGGTACATGCTGATATTTCCATCTATGACTCCCTGGGTTTGATAGCATGTAGTTGACAGTGGCCCCAGGGGTTCTGCACTTGTTTCAGAGATCTGGAAATAGATGTATAGGATACTCTGAGATTGTATTAAGATGTTATATAAATGCACAACTTTTCTACTTGTCTTCCTGCGAGGGTAGAGAGGGTTTTGCTCTTCATCAAATCTGTGCATCATTTGACTTCAATCTGCTTTACTTTTTTGCATTATTGTGTGGAGTCTATTCTCTTAAGTCAATAGCCTGGGTTTTGTCCAAAGTTTAAGAGGTTTCACTCACATTGGTGAGTTTCTGTATCCCATGAGGTAGATTCATTGCAACCAGTAATGGAAAATATAGCAGATCAAATATAATGTTGTTAACTGTTATTAGGTCATTTAACAGGGATAACTATGTGCTGTTCTATGCCCCTCAGGATTTAAAAGCCTTTTCAGTGGGGCCAATGCTGATTTACCCAATGCGCTATACTGGTGAAATCACTGTTACTGAAACCTCTATAATCTGGGGCAATGATGAAATACACACAGACTGGAACCACAACTTATCAGAAAAATTAGGGAGCAGCGAGAGATTGGGGCCGAAACTCAGAACACAGAGCCACTGTAAACCAAAACATCCATTGACACAGCTTCTCGAGATGAGTTATGATGTGGTTCTGCACTATTCGGTTCTGATCTGTGATCGGAACCAATGCTTCTCTGTCAAACGTATGTGGTTTATGGAAACAAATAATGTCTGCTAGGAGGCAACTACAAAGCTCTCTTGCGATAATGTGACAAAGAATCAAGTGAAATTTGGAATATCTCCTTTTGGGGCTTCTCGCATCCTTTCAAGTGGCAGCTGAATTTGTGATCAGGTATCAGTTGCTATCGAATTGGTTGAAATCTTGTTAGTGGTTCATTTATTTCCATTTCACTATCTCTGAGGTTTGCCCCATTTCTTTATTAAAGACCCAAAGTGTGTGAGATCTCTTTAGTGCTGTCCATAGGAGAGCCGTGCTCCTGCCACTGTGCAACTGTATATTGATATCTTCCTTTAAAAACAACCTGAATCAATGGTCACATACTGGTGTCAGAACTGAGCGGGGCCCATAATAGAATGAGCAACTCTTCAACTGCTGCAAACCAATGTGGGCTAGATTTTCCAACTGTCATTATCACAAGGATGCTTTTGGTGCCACATTCACTATTCAGAATAACAATTAGTTTTTCTGCTCGTGCAGAATTTCTCTCTATTACTTTAAATAATAGTGTGCTGTTTGTATGTGCATGTGGTGTGTTTCTATTTATTTCTGTTCCTCAATGGCTTTGAAATTGCTGCTGTATAGGATCAAAGGCAAAGTAATGTCTCCACAAGGACATTGTTGCTGGGTTTCCTCTGAGACCAGGGCAGAACTTTACCAGCTCATTGTAGACCTGATACATTATAGTGAAGTTTCACCTCTGCCAGCTGGTACAACATGGAAATTTGAGTAATGATGAAAATAAGGTTTTCTTAAAATTTAAATCTTTAGTATTGTACTTATCAGGACACTCTCAAGAATACCAATGGGAAGGGAGAAAGCATTTAATCTGTCCGGGTAATGAATGCTGATTGGTAAAGGCATGGAGAATGGACCAGGTGATGTTTGGCAGTTAACTGCCAATGCTTGTTGTGATTCGACTAAATTAGTGATGGTCATTCTCTGATTCATTTGGCAAGGCAATACCTTGACCACTCAGGCAACCTGCCAATTGAAAATTTAACAAAGTTTAGCTGTTAACTGTCCATTACCATCTGAGCAGTCCATTTCCATTGGGGACATCTCGATCAATCATTGCTGACTTTCCAAAGCATCAGAACTCTTTTCTTGTCCATTGTAAAATGTTGTTTCCCTTTACATCAAAATCCTTGCAACCATCCTGATGTATGCAAGACAAAAAAACATGTCCTATTTTATAGCAATATCCAATTTCTATTTTTGCAAACATCCGTTTGAATATGGGATCCTTTTGTTCATGGAGGATCCAACATCCAGCTGATATGATTAAAATGGAATCTAGGTTTCGAGTTTGTAATGATTTGACCCCCTGACAAGCCCACTTTGTACATGCAGCTCCTCTTTGAATGTTGTATTAGTCTGGCTGTTGAAAGACAGCTTTGGAAAGTTGTTTATTTCTGTTAACTTCTATGTAATGAATTGCTGAAACGGTAGAAATGCATTCTATTGCATTTACAAAACTAAGATATCTTGTGAAATCAGGAGATGTGCACAGTGCAAATAAAAATCCAATTTAATGCTGGCCTGAACAAGACTGGTAAACTTAACTTGTGCTTGGAGAGAAAGGACTGAGATCAGTCAGAATCATTGGTGACCTTTAAGCGGCAATTGGATAGGTACATGGATAGGTGCTTAAGCTAGGACAAATGTTCGGCACAACATCATGGGCCGAAGGATCTGTTCTGTGCTGTATTGTTCTATGTTCTATGTTCTATCTTAACTGGCTCATTATCATCTAATGTATTCAGTTTAAACTTATGTCTATCTCTAAATTCTTCAAGGTCTTGATCCACGCTGTCTCTTGTACCCTTTATATACACACTCTGTTCTTTGGTTCTCTGATTGCTTTATATCTTTTTGTCCATGAGTATGGTGAACTCCTCGGAATTAGATGTACTTTATTGATAAACTTCCTTATATGCCCTCTGGTACTCATTCGCACTTTGAAAACTTGCTTAAAAGCCGGTTTCATGTTTCTAGTCATTGGTCCTAATTCTTCTGATGCATGCCAACAACCTTCTCCTGTTTGGTATTCGGTGCATCCTTTTCCAGTTCGGAAGGTCGAACTCGAATGCTGAATATAGGGTTAAAGGCAGGATTCTTGGCGTGTGGAGGAACAGAGGGATCTGGGTGTGCAAGTAAAGATATCCCTCAAAGTTGCCACCTAAGTGGATAGGGTTGTTAAGAAAGCATATGGTGTTTAGGCTTTCATTTACAGGGGAAGCGAGTTTGAGAGCAGTGAGGTTTTGCTACAGCTCTACATGTCCCTGGTGAGACCACAATTGGAATATTGTGTCCAGTTCTGGTTGCCCTGCTGTAAAAATATATAGAGAGGCTTTGGAGACGGTGTAAAGAAGGTTTACCAGGATGCTGCCTGGACTGGAGGTTTGCTTTATGAAGAAAGCTTGAATAAGCTCAGACTTTTCTCTCTGGAGAGAAGGAGGAAAAGAGGAGACCTGATTGAGGTATACAAAATAATGAGAGGAATAGATAAAGTCAATAGCTAGAGAATTTTCTGCAGGGCAGGATTGACTGGTACGAGGGGGTCATAGTTTTAAGATATTAGGAGAAAAGTATAGAGGAGACGTTAGAGGAAGGTTCTTTACGCAGAGAGTTGTGAATGCATGGTGTTGTCAGATAGGTCTCAGTCTCAGGGAGGTGTGACGTGCTTCTTTGTTTAGTGATGAACTCAGGGGAACATACAATAGTAAGGGAGTAAATCCAAAGGGGTGAAGGAGCAGAGGATCCTCTGTGTATACGTGCACAAATCAAGGAATGTACCATGACATGTGGACAGAAGAGCAAATAAACTCTACTTCAAGTTGTAGAGAACAAATGCAAAGCAATAATGTTAAACTGAAATAAAAGAGTCGCTTGCCTCACTTGGAATATTTCATCCAATTTAAGGTACCACATTTTTGAAAAAATGCAAAGTTATGAGATTGGGTGCGTGACTGATTCACAAACTATTCCCGGGATGATACACCTCACCAACTCTGAGAAATTGAGAATGTTCTTCTCTGCTGATAGTTTCCAGACTCTGTGAACAGTTGCTATGATTGGTTCTCAATTCCGTCTTCTGTCATGTCGATCCCAATGGCTGAATATTTACTGATGAGCTCTGCATTGCCTGATCAACATCGACCTCTGATGTATTATTTTTGAGGGTTGCTGTTCAGCAATATCCCTGTCTCAGATAGATGTCAGTCTCATTCCCTGGGATTTGACGGGTGTGGTGTGTCAAATAGATCCCAGGAATTGTGCTCCATGAGATTTATGTGTGAGAAAAACTCCAGTTCTGAGAATCCGCCCTTGGATTGTGCACGTGTTGTATCTGAATACCTGACTGAACGTTGACATTTTTGGCTGATGAATGTTTCGTTGGGCGCTTTAGGTGGCGATTTCTGCATTACTAACCCAGGCTGTCCCCACATTGGGAGTTATTTAGTTTCGACGCTATAGAGTAAACTTTCAAGCTCTGTTGCCTGCCTTTAATAGGCTTCTGGTGGAGCCTATAAAATTATCATTATGTGACCCGAGGCCGTGACCTTTTGTGCATAAAAGAAAATGTTCTCTAATCATTCTGCCTCTGGAGTGTTCCATCAGGCATATCGTGTGAAAGATGTATTTACATTAGTGGGCTGTATGGCAGCGCAGCATTAAACTAAATGACTAGATGAAACACAACCAAACAGAACATGTGAAAGTATTTGGCTGGGAAAGGAGTAGGATGTGGGAAAATATATCATTACTGACTGGCCTTGAAGAAAGAATTAAACAAACTCAAGGTTAGTGCATATTCATTCGAGATTTATCAACCATTTCAGAAAGCATTTTTATCCAAAAGGTTGATGTAAAAGTTAACAGAAGTGAACATAATGGCTGAATGCCACATTGTGATGAGAACACATGCGCTGTGAGCTGGGAATTTTCTGTACATCAGTAACAGTCACAAGAAAGGGAATACAAAGGCTCATCAGAAAGGGTAGGCAACCATTCTGAGTAAGGAACAAATAAAAACAAAACAAATGGGGCTTCAAACAACTGGGAAGCAACAAATTCTTCCAACCACAACCATCTTAAAGATAACAAAGTAAAAACGAACATCCATCAATAATTGTCTCAGTTACACGCTGATAAACTGAAGTAATCTCACTGTTAGAGTCAGCAACAGGACAGATTGTAGATTGGGAATTCAGAGACCTTGATAAGCAGATCAGGAAAATCAAAGGGGTCCACCACTCATTCACTTAACCTGGAAAAGAGAAATAAAGCAATAATGCAGATATTTATGATCAGGGACTTTCAGATTTAATGTTTATTCAATGGCACACTTATAGATTTCACAAAACATGTTGGGCTGCTTGGCGTGAGAAAGATGTGATTATTCTCACCTTCACCAGAGTGACGGCAGCGTTGTAGAAAATACTCAGGAAGAACAAGGTGATGAACGTGGAAGCAGTTGTCCAGATGTTGCTGTTATAATCCTCATAGTCTTCAATCCAAGTGCGATCTATTGAATCTATGATTATAAAGCCGAGAGAATGCATTTAGATTGTTTATTGATCCAGAACGATCTATCTGCATCCAAGTCATGTAATTAGAGACTGTGCACTTACGTGCCTGTGTGAGTTGACATGTAGGAGGACATTTTTCAAAATTTGTATCTGTTTGTTCATGTGTGTATGTCTGTATGCATTGTGCTGTATGAATGTATGGGCATTCATGCCCATTTGTGTGTTACCGTGTGTCTATGTTTCTCATGGTTATGTGTGAGTACCCCTGTTCATTTGTGCAAATGATTTTCTTTCAGTGTATGTGAGTTTTTGTATGAGCTTAGATGAATGTTCAAGTACCATTTGCATGTGTGGTTCTGTGCGAGTATGTGTGTGTGACATATATATGCACATTTGAGTGTGCACATAAATATGTGTCTTTAGGTGAGAGCCCGTATATGTGTCATTACGTGTGTATTTGTGATCATCTCTCTGTATCTGTTCTTCTACCAGACTGCAATTTTTATTATTCTAATTTATTGTTCTAAATTTAATGGATTGCCCATAATTAGATTTGACCTTGTTGTGTTGTAGGAAACATTTCCCATCGTCGTGGAGATATAGGCGTTTTATGAGCAACTCTTCTGTTGCAGTGATAGAATTACTGTCTATGAGAGAAAAGGCGTGAGTTCAAATCCCCACTGATATCATTTCTGAATATGTTTATATGAGAAAATGTCTACTTGTGTTCTGTATGTGAAACAAAATAATATCAGGTATTCGAATACCAGAATTGATGCCATGTGCTCCAGAAAACTGAGACAAAACTATGGAATTCAAACCGGGACGATGCAAACACCAGTTTTGGATTATGGGAATCAATGTTAATCATTTGTTAACAGAGCCAAGCGTGTCCAACATGCTTCAAAGGTATTGTTTTGTAGGGAAATGTAAAATCTTTGGACAGTAAGCAAGAAGCTGACTGTTCCTGTTAGTAACTGGGTTACATTACAGAGGACATCTTCCATGAAAACTCTTCACAGGGAGCAAGAGGGCAGACCATTCATCGTTCCCCTCCCCTCTGCTCCACGACAACTGATCTGGAGATTCTTTTTGGTGTGAAAGTGAAGATACATTCTGTCAACTCGTGCGTTGGCACAAGATCCCTGCAAGTTCCCCAGAAACAAAGGTAATATTCAAACTGCTCTGCACTCTTTACTATTGGTATGTTCCAATCAAATTTAATTTTAAAATATTTTAAATTTACATTTCCAATTGGTGCAATGTGTCAGTTTAAAACTGACCTGAATTTTGTAAGAGTGTCCAATCGGGGGAATCAAGAATACCAAGTTCAAAACTTGTGCTCTACCCTTGACATAAAATGGACATTGTCAGATTTTGTCACAGAGGGATTTAGGATGGATAAGGTACTTGGCGGAATCCTGCAATGAGTGAGCTTTACTCTGTCTCTGACCCAGGGTGTATCTGAGAAGAGAACATTAACTGCACAAGACACTTGTCCTAGACCTGTGAATATCCACTTTAACTACACAGATGGAATATAAGTCAGAGTGGGAAACAACTAATTCAGTATTTAACTCACAACTGGAGGAAAAAAACCTTTATTACTTTTGTTGAATTAAGTGCAACTTTGAGATTTTTATTGCAATGAATTAACAGTGTCCATCAGTGCAAGTGAAATGTTTACGAAACTCGGTTTACCACTGGATTTATCGACTGTTCTGTTGATGATCTTCAATGGAATTGCTTCATGCCCCACCACACAGTAGTAAGAAGCACCGCTGGCCCACTCCTCCGCTGTAATGGATAACAGGCTGTACATGAAGAAGGAGATGTTGTCGCTCTCCGCCATCACCTCAGTGTTCTTGTAGTTACTGGGATTCACCGGCTTGTCATTGTTTGTCCACTTGACGAAGATCTCTCGGGGGGAGAAACCTCTCACTAAACAGGTGAGGGAGAGAAACTTCTGAGCGGAGATTTCTTCTGTTGGTGGCAGGAGGACCGACACTGATGGCTCCAGCGGATTAATCACTGCAGAATATTTGAGACAAATATAAATCAACCAAAAAAATCCTGAATCAATATCACAATTTCACTAAATATTAAAATACGCCATTTTTAATTTGGGATTTATTCACCTCCGTTTTCTAAAGGAGCAGTATGGTACACATTCTGTTCAGTAAAAAAAGTAAAGTTTAATGTGAAAGTTGCCTCCATGTTTCCAGCCCACAACATGGAGGGTGAGATAAAGAGAAACAAGGGAAGCTTCTGGTCTGTACTGAAATCTCAAAACAATTGAAACTAGTATGGAGTACAGAACGTGCAAGGGGGAGTTTGAAAGACAAAGGAATTAGAAGAGCAAAAGGGACCATGAGAAAATAATAGCAGTCAAAATAAAGGAAAATATTTTTATAAGTTACAGGCTCATTCATAATAAAAGAATTATTCGGGAAATGCCCATTAAGTGTTATTATTGGGGTGGAGCCGGAGGATTAGGTTGTGTTCAAAACGAATGTGATATGTCAGTGTTCACAAGTAAGAGGGGCAATGTGGGGACAGATATCATGGAGGGGTGTTGTGATGTAGTTTTCAGAAATTAGGACACATGACGTGGTATTCTGTATTGTCTTGCTGAATGAAAAGTGGTTATATTTCCAGGGCAGATAAAAAGTATACCGAGCGGTTGAGCGATGCAAAGGATGAAATAGTTGGGTCGCTGACAATAATTTAGAATTCCTGTCTGGCCACAGCAGTTGTGCCAAGTGAGTGTAGATCAGCCAACGTTGCACTGTCATGCAGGACGAAGGAAGGGATAAATAATGAAAACACAGATCTGTGAAGCTAGTCTCAGTGGTAAGGAAACTATTGAGAAGTGAAAGTAGTCTTCATTTGGAAGATAAATCAACAATTTTCAGCACGGTTTAGTTGAGAGGAGGTCATGTGTAACAATTTGATAGTAGTTTTCAGAGAGATAACTCGATGTCCAGATGATAGCAATAATCAGAGCCAATGGGATCCGAGTTAATTTGACAGATTGGATCTAGAACTGGCTGAGTGGTGGGAGCAGGGGATAATAGTCATCTGGTGTCTGCGTGACTGGAAATCTATGTCTCATAGTGTTCTGTAGGGATTGGTGTTGATTTCCTTGCTATTTCTCTGACATACCAATGATTAAGAGTCAAATTTGGGAGGAATAACCAGTGAATTCACAGATGAAATGAAAACTGTCATGTTTGTAAGTCATGAGCATAATGGCTTTAGATCGCAGGAGGATATAAAAGGGTTGGTTGTATGTGAAGAGAAGTTGCAAATGGAAATTATTCTGGATCAATGAAAGGTGATGTAATTCGGAAGAAGAATCTGTGAGATATGACGTTTGGAATGGTGGAACCCTAGAAAGGACTGAGGATCTTTGGTCCATGTACCCACCGATCCCCTATAGTACTGTGTTGTCTGGATAAAGAGGCTAAGAAGGTGAGAGGATATTTTCTTTTATGAGACGAGACATTGACAATGAAGAGTAAGGAGATGATACTGGAACTTAATAGAACACTGGTTAGGCCATACTGAAGTGTTGTGTGCATGTTATCGAAGGAATGTGATTACACCGAAGGCAGTATTGATGAGATTTGCCAGGATCTAGCCTGGGTTGAAGGGTTTTAGTTATGAAACTAGTTTAGATAGACAGGGGTCTTCCTTGGAGCAGAGGAGAATTAGGGAGAAGATTATCAATGATGTCTAGAATTATTTTAGGCATAGACAGGGTAAACTGGATGAAACCTTTCCCCTTGATGGAGAGATCAATGCCTCAGGGGCACAGGGTGAAGGTAAGGCCAGGAGCTTCCAAGTGGATCTCAGGGAAAACAAAATCAACAGAGGGTGGTGTTAGCCTGGAGCTCAGCACCTATAAGTCATGTAGAGACTGAGCCCCTCATAATAACTATGATGTATTGAGATGCATCCTTGCAAGGGCAAGTCACACAAGGCAATGGATCATGCGCTGGCACATGAGACTGGAATAGTTAGGTGGCTGTTATTGATAGGCGTGAACTGGGTGGATCAAAGGGCCTTTTTCCTGTGTTGTATAAGTTGATTCCGTGAAAACGGTTATAAATAATGCCTTCTTCATATTAATCCCAGATGCTCTGTTTATCTCAGTTCCCACAACACGTACCTGGACATGGCATTTCTTTGCTCTTGTGTGACCCGCTGTGTTGAACCTCACAGTAGATTTTGCTGGAGCAACCTGCTGCTGGCCCGGGCAGGATTAACTGGCTGCTCAGGGTGTAGGTTCCCTTCTTGTTTCTCACTGATGGGTAAGTCTTCAATCCAGTCGTGATTAGCTCCCCTCCTTTCTTCCAGGTTACCTTGGTGACGTCAGGGGAATAGTCCATCGCCAAACAACCAACGGTCGCAGAACCGGTATCGTGCTCCTGACAGGAGGAGACCAGGCCATAAAGCGTGTGGGGAGATGGTGTCTCTACAATAGAATGACCATGTTAGTTTCTGTTAATTTGAGCTTATCAGTTCTCAAATGTTTCCTGAGCTGTGAACGTTTGCCAGTATGCTCCCGCTGAAGTCTACAGCGTAACTGGAGTTTGTTTTTGTTTCCTACCAGTTGCTGATCATGATCATTGTTTCCTTCATTAGAAACATGCCCTCATCCTTGACCATTGCCATATAATTTAGGAAGAAGAACATCCTGATCCCACCGCAGTAACTGTTTGAAGATCTCACCAACTGACACTTTCACTGGATTGCTGTGAAGAGCAGAGAAGTTTCACAAAATACAAACCAAGGAAATGCAGATTCATCGAAATTCTACAGTGTGTGCAAACAGGCCATTTGGCCCAACAAGTCCACACCCACCCTCTGAAAAGGAACCCACCTCAGCCCTTCATCACTGACCTCTCATCTTACCCAAGTCAACCTGTGCGCATTGCATCCGAGCTCCTTTCGCATCTGTGCTTTACAACCTACCATTTTGCAAGACTCTGAGCTTTGCATTTTGACAACACGTCCACCTGTCACTTCATGATAGTGACCTTCCACCCCCGCAACATCCTGGCACTCTGCCCACCTCGACACTAACCAGCCTGGCATCCTGCCCACCTCTCCGTAAACCTGCCTGGCAAAGACAGACCTCCTGCATTTCAGCTCAAACTATCCCTCACCTAACAAGCACAATTCGAACAAATTATCCTGTGACCATTACCAGTTACCTTGATGCCACCTTGCCAGACAGTGTGCATGCAAGCTTACCCAGCAGCCAGCCAACACCTCACAGCCTACCAGCCCAAACTCTCCCACATGCTCAATCTAACGCCTCACTTGCTCACCACCTTCCAACTTTGAGCCTATTCCACCATAAAGTCAGTGAGTCATAAAGTCATACAGCACAGAAATAGTTCATTTGGTCCAGCTCATCCATGCTGACCAGAGTTCCCAAATTAAACTAATTCCACTTGCCTGCCTTTGGCCCATATCCATCCAGACCTATCCTGTTTCTGTAGCTGTTCAAATGTCTTCTAAATGTTGGACCTATCTCTGCATTTACCAATTCCTCTGGCAGTTCATTCCAATGTTTTGGACAGGTACAACATGAAGCCCTAACTCCTGCACTCAGTGCTCTGACCAATGAAGGTACATGTGCCAAACATCTTCAACACACTAGGTACTTGAGACAATGCTTTCAAGAATCTATGAGTCTGGACCCTCAGGGCCCTGTGTTTAAACATCACTATCCAGTGCCCTACCATTAACTCTGTCAGAATCTATGAGTCTGGACCCTCAGGGCCCTGTGTTTAAACATCACTACCCAGTGCCCTACCATTAACTCTGTAAGTTGTGACCGGATTTATCTTCTCAAAAAGCAACACGTCGTATTCATTTAAATTAACCTTCATCTGCCACTCCTCAGCCCATTGGCCGAGCTGATCAAGATCTCATTGTACGTTTAGATAACTTTCACTGCCAATTATACCACCAATTTTGGCATTAAGTGAAAACTTACAAACCATGTCCCATTCAATGTTTTCATGGCTTTCAACCAATATTGTAGTCTGTTTTCCTTTCTCCCACATATCTGTAGCGTTTTTTTAAGGATTGAAGGAATTTATCTCCTTATTGAAATCATTTAATGTTTTGTCCTCAATCAATTTCTGTGGTGGAGAATTCCAAAGGTTCACCATTCTTTTGTTGAACAGTCAACAATCAGGTTCAATGCTATCGGTGTGTTGGGAAGACTGGTAAGCAGCAAGATTAATGATGATCCCATGAATGGAATAGCCTTCTAGAGGGGCCGAGGTGCCTTCTTCAGCTTCCATTTTGCATGCTGACATGTCCCTTCGGCAGCATGTTCCAAAATTGTGACCCTTGAGGATAAGGGCGCACATGTATGTAAATGCTTCTCCTGAAAGCTTTCCTCCAAATCAGACTTCAACTTGACTCTCAACTATTTCCCTGCCTGTTTCCTCTTCCTCAATCACAGCCATGGGACTCACTTCCTACCAGCGCTATGAATGTGCTAATACGACACAAACTTCAGCAATTCAAATAGACTGATGACAACTGGTTTCTCAAGGCAATATAAAAAGTCTGACACTTCCACACCTGCCTAGAGATTCAATCAACCCCTGGAAGAATTGTAAATTATTTGAGGCACTTGTGTGTCTATACAAGATGACATGGTTTCCTTTTGTGTGATTTGACTGTGTTTTCACTGAATGAACAGAGCTATTTCTTAATCATATAATAGGAATCAAGCTCCCCTCATTCTTAGCAAGGCAATCACACATTATATTTCTTTATTCCAGGGAAGTATAGTGTTAAATTAATGAAATATGATGACTGGGATGTTTCACTTGGAAATTGTCAGAGATTTAAAGTTTACTTTCATGAGCAATTAGTTCCAGCCTCATTGTGTCACAGTAAACACAGGAATGTCTTTCAGAAATGGTGTCTCCCTTTGTTATGGGCAGTCGAATCAGTAAATCTGGGATAGTATTTGCTTGTTAATCAAAGGTGTTAAAGAGTTTTAGCCAAAGGGAGACCTGCGGATTTAGCTCACAGATGCTCCATGATCTAAGTACGTGATGGAACAGCTCGAGGGGCTGAGTGCCCTCCTCTTGCTCCTACCTTCCTATCATTGTGTGTCATTCATTAAGCTAGCAATGGTGGTGAACACTTTTTATTAAAATATTTCAACAAATTAATTGTTTCAAACATGCTTTAAAAAAAACTTCTGTTAATTATTTGGAACGGGATCATTGACATTCACTTTTTGAGTGATCAAAATAACTTCCACCCAATTAGAGCAGCCACTGCACTCTGGAGTGTGTTGTCACTTCATAGTAGTTTCTTGTGAAACCACAGCTCGAGATCAGGGAGCTCAAAATCAATGATTCTCTGATATTTAATATCTCTGAACATTCGCACTTTGTTCAAATGCATCTTTTCTCTGAAGAATGTGTTTAATCAAACAGAACCTTTTTCAATGAAACAACAAACTTTAAATGCTAGAAAACCAAAATAAAAGACAGAAATTTCTGAAGAAACTCAGCAGGTCTTGCAACTCCTGTTGAGAGAAGGCAAGGTTAAACTTTCACACCCAGAGACCCCGCTCTTCACCAAATTGTTTTCATGTTTTTGACACAAGAGCTCAATCTGTTGAGATAAACAGTGATTACGTTGCTTGACTCCTGTTGGATAAAGGATTCTTAGTAGAGGTACTGGATGGTCTGAGATAGCAATTGAAGACCAACTGAAAAGCTATCTCCATCTGCTGCAAGTGTTGGATTCAGCGGAACCCCCACCGTACTGAACAATCAAATTCAGCTCCAGCACTGGTTTAATATAAACTAAAACAGCCTAAACATAATCTCATCAAATATGCTTCGAAAATGATTCATTCTGGTTTAGTTATAAATGATATTGTTAGAACAGCAAGTCAAAAGCTGGGATTTCTTTGAACACATACTCCATTAACCCCATCGAGCAATGCCCAAAAGCTTGTGAACAAATATTGATCTGGGAAAAGCTGCTAACCACCAAAATTCTGTTTAATATCTAACAGACACAAGTCAGGACAGCGATTGAATAGATTTCACTGGCCTCAGTGAGTGGAATTCCAACAAACACCCAAACATCTCAATCTGCTTTCTTGCACTGAAGTAACCTGATAAGAGATGGTGTTACATACCCCTCTAACAGGTTGTAAGTGAACACAGGCCACCTGGCACAGAATAAGGGTCACTACTACAACATCACAACAGACCTGAACACAATGAGCTCGACACTATCACAGAGAACACAGCCCACCTGTTTTGACAGTCCATAAACCATGTTAGTTGTTAACACCTTCCAACAACCAGGGATTGTTCCAGAATGTTTGTACAATGAAAGTAACATTTCAACATTTGTCCAAGAATACTTTGACAGCAGCTCCAAATTGTTAAAACTCTATGGGAACTACAGAGGAATAAAACTAGGAATTGCATTGCCATCAATTCACTGTCACTGGATTCCAACCTCGAACTCCCTTCCTCTTTCCCCTGTGAATGTTGGTGCACCAGACCGTTTGAAAAATATTAAAATGTTTTGAAGTGTAATATGACCGTTGCCAGTGACATTAAAAGCTGATAATAGGTTTTCAAATAATAAGATACAAAAAAAATTCTGATTCTACATTGTGCCACGAAACATGTCCTGCATAACTGAGGCACAAAGAAAATATACAGCATATTTCCCTCTGCCTCGCTCAATCAAATATCTCTTGTTGCCAACAACCAATTTCAAAACTCTTGCTAACTGTCTTTTGTTCCTGAAACGTTCGTTCTCATTGGAACAACTTAGTCAAGGATCTCAATTCTGAGGCACCTAATCGAATATTGTATCTCTGGCAGATAAAAGTGGTTTTGAAGTGCGAGATGAAATTGAACTGTCTGAGATTCAGGTGTCCGAACTGGACAATTTACAAATGGTCAGGACCATTGACAAGTTAGTCAGAGATAACACTGAAACAAACTGTACAACAGACTTAATCCTAGAGACTAATAATTGCTCAACTCCTCACGTCAAATATATTCACTGTAATTGAACATTCATCAGAGGAACTAACCAGTGGATTAATGTGAACGAGAATGTGTTCACAATGAACATAAATAACTACTGAGTTAATAAACTTAATAAGTCATTGCATTTATCCAAAATATTGAGGTGGGAAATATCGCCAATTAAAGCACAGATCCGGAGGAAATGGATTATCCTCTAAATTATTTTTACATATTCTTAAAACGTTCCTTGAACTGTGGAGATTTTGCATGCACTGCATAAAGTCAATACTGCATTCCAGTGTAGAAAGCATTTCTGTTGAAGGAATTAGGGTAAGGTCATTTTCTTGTTAACTGCTTTTAATGAACGAAAATGTTTTAAAAGGTATGAATTGAAAACATGCTTCTGTCTGGAGTTGCCCGCTTTATCGGATGTCAAAGGAAATGTGGGCATTGCTGCCTCACAGATCCAGGTTCCCAGGCTCGGTTCCAGCCTCGGGTGACTGCCTATGCGGAGTTCACACAATCTCCCCTGTGTCTGTGTGCACATTCAAAGATGTGCATGTCAGGTGAACTGGTCATGCTATATTGTCCATAGTGTTAGGTGCATTAGTCAAGGGTAAATATAGGTTAGGGGAATGGGTCTGGGTGGGTTACTCTTTAGACAGTCGGTGTGGACTTTTTGGGCCAAATGACCCGATTAATACTGCAGGAAATCTAATCTAAATGATTGTCACACTTAACTAATATCAGCAGATTCCTTCCGATCGCTACATTGCAATAAATGGGTAAAGTGCATTAATTAAAATAAATATTACTCTATTTTCAGTGTCTGAAAAAACAATGTGCTCTGTTATCCTCTAGTTCATGTCTTCTGCAAATTTGTGAACTCTGCATATGCCTGAACACATCGATGTAAAATGAATTCGCTGTATTTGCAGCAATTACTCCCGTGGTTTTAAGAGTAGAGTTTCTACAGTATGGAAACAGGCCATTTGGCCCAACAATTCCACACTGACCCTCTGAACAGTAAGTAGCCCACCCAGACCCATTCCCCCAATTTATATTTACCCCTGACTAATGCATCCTAACCTACACATCCCTGAACACTATGGCTGTGCTAAACTGCACAATCACCTGACTTGGTGGAGAAAGTGAGGACTGCAGATGCTGGAGATCAGAGCTGAAAATGTGTTGCTGGAAAAGCGCAGCAGGTCAGGCAGCAACGAAAGAACAGGAGAATCGACGTTTCGGGCATAAGCCCTTCTTCAGGAATGAGGAAAGTGTGTCCAGCAGGATAAGATAAAAGGTAGGGAGGAGGGACTTGGGGGAGGGGCGTTGGGAATGTGATAGGTGGAGGGACGTCAAGCTGAGGGTGATAGGCTGGAGTTTTTGGAGGCGGAGAGGTCAGGAAGAAGATTGCAGGTTAGGAAGGCGGGGCTGAGTTCGAGGGATTTGACTGAGACAAGGTGGGGGAGGGGTAATGAGGAAACTGGAGAAATCTGAGTTCATCCCTTGTGGTTGGAGGGTTCCCAGGTGAAAGATGAGGCGCTCTTCCTCCAACCGTCGTGTTGCCATGGTCTGGCGATGGAGGAGTCCAAGGACCTGCATGTCCTTGGTGGAGTGAGAGGGGGAGTTGAAGTGTTGGGCTATGGGGTGGTTGGGGTGGTTGGTCCGGGTGTCCCAGAGGTGTTCTCTGAAACGTTCCGCAAGTAGGCAGCCTGTCTCCCCAATATAGAGGAGGCCACATCGGGTGCAGCGGATGCAATAGATGATATATGTGGAGGTGCAGGTGAATTTTTGGCGGATATGCAAGTGACCCTTGGGCATTGGAGGGATGTAAGGTGTGGGCGCAAGTTTTGCATTTCTTGCAGTTGCAGGGGAAGGTGCCGGGAGTGGAGATTGGGTTGGTGAGGGACCTGACGAGGGATTCACGGAGGGAGTGACTTTTCGGAACGCTTATAGGGGAGGGGAGGGAAATATTTCCATGGTGGTGGTGTCCGTTTGGAGGTGTCGGAAATGACGGCAGATGATACGCTGTATATGGAGGTTGGTGGGGTGGTAGGTGAGGACCAGTGGGGTTCTGTCCTGGTGGCAGTTGGAGGGGCGGGGCTCAAGGGCGGAGGAGCGGCAAGTGGAAGAGATGTGGTTGAGGGCATCGTCAACTACGTCTGGGGGCGAAATTGCGTTCCTTGAAGAAGGAGGCCATCTGGGTGGTACGGTTTTGGAACTGGTCCTCCTGGGAGCAGATGCGGTGGAGAACAGAGCCTCTGACAGTGTGGCATTAGCTTTGGACTGAACCTCTGACAGTGTAGTACTCCTCAGAGATGAGCCCTCTAGTAATGCAGCAGTCCCTCACTACTGACTGTCTGACAGTGTGGTGATCCCTCAGTACTGACCCTCTGGCAAAGTAGCAGTCCCTCAGCACTGACCGTCTGACAGTGGAGCACTCCCTCAGTACTAACCCTCTGAATGTGCCCTCCCTCAGTGCTGACCCTCTGACAGTGTGGTGCTCCAATCGCCAGCAGGACAGAACCCCACTGGTCCTCACCTACCACCCCACCAACCTCCATATACATCGCAGCATCGTCATCATTTCCGCCACCTCCAAACAGACCCCACCACCAAGGATATATTTCCCTCCACACCCCTATCAACGTTCTGGAAATACCACTCCCTCCGCGACTCCCTCGTCAGGTTCCCAAACCCCACCAACCCAACATTCACTCCAAGCACCTTCCCCTGCAACCGCAAGACATGCAAAACTTGCGCCCACACTTCCCCCATCACTTCCCACCAAGGCCCCAAGGGATCCATCCATATACACCACAAATTCACCTGCACCTCCACATACATCATTTACTGCCTCTGCTGCACCGATGTGGCCTCTTCTATGTTGGGGAGACAGGCCGCATACTTGCGGAACGTTTCAGAGAACACCTCTGGGACACCCGCTCCAACCAACCCTGCCACCCCGTGGCTGAACACTTTAACTCCCCCTCCTACTCCGCCAAGGACATGCAGGTCCTTGGCCTCCTCAATCGCCATACCATAGCAACACGACGGCTGGAGGAAGAGCGCCTCATCTTCCGCCTAGGAACCCTCCAACCAGAAGGGATGAATGCAGATTTCTCCAGCTTCCTCATTTCCTCTCCCCACACCTTACCTCAGTCCCAATCCTCGGACTCAGCACCACCTTTTTGACCTGCAATCTTCTTCCTGACATCTCCATCCCACCTCCTCTCTGGCCTATCACCCTCACCTTAACCTCCTTCCACCTATCTCATTTCCAACGCCCCTCCCCCCAAGTCCCTCCTCCCTACCTTTTATCTTGGTCTGCTTTGCACACTTTCCTCACTCCCAAAGAAGGGCTCATGCCCGAAACGTCGATTCTCCTGAACGTTTGATGCTGCCTGACCTGCTGCTCTTTTCCAGCAACACATTTTTCAGTTTTGCTCTCCAGCATCTGCAGTCCTTACTTTCTCCTCCATGATAGAGATTGAGCCAACAATGTTGGCATCACGAACCTGTTAGCTGAGGTAACTGCCCCCCGCCCTCCCCCTTTATGGGGGAGGAATTCAATCCCTTCAATAGAGCAAGCTTGAGAATTCAACACTAAAAACAATCTGTACGGACGCGCTGGAGACCTGAAACATCAATACAGAGATTGCTGAAGAAGCTAAGCATGTCCGGCAGCATCTCTGAAGGGAGAGGGAGAAAGAGACAGAGAGAGAGTTCACCTTTCAATCCAGTGATTTCATGCGGGAAAGTTCCTTCAGAACAGACCGTTTTGAGGAAGGGTCACTTGAAATGCGAATTGTTCCTCTCTCTCTTCACCGTTGCTGCCTGATCTTCTGAATTTCCCCAGCCATCTGTTTGCTTGAGAATTTGATCTGTCATGATTCAAGCGTCACTGAGTAATTCAGTCTGTGTTCAATGCACTGCGGCTGCTTCTGCTGAAAGTTAACAAACAGGTTTAAGGCTGTCTGAGGTATTGTATGCGGAAGGCGGGGTACATGGGAGAACAGATACAGAACACAGGCACTTCACAAAAATCCTTCTCAATTTAACTTTGTGATGTTAATTCAGTAGGAACAGCTCAGACCTCACATTTCAGTTAATCAGCCAAGGGGAGTATATATGGCATGACAAAGACTTGTTGTAAAGACTGTACAGAACCGAACTTTAGTGACTATGTTTGTACGTAAAGTTTTTTTTAGTGAATAAGGTCTCTTTTTGAAATTGATATAAATATTTTTTTGAGGGGGATCAAGCATCTTGAGCTTGTGGAGGCATTGACCTTTTCCCTAATCATTCTTAAATAAATGCTAGACAAGTTAGATACTCCCAGAAAATAAACATCAAACTGTCATCAACAGGGAGGAGATGGTGGGATTGTCACGGGGGCTCAGTGTTGCCTCACCCGACCTGGGTTCGATTCCAGTATCGGGCGACTGTCTCTGTGGAGTTCCCCGTGTCAGCCTCCGGGCGCTCCAGTTCCCTCCCACTGTCCAAGGATGTGCAGGCTAGGTGGGTTAGCCAGAGGAAATGAAGGGATCCAGGGATTTGTCGGGGGGTGGGGGGGAATGGGCTGCTCTGCCGAGGGTCAAAGTGAACGTAATAAGCCGGATGGCCTGATTCCACATTCTATGATCAATCCAGAGACTCAAATAATGTTCTGAGCCCTGGGTTCCAATCTTGGGGGTGGCTGTGGGTCATCACAGGGAGAACAGGTTTGGGGATGAACACGGTCCAAGGGGACAACAGGTTTGCTTTCTGAGGTGTTGACGGCATGAATTTTTTGTCGAGGTTCTTTGGGGATAAACACATTGAGTAGATGCTGTCTGAGGTACTGAGGGAGCACTATCTGGTGGTACAGGGTGCAGAAGGTCGAATGGTACAGATACACTTCCCTAATCATTTCCTCAGGGTGCCCAAGGCACGCTGGTTTGGTAATCTGAGATGGAAGGCACTCCCCATTTTAGAAGATTAGATCAACACTCAGTGAAAAATAACACAAACACATGCCTTAAACACGGATTGGAGGAAAACTGTTATGAATCTATCATCATTTGTTGATTGGACACGGTTTACAAAAGCAGGCACCCAAACAGACCAATGCTGGCGATGAAAGGGGTGCTGCACAGGAAGATCCAAGAGGTCATTTGCAGTTGATGTCTGTCTCCCTGCAGAGGTCATCATCCGAGATCAGGGTTCAGTCCTGGGAGATATCATCTCTCCATCAAAACCTCAACCATGCCTGTGTGTGGGTGCAAGGTTATATTGTGTATCCAAGAAAATAAACTCCTGCTGTTATTTCAGGTTGATTGGTCCTTGATTGTCAAAAAAACTGGCAAAGATACAAATGTGAAAGTTATTAAAAGCTGGAAAACTCACTTAACTGGGGTAAAGTGAATGCTGTAAAGCTCCCAAACGAGGTTGTGATGGAAGGAACAAGCAACATTAGATTGAGACGAGATATTGCCATTCAGGTGCAGAGGTATTGTTGGAATGTCTATTCAGGATGAACAAAGTCATTTCAGCAGAGGAGAAAACAATTCCAGGTAGATCAAAAACACCTTGGAAATAGTTTCTCAACCAATCTGCTTAGTGATGGTATGATATTCCTCTGGACCAGGTGGGACTTGAACCTAGATCTCGTAGCTCAGAGGTAAAGACACTACCACTGTCCCTTTCTACCTTCCTCAAGCTGTACAAGAGACCTAACACTTGGCTGCAGACATCAATTACAAACAGCCAATGTGACAAGGTCTTCAAGAAGGAAGGAGGGAGAAACCAGGAAGAGACAGGCCAATCAGTCTGACGGTGGGGAAACTGTTGGAATGAATACTTAGGGACAGAATGAATCTGCACATGGAGCAGGCAGGGGTTAATCACCAAAAGTAGGTGTGGTTTTATTAAAGGAAGATCATATCTGACCAACCTGATTGAATTTATCAAAGAGGTGGCCAGATGTGTAGGTGATAGCAATGTATTTGCGGTAGGCTACTTGGAATTCAGTGGGGCTTTTGATAAGGTCCTGCATGAGACACTGATGGCAAAGACAAGAGCCGATGGCATCCAAGGGAATTTGGCAAATTGGATCCACAATGGGCTGAGTGGCAGGAAGCAGAGGGTGATGGTTGAGATTGCTTCAGTAACTGGAAGCTTGTGCCCAGTGGGATCTTGCAGAGGCCAGTATTGGGTCCTCGCAGTTTCTAGGTTTATTGAAATAGCTTTCACTTGAAAGTTGGAGGATTGATCAGTGAGCTCACGGATGATATGAAAACTCATGTGCTGGCAAAAAGTGAGGAAGATAGAATTAGACCATAGGAGGACAAACATGCTAAGGGAATACATGATTAACTCTAGGGACCTGGGAAGCACTGAGGATCAGAGGGACCTTGTTGCGCCTGTCCACCAGTCACTTAAACACCGGGACAGGTGATAAACTCGCCTTTCCTTGTTAAGCACAGAGTTTGAGCTTGGAAGTTCTGTCGGAACTGTTGAAAACATTGGCTAGAGGACAGCTAGCTTGTTGTCTGCATTTCTGGAATCCTCATTTCAGGAGGGATATGCGAGCAGTCGAGACTTGGAAGGATGTTGTCTGAGCTGGAGAGTTTCAGTTATGAAGAGAGACTGGAAAGATTGGGTCATTCTCCTTAGACCAGAGAGATTGAGAGGGGAGTCATAGGTAGATAGGATAGTGGAGAAGGCTTTTTGTATGCTTTCCATTATTGGTCAGAGCATTGAGTAAAGGAGTTTGGAAGTCATGTTATGGCTGTACAGGACATTGGTTATGCCACCTTTGGAGTATTGCGTGTGATTCCGCTCTGATTCCAGTAGAAAGGACGTTGAGAAATTTGAAAGGGTTCAAAAAATATTTACAAGGATGTTGCCAGGGTTGGAGGGTTTGAACTACAGGGAGAGGCTGAATAGGCTGGAGCTGTTTTCACTGGAGTGTTGGAGGTTGAGGAGTGACCTTCCAGACATTTATAAAAGCATGGATGCATGGATAGTGTAAATAGACAAGGTCTTTTCCCTGGGGTGTGATAGTCCAGAACTAGAGGGCATAGGTTTAGGGTTAGAGGGGAAAGATTTACAAGGTCCTAAGGGCCAACTTTTTCATGCAACAGGCGGTGCGTGTATGCAAGAGGAAGTGCAGGCCAGTACGCGGCTAGTAACATATAAAAGGTATCAGGAGGGTTATTAGAAAACTCCACCACCACCTGATGAAGGAGCAGCGTTCCGAAAGTTAGTGGTTCCAAATAAACCAGTTGGACTATAACCTGGTGTTGTGTGATTTTTAACTTGAATTGGAAGGTATTCGAGGGCCAAGGGTTGGTAAATGCGACGAGGTTAATTTTGGATATCTGGTTGGCATGGAGGAGTTGGGCTGAAGGATCTGTTTGTGTGTTGTACATCTGTTTGTCTCTATGACATCATTGAGATGTAAAAATAATGAGAGGTGTTGATTGGGGAGACAGTAAGGAAATATTCCCCTTGATGGAGGAACCAGTTAAGACAAATGCTCTAAAGACTGGAAGGCAGTGCAGATATTTAAGGTAAGGGGCAGGAGACTTAAGGAGAATGTCAGTGATAAAGTCATATAGCATGGAAACAGACCTTTTGGTTCCCCCCAAGTCAATGCTAATTATAATCCCAAACAAAACTAGTCCCACCGCCTGCTCCTGGCCCATATACCTCCAATTCTTTCCTGTTTATCCAAATATCTTTTAAACATTGGAACTGTACCCAAATTCATTAATTCATCTGGAAGTTCATTCACACACGAACCACTCTCTGTGTAGAAAAAGTTGACCCTCATTTCCCTTTTAAATATTTCTCCTCTCACTTTAAAAATATGTCCCCTAGTCCTGAAGTCTATGGGGGAACAAGCTCCCTAGTCCAAGGGGAAAATTTCCTCACTAGCTACCTTATGAACACCTCTCATTATTTTATACATCTCAACCATGTCATTGAGTAATAGAGACGTACAGTACAGAAACAGATCCTTCGACCCAACTCGTCCATGCTGACTAGATATCCTAATTTACCCTAGTCCCATTTACCAGTACTTGTTCCATATCCCTCCCTCTTCGTATAAAAGCCCTGAAGTCTATCACCCGAGGGAAAAGACATCTGACATTCACCTTATATATGCCCCTTATTATCTTGTAAACCTCTGTAAAGTTGCCCCAAAACCTTCAAGCTCCTTTCCATATAACTCAAACCCTGCAGTCCTGGCAACATCTTGTTAATATTTTCTGAGCAGTTTAACAATACCCCTCCTTTAACAGGGAGACCAGAATTGGACACAGTATTCTAGAAGGGGCCTGTACAACCTCAACATGATGTCCTAACTCCGATACTCATGGTCTGTGTAATGAAGGAAAAAGGCTTTCACCCAGAGAGTGGTGAGAAACTGAATTCACTGCCAGAAGGGTATTGCACACAGAAGCTCTCAAGTCATTGAAGAAGTATTCAGAAGTGCACTTGCAATGCCAAGACATACAAGGTGATGGGTCTTGAAGGAGAACCTGAATCTGTAGTCTGTACTATTTGCCGGAAATGTCAATTTTCCGGCTTCTCAGATGTTACCTGAGTTGCTGGGCTTTTCCAGCACCACACTAATCTAGACTCTGGTTTCCAGCATCTGCAGTCCTTGTTTTTACCTTATACAAGGTGATGGGCTGAGGACTGAGAAATGAAGTTACCATAGTTTGATGGTGGTTTTGGACTGGCCCAGAATCAATGGACTGAAGGGACATGTTCTGCACTGTATACTGCTGCGATTCGAAAAAAAAGGAAAATGAAGAGGCTTTGATTGAGGTGTTGGCACTAACAATTGTCAATGTGGCAGTGCCACAAGATTGCGCTTTATTCTGACACACTGTCAGACCTGGATTTGAACTCTGTTCTCACTCTCTGCAGATGCTTCTGGACCTGCCACATTTCTTCAGTACTCAGCGTTTATTTGTGGTTACAGAGAGAATCTGAGGCTGCAGAGGTGAAATCTGATGGGTTGTTAGATATGGGAAGGCAAAGCAGACACTTCCTGATTGAAAATGAAAAATCAGGCATAGAATTGTGAGGCTGTTAGTGTATATTCTGTTCCACAAATCCAGACGACACAAGTTACAGTACAACAGCAGATGATTTATTATCGGAGTGAAGCGCGAGATTCTCCATGTCCCTGAAAGGAGTCGTTTGTCTACTTGTGGTGACACTTCTCCACGAATCTCTGCTCTACACACAAAGGCCGTACTTTCTATGGCAATAATACAAAAGGGCTCTCAACAACATGGTTGATTGTCATTACATTGTTAAGATGGGCAATTATAATTTTACAAGACCTGGTGAATGTCGATGTCCTGCGATAATGAGTGAATTGATGCGACTGATTATCGTATTCTTCATGATCATGTGTCAATTGGAAGAGATTAAAACTGAAGGGTTTTGCCTGTTTTCAATGGGGAATTCATATCCCTCTGCTAATACGGAGAGAAAGCAAGATAATGGGAGCAGGAGGCAGTTTAACAGGGTTGCGGCCAAGGCAATCAGTTTTGGCTGGGGAGGACAAACACCTTTGCCTGAGGCTGCAGAGGAATCCACATCTGTGGCTGTAATGGACTCCATCTCTAAGAGTCAGTTATCCTACTGAGATGTTCGGCCTATTCTGTAATTGATACTGGAGTGACTCTGCTTCACAGTGGAATGTTTAACTCTTGAGTGCCCAGTATGTCTTGAAAGAGAATTAAAACATGGAACTCATCCCTTTCTGGCTTTATAACGTCCTCACCACAGTCAGTGAAAGCAAACTCCTCCTGTCAGATATAATCCAGCCCCACACTCATTGACACCAATCACCCCCTGTAGACTATAAACGACCCCACAGGCACAAATCTCCCCATGTCAGATTTCACACTGCCCCACAGACAGTGACATTTTTCTCCAGTCTGATATAAACAAGACCCACAGTCCCTGACACCAATCTCCGCTTGTCTGATATAAACCAGAGCCACAGACCCTGATATCAATCTCGCCCTGTCTGATATAAACCAGACCCACAGTCCCTGATACCAATCTCCCCCTGTCTGATATAAACCAGCCCCACAGTCACTGACACCAATCTCCCTCTGTCTGATATAATCCAGACCGCCAGTCACTGACTGAAAATGTGTTGCTGGAAAAGCGCAGCAAGTCAAGCAGCATCCAAGGAACAGGAGAATCGACGTTTTGGGCATCAGCCCTTCTTCGGGGGCTCCTTTTGATTTCCTGAAGAAGGGCTGATGCCCGAAACATCGATTCTCCTGTTCCTTGGATGCTGGCTGACCTGCTGCGCTTTTCCAGCAACACATTTTCAGCTCTGATCTCCAGCATCTGCAGTCCTCACTTTCTCCCCACAGTCACTGACACCAATCTCCCCCTGCCTGATAAAAGTTAGCCCACAGTAACTGATGTCAATGCCCTCCTGTTTGATATAAACCAGCTCTACAGTCACTGACACCAATCCGCCCCAAGTCTGATATAAACGAGCCACACAGTCCCTGACACCATTCTCCCACGTCTGATAGAAACCAGATCCACAGACAATGACACCAATCTCCCCCTGTCTGTTAGAAACCAGATCCATAGACCCTGACACCAGTCTCCACCTATCTGATATAATCCATCCCCACAGTCACTGACACCAATCTCCCTGTCTGACATAAGCCAGACCAACACCCCCTGAAACCAATCTCCCCTTGTCTGATATAATCCAACCCCACAGTAACTGACACCAATCTCCCCCTGTCTGATATAATCCAGCCCCACAGTCACTGACACCAATCTCCCCCTGTCTGAAATAAAACAACCCAGTAACTGACACCAATCTCCCCCAGTCTCATATATACCAGCCCCACAGACACTGACACCAATCTCTCCCTGTCTGATATAATCCAGCCGCACAGTCACTGACAACAATCTCCTCCTGTCTGATGTAAACCAGACCCACAGTCCCTGTCACCAATCTCCCCCTCTCTGACATAAACCAGCCCCACAGTCACTGACACCAATCTCCAGCTGTCTGATATTAACCAGCCCCAAAGTCACTGACACCAATCTCCCCCTGTCTGATATAAACCGGACCCACAGTCCCTGACACCAATCTCCCCCTGTCTGATACAAACCAGACACACAGACCCTGACACCAATCTCCCCCTGTCTGCTATAAACCAGCCACACAGTCACTGACACCAATCTCCCCCTGTCTGCAATAAACCAACCCATAGTCACTGACACCAATCTCCCCCTGTCTGATATAAACCAACTCCACAGTCATTGACACCAATCTCCCCCATCTGATATAAACCAGACCCACAGTCCCTGACACCAATCTCCCCCTGTCTGATATAAACCAGCCCCACAGACCCTGACACCAATCTCCCCCTGTCTGATATAAACCAGACCCACAGTCACTGACACCAATCTCCCTCTGTCTGATATAATCCAGACCGCCAGTCACTGACTGAAAATGTGTTGCTGGAAAAGCGCAGCAAGTCAAGCAGCATCCAAGGAACAGGAGAATCGACGTTTTGGGCATCAGCCCTTCTTCGGGGGCTCCTTTTGATTTCCTGAAGAAGGGCTGATGCCCGAAACATCGATTCTCCTGTTCCTTGGATGCTGGCTGACCTGCTGCGCTTTTCCAGCAACACATTTTCAGCTCTGATCTCCAGCATCTGCAGTCCTCACTTTCTCCCCACAGTCACTGACACCAATCTCCCCCTGCCTGATAAAAGTTAGCCCACAGTAACTGATGTCAATGCCCTCCTGTTTGATATAAACCAGCTCTACAGTCACTGACACCAATCCGCCCCAAGTCTGATATAAACGAGCCACACAGTCCCTGACACCATTCTCCCACGTCTGATAGAAACCAGATCCACAGACAATGACACCAATCTCCCCCTGTCTGTTCGAATCCAGATCCATAGACCCTGACACCAGTCTCCACCTATCTGATATAATCCATCCCCACAGTCACTGACACCAATCTCCCTGTCTGACATAAGCCAGACCAACACCCCCTGAAACCAATCTCTCCTTGTCTGATATAATCCAACCCCACAGTAACTGACACCAATCTCCCCCTGTCTGATATAATCCAGCCCCACAGTCACTGACACCAATCTCCCCCTGTCTGAAATAAAACAACCCAGTAACTGACACCAATCTCCCCCAGTCTCATATATACCAGCCCCACAGACACTGACACCAATCTCTCCCTGTCTGATATAATCCAGCCGCACAGTCACTGACAACAATCTCCTCCTGTCTGATGTAAACCAGACCCACAGTCCCTGTCACCAATCTCCCCCTCTCTGACATAAACCAGCCCCACAGTCACTGACACCAATCTCCAGCTGTCTGATATTAACCAGCCCCAAAGTCACTGACACCAATCTCCCCCTGTCTGATATAAACCGGACCCACAGTCCCTGACACCAATCTCCCCCTGTCTGATACAAACCAGACACACAGACCCTGACACCAATCTCCCCCTGTCTGCTATAAACCAGCCACACAGTCACTGACACCAATCTCCCCCTGTCTGCAATAAACCAACCCATAGTCACTGACACCAATCTCCCCCTGTCTGATATAAACCAACTCCACAGTCATTGACACCAATCTCCCCCATCTGATATAAACCAGACCCACAGTCCCTGACACCAATCTCCCCCTGTCTGATATAAACCAGCACCACAGACCCTGACACCAATCTCCCCCTGTCTGATATAAACCAGACCCACAGTCACTGACACCAATCTCCCTCTGTCTGATATAATCCAGACCGCCAGTCACTGACTGAAAATGTGTTGCTGGAAAAGCGCAGCAAGTCAAGCAGCATCCAAGGAACAGGAGAATCGACGTTTTGGGCATCAGCCCTTCTTCGGGGGCTCCTTTTGATTTCCTGAAGAAGGGCTGATGCCCGAAACATCGATTCTCCTGTTCCTTGGATGCTGGCTGACCTGCTGCGCTTTTCCAGCAACACATTTTCAGCTCTGATCTCCAGCATCTGCAGTCCTCACTTTCTCCCCACAGTCACTGACACCAATCTCCCCCTGCCTGATAAAAGTTAGCCCACAGTAACTGATGTCAATGCCCTCCTGTTTGATATAAACCAGCTCTACAGTCACTGACACCAATCCGCCCCAAGTCTGATATAAACGAGCCACACAGTCCCTGACACCATTCTCCCACGTCTGATAGAAACCAGATCCACAGACAATGACACCAATCTCCCCCTGTCTGTTCGAATCCAGATCCATAGACCCTGACACCAGTCTCCACCTATCTGATATAATCCATCCCCACAGTCACTGACACCAATCTCCCTGTCTGACATAAGCCAGACCAACACCCCCTGAAACCAATCTCTCCTTGTCTGATATAATCCAACCCCACAGTAACTGACACCAATCTCCCCCTGTCTGATATAATCCAGCCCCACAGTCACTGACACCAATCTCCCCCTGTCTGAAATAAAACAACCCAGTAACTGACACCAATCTCCCCCAGTCTCATATATACCAGCCCCACAGACACTGACACCAATCTCTCCCTGTCTGATATAATCCAGCCGCACAGTCACTGACAACAATCTCCTCCTGTCTGATGTAAACCAGACCCACAGTCCCTGTCACCAATCTCCCCCTCTCTGACATAAACCAGCCCCACAGTCACTGACACCAATCTCCGGCTGTCTGATATTAACCAGCCCCAAAGTCACTGACACCAATCTCCCCCTGTCTGATATAAACCGGACCCACAGTCCCTGACACCAATCTCCCCCTGACTGATACAAACCAGACACACAGACCCTGACACCAATCTCCCCCTGTCTGCTATAAACCAGCCACACAGTCACTGACACCAATCTCCCCCTGTCTGCAATAAACCAACCCATAGTCACTGACACCAATCTCCCCCTGTCTGATATAAACCAACTCCACAGTCATTGACACCAATCTCCCCCATCTGATATAAACCAGACCCACAGTCACTGACACCAATCTCCCCCTGTCTGAAATAAACCAACCCATAGTCACTGACACCAATCTCCCCCTGTCTGACATAAACCAGCCCCACAGTCACTGACACCAATCTCCGGCTGTCTGATATTAACCAGCCCCACATTCACTGACACCAATCTCCCCCTGTCTGATTTAAACCGGACCCACAGTCCCTGACACCAATCTCCCCCTGTCTGATATAAACCAGCCACACAGTCACTGACAACAATCTCCCCCTGTCTGATATAAACCAGCCACACAGTCACTGACACCAATCTCCCCCTGTCTGATATAAACCAGACCCACAGTCACTGACACCAATCTCCGCCTTCTGAAATAAACCAACCCATAGTCACTGACACCAATCTCCCCCGTCTGATATAAACCAACTCCACAGTCATTGACACCAATCTCCCCCATCTGATATAAACCAGACCCACAGTCACTGATACCAATCTAACCCTGTCTGATATATTCCAGCCCAAAAGTCCCTGACACCAGACTCCCCCTGTCTGATATAAACCAGACCCACAGTCCCTGACACCAATATCCCTTCCCTGATATAAACTTGACCCACAGTCCCTGACACCAATCTCCCCTTGTCTGATATAAACCAGACCCACAGCCCCTGACACCAATCTCCCCCTGTCTGACATAAACCAGCCCCATAGTCACTGACCCCAATCTCCTCCTGTCTGAAATAAACCCGCCCCACAGTCACTGAAACCAATCTCCGCTTGCCTGATATAAACCAGCCCCACAGTCACTGAAACCAATCTCACCCTGTCTGATATAAACCAGACCCACAGTCCCTGACACCAATCTCCGCCTGTCTGATATAAACCAGACCCACAGTCCCTGACACCAATCTCCTCCAGTATTTGGTTTCCAGCATCTGCAGTTATTGTTTTTACCTCGTTGATTTTAACCCTCCTGCGAATCCTGTTGCAAGGACGCCTGCCTTGAAGAAGTTTTCCTCCTCTGTCTACAAGCCGGACTTGTCCGACCTGCCTAGCCTCTTTTTCCACCTATCCACTCCACCCTCCCCTCCCTGACCTATCACCTTTACCCCACTCACCCATTGTATTCTCTGCTGCTCTCTCACCAGCCCCACCCTCCTCTCACTTATCTCTCCACACTTCAGGCTCACTGCCTTTATTCCTGATGAAGGGCTTTTGCCCAAAACGTCGATTTTGCTGCTCGGTGGATGCTGCCTGAACTGCTGTGCTCTTCCAGCACCACTAAACCAATCTCCCCCTGTCTGATATAAACCTGACCCACAGTCCCTGACACCAATCTCCCCCGTCTGATATAAACCAGACCCGCAGAACCTTGACACCAATCTCTACCTGTCTGATATAAACCAACTAGGTAAAAACAAGAACTGCAGATGCTGAAAAACAGCGTCCGGATGAGAGTGCTGCTGCAAAAGCATGGCAGGTCAGGCAGCGTCCGAGGAGCAGGAAAATCAATTTTCGGGCAAAAGCACTTCATCAGGAATAGAGGCAGGGTGCCTGCAGAGTGGAGAGATCTTGTAGAGAGAGGAGGAAAACTTCTTCAAGGCAGGCATCCTTGCAACAGGATTCGCAGGAGGCTTAAAACCAACCAGATAAAAACAAGGACTGAAGATGCTGGAAACCAGAGTCTAGATTAGAGTGGCGCTGGAAAAGCACAGGTAGCGTTGATATAAACTAAATCCACAGTCACTGACGCCAATCTCTTCCTGTCTGATACAAACCAGCCCCACAGTCACTGACACCAATCTACCCTGTCTGATTTAAACCAGCCCCACAGTCACAGACACCAATCACGCCCTGTCTGATATAAACCAGCCCCACAGTCACTGACACCAATCTCCCCTGTCTTATATAAACCAGCCCCACTGTCACTGACAACAATCTCCCCCTGTCTGATATTAACCAACCCCACAGTCACTGACACCAATCTCCCCCAGTCTGATATACACCAGTCCCACAGTCACTGGCACTAATCTCCCACTGTCTAATATAAACCAGCCCCACAGTCTCTGACAACAATCTCCCCCTGTCTGATATAATCCAACCCCACAGTCACTGACAACATTCTCCCCCTGTCTGATATAAACCAGCACCACAGACATTGACACCATTCTCCCCCTGTCTGATATAAACCAGCACCACAGACATTGACACCAATCTCAACCTGTCTGATATAAACCAGCTCTACAGTCCCTGACACAAATCTCCCCCAGTCTGATATAAACCAGTCCCACAGTCACTGACACTAATCACCCACTGTCTAATATAAACCAGACCCACAGTCTCTGACACCAATCTACCCCAGTCGGAAATAAACAAACCCACAGTCACTGACACCAATCTCCCCCAGTCGGATATAATTCAGCCCCACAGTCACTTACACCAATCTCCCCCTGTCTGATCTAAACCAGCCCCACAGACACTGAAACAAATCTCACCCTGTCTGATATAGTCCAGACCCACAGTCACTGACGCCAATCTTGCCCTGTCTGAGAAAAACCAGTCCCACAGACCCTGACACCAATCTCACACTGTCTGAGATAAACCAGACCCACAGTCCATGATACCAATCTCGCCCTGTCTGATATAAATCAGCTCTACAGTCCCTGATACCAATCTCCCCCTGTCTGACATGAACCAGTCCCACAGTCACTGACACTAATCTCCCACTGTCTAATATAAACCAGACCCACAGTCACTGACACCATTTTCCCTCTGTCTGATAGAAACCAGTCCCACAGTCACTGATACTAATCTCACCCTGTCTGATATAAACCAGACCCACAGTCACTGACACCAATCTCCTCCTGTCTGATATAAACCAGCCCCACAGTCACTTATGCCAATCTCCGCCTGTCTGATATAAACCAGCCCCACAGTCACTGACACGAATCTCTGCTGTCTGATATAAACCAGACCCACAGTCACTGACACCAATCTCCTCCTGTCTGATATCATCCAGCCGCACTGTCGCTGACACCAATTTCCGCCTGTCTAATATAAACCAGCCCCACAGTCACTGACACCAATCTCCTCCTGTCTGCTATAAACCAGCTCTACAGTCCCTGACATCAATCTCCCCCAGTCTGATATAAACCAGTCCCACAGTCACTGACACTAATCTCCCCCAGTCAGAAATAAACAAACCCACAGTCACTGACACCAATCTCCTCCTGTCTGATATAATTCAGCCCCACATTCACTGACACCAATCTCCCCATGTCTGATATAAACCAGACCCACAGTCACTGACGCCAATCTCGCCCTGTCTGAGATAAACCAGTCCCACAGACCCTGACACAAATCTCCCCCTGTCTGATATAAACCAGACCCACAGTCCCAGACACCAATCTCCCCCTGTCTGATATAAACCAGCTCTACAGTCCCTGACACCAATCTCCCCCTGTCGGAAATAAAACATACCCACAGTCACTGACACCAATTTCCCTCTGTCTGACAGAAACTAGTCCCACAGTCACTGACACCAATCTCCTCCTGTCTGAAATAAACCAGACCCACAGTCAGTGACACAAATCTCCTCATGTCTGAAATAAACCAGCCCCACAGTCACTGAAACCAACCTCACCCTGTCTGATATAAACCAGACCCACAGTCACTGACACCAATCTCCTCCTGTCTGATATAAACCAGCTCTACAGTCACTCTCACCAATCTCCGCCTGTCTGGTATAAACCAGCCCCACAGTCACTTATACCAATCTCCCCCTGTCTGATATAAACCTGACCCACAGACACTGACACCAATCTCTGCCTGTCTGATATAAACCACCTAGGTAAAAACAGGGACTGCAGATGCTGGAAAACAGAGTCCAGATGAGAGTGGTGCTGGAAAATTATGGCAGGTCAGGCAGCTTCCGAGGAGCAGGAAAATCGATGGGTCGGGCAAAAGCACTTCTTCAGGAATAGAAGCAGGGAGCCTGCAGATTAGTGAGATCTTGGAGAGAGAGGAGGAAAACATCTTCAAGGCAGGCATCCTTGCAAGAGGATTCGCAGTAGGATTCAACCCAACCAGATAAAAACAAGGTCTGAAGATGCTGGACACCGGAGTCTACATTAAAGTGGCGCTGGAAAAGCACAGGTAGCGTTGAGATAAACTAAATCCACAGTCACTGACGCCAATCTCTTCCTGTCTGATACAAACCAGACCCACAGTGACTGACGCCAATCTTCCCCTGCCTGATATAAACCAGCACCACAGTCACGGACACCAATCTCCTCGTGTCAGATACAAACCAGCCCCACAGTCACTGACACCAATCTCCCCCTGTCTGATATAAACCAGCCGCACAGTCACTGATATCAATCTCCGCCTGTCTGATATAAACCAGACCCACAGTCCCTGACACCAATCTCGCCCTGACTTATATAATCTAGCCCCATAGTCCCTGACACCAATCTCCCCTTGTCTGATATAAACCAGCTCTACAGACCCTGACACCAATCTTACACTGTCTGATATAAACCAGACCCACAGTCCCTGACACCAATCTCGCCCTGTCTGATATAAACCAGCTCTACAGTCCCTGACACCAATCCCCCCCGTCTGATATAAACCAATCCCACAGTCACTGACACTAATCTCACCCTGTCTGACATAAACCAGTCCCACAGTCACAGACACTAATCTCACCCTGTCTGACATAAACCTGACCGACAGTCCCAGACACCAACCTCCCCCTGTCTGATACAAATCAACCCACAATCACTGACACCAATCTCACCCTGTCTGACATAAACCAGACCCACAACCCCTGACACCAATCTCCCCCTGCCTGATATAAACCAGACCTACAATCCCTGACACCAATCTGCCCCTGTCTGGTATAAACCAACCCACAGTCACTGACACCAATCTCACCCTGTTTCATTTAATCCAGCCCCATAGTCCCTGACACCAATTTCCCCTGTCTGAAAAAACCAGACTCACAGTCTCTGACACCAATCTCCCCCTGTATAATATAGTCCATCCCTACAGTCCCTGACACCAGTCTCCGCCTGTCTGATATAAACCAGTGCCACAGCCCATGACACCAATCTCACACTGTCTGATATAAACCAGACCCACAGTCCCTGACACCAATCTCGCCCTGTCTGATATAAACCAGCTCTACAGTCCCTGACACCAATCCCCCCCGTCTGATATAAACCAATCCCACAGTCACTGACACTAATCTCACCCTGTCTGACATAAACCAGTCCCACAGTCACAGACACTAATCTCACCCTGTCTGACATAAACCTGACCGACAGTCCCAGACACCAACCTCCCCCTGTCTGATACAAATCAACCCACAATCACTGACACCAATCTCACCCTGTCTGACATAAACCAGACCCTCAACCCCTGACACCAATCTCCCCCTGCCTGATATAAACCAGACCTACAATCCCTGACACCAATCTGCCCCTGTCTGGTATAAACCAACCCACAGTCACTGACACCAATCTCACCCTGTTTCATTTAATCCAGCCCCATAGTCCCTGACACCAATTTCCCCTGTCTGAAAAAACCAGACTCACAGTCTCTGACACCAATCTCCCCCTGTATAATATAGTCCATCCCTACAGTCCCTGACACCAGTCTCCGCCTGTCTGATATAAACCAGTGCCACAGCCCATGACACCAATCTCACACTGTCTGATATAATCCAGCCCCACAGTCTCTGACACCAATCTCCCCCTGTCTGATGTAAACCAGGCCCACAGTCAACGAAACCAATCTCACCCTGTCTGATATAAACCAGATCCACAGTCCCTGACACCAATCTCCCCCTGTCTGATGCAAACCAGACACACAGTCCCTGACACCAATCTCACCCTCTCTGATATAAACCCTACCCACAGTCCCTGACACCAATCACACCCTGTCTGATATAAACCAGACCCACAGTCCCTGACACCAATCTCCTCCTGTCTGATATAATCCAGACCCACAGTCACTGATACCAATCCCTCCGCCCCCCCCCCCCCTTTCATATAAATGAGTCCCACAGTCACTGACACCAATCTCCTCCTGTCTGTTTTAATCCAGACCCACAGTCCCTGACACCAATCGCCTCAGGTCTGACATAAACTTTGATTCCCATTCTTCCTGGTAGGAAAGTAGGGGCATGTGTGGAATGTTCAAGTCAGTAAGAAATTTCAGCAAGGATTCATCAACACTTTCTTATTGGAGATTTTAATGCTGGGGAACCTTTCAGACATCAAATTTCAGTTCTTATCACAGGGAGCATGTTCCATTCGAAGGAGAAATTCAATATTAGTTGCACACTAATTGCCTGTGAATTTTTTCTGAATTTGACACAATGATCACAGAGTGCTGGCTTTAAAGGGTCACTATACCCCAAAGAATGCTGTCAGCTACAATGACAAGAATCTTCAACTCTACTCTCGCGATAAGGAAGTAACTTCAGCAGAAACAAACCCTAACTATCAGGACATACCTGATTCAATGCTGGATGTCACGAGCGACAGGAATAATGGAATATTCCAACCTCTGCAGTCACATGTAGACTTGCTGGTGTGTTAGCTGACTAAATCCACTTGCACTGGTTGAACAGGTCACTCTTAGGTGTGAATCTGCTGGTGTGTCAGAAGTTGGATGAAGTTGTGAATCCTTTCTCTCACACAGGGCAGGCGAATGGACTTGACACAGTGTGAACTCACTGATGGGTCAGAAGGTTAGATGTATTAGGGAACACTTTCTCCCACATGGCAGATGAATTTTTTTTCCACAGTTTGAACATGCTGATGGATCAGTAGCTGTGACAGTTGAGTAAATCCCTCTCTCAAATGGAGCAGGGGAATGAATAGCTTCTCCCCAGTATGAACCTGATGTACCAGTCACTCTGAGTGAATCCTTTCTCACAGAGACAACAGGTGAATGGTCTCTCACTTGTGTGAAATAGCTGGTGTGTCAGCAGAGTTATTGACTGAGTGAATCCTTTCCCAAACTGAGTGCAGGAGAATGGCATCTCTGCAGTGTGATTGTGCGGATGAATTCCCAACAGGAATGAGTATTTGAATGCCTTTCCACAATCCCCATGTTTACATGGTTTCCCTTTGGTACTGGTGTTGTTGCTTGTCTCCAGGTTGGGTGATCAGTTCAAGCCTTGCCCACACACAAACACAGCCCCAGGGTAGTGGGAAATGGGAACTTACTGTCTGTAAGGGTGACAGGAGAAACTCTCCAAATATTGAAGTTGCTGTTATGAAGTTGAAGGTGTCTACTGTACCTTTAAGGGAGAGTGAAGGCTGTTTTGGCATTGAGAGCAACTGCTGTGTGACTGACTAGCAGTCTCAGAGTGTACCGAAAAATTGAAAATATGCAACATTTGGTTGTAAATTAGATACCTCAGTAGTTTGACCACAATTTGAATTCAGCCAATCTGTTTAAATTATGCCCCAGTATACTAAAACCCAAGAGAGAGAGAGAGAGAGAGAGACTGCTATCCAAAACACTGTCGATCAACGGTACTTTTTTTACCCTTGCAGCAGAAGTCTAAAGACGACCCAGTCAGATCTACAAACAGGTCTCCTCTCTTCTTCCTTCTCTCCAGAGAGAAAATTTTGAGCTTCGTCAATCTCTCTTCATAAGTCAAGCCCTTCAGTCCAGCGAGCACCCCAGCTTCTTTGCACCCTCCCCAAAGCCTCTGTATCTTTCCTACAGTAGGGCAACCAGAACTGGACATAATATTCCAAGTGTAGTCTCACCATGGACTTGTAGAGTTGTAGCAAAACCTCTCTTAAACTTGAACCCCCTGTTAATGAAAGCCAAAACACCATATGCTTTCTTAATAACCCTATCCACTTGTGTGGAAAATCTGCGGGAACTATGTACTTGAACACCAAGATCCCTCTGTTCCTCCACATTGCCAACAATCCTGTCTTTAATCCTATATTCAGCATTCGAGTTCGACCTCTCAAATTGCATCATTTCCCATTATCCAGGTTGAATTCCATCTGCCATTTCACAGCCCAGCTCTGCACCCTGCCTATGTTGCGCTGCAGCTTGCAATAGCCCTCGATACAATCAACGGCACCTCCAACCTTTGTGTCATCTGCAAATTTACTAACCCACCCCTCATCCAAGTCAGTTATAAAAACTACAAAGAGCAGAGACCCAAGAACAGAGCCCTGTGGGACACCACTTAAGACTGATCTCCAGGCAGAACTTTCCATCTCGCCTTCTGTCAGCTAACCAATTCTGAATCCAAATAGCCAAATCTCCCTGTAACCCATACCTCCTGACTTTATGGATGAGACCACCTTATTAAATGCCTTGCTGAAGTCCTCATACACCACATCCTCCAGTTCGATCTTCATCGATCTGTCCTGTCACCTCCTCAAATAACGCAATTAGATTTATGAGGCATGACCTTCCCCTCACAAAGCCATGCTGACTTCCTTTAATCACGCTAATAGTCATAAATCCTATCCCTCAGAATTCTTTCCAAAACCTTGCTGACCGCAAACATAAGACTGACTTGTATGTAATTGCCAGGGCTTTCCCTTTCTTGAAAAGGAGAACAACACTGGCCTCCTAGCAATCCTTCTGTATGACTCCCATGGAGAGTGAGGATGCAAAAATCTTCACCAGCGACTTAGCAACCTCCTTTCTTGCTTCCCGGAGTAGCCTAGGATAAATCTGCTCTGGTCCTGGGGACTTATCAATCTTAATGTTTGCCAAAATTTCCAGCACATCAACCTCATCAATCTTGATCTGTTCCAGCCTGTATCCCAGCTCCTCAAAGTTCTCATTCACAACAAGGTTCCTTTCCTTAGTGAAAACCAAAGCAAAAAAACTCATTTAGGGCTTCCCGTATCTGCTCAGATTCCAAACACAAGTTCCCTCCGCTATCCCTGATTGGCCCTACCTTCTCCCTGATCATTCTCTATTCCTCACGTAGGAGTAAAATGTCTTTGGATTCTCCCTAATCCTTCTTGCCAAGCCTTTTTCGTGTCCCCTCCTGGCTCTCCTCAGTCCATTTACTGAGCTCCTTTCTAACAAGCCTGTAATCCTCTAAAGATGTTCTATATCCTTGCTTCCTCAACCTAACGGAAGCTGTCCTCTACCTTTTGCCGAGATGTTCCTCTGGTCCCGTCATCCAAGGTTCATTAATCTTACCCCTTCTTACCTGTCTAACAGGAACAACTTCGTGCATCACTTGCAACAACTGCTCCTTAAATAGTCTCCACATGTCTGCTGTGCCCTATCTGTGGAACAATTGCTCTCAGTTTGTACTTTCCAACTCATGTCTGATCGCATCATAATTTCATTTTCCCCAATTAAAATGATCATCTAAATGTTCATTTTTGTTTAATGTTTCATATTTACTTTTAGGGCTAAAGAATAAAATTGATTATTTTCTTTAAATAGTGGAATTTGGGAGTCCTCTGTCTCTCATACTTTAACATATAACGAGGCAAGGTGAGTTTTTCTGTGTGTTTGGTTTAAATTGCAGAAGGGCCCAAGGATCTTATTCTGTTCTGTAGATGTCTGTAACTCTAAGCTGTCCAGGTCCCGTCTCCTGCGAATGGTGCAAAGCTTTTTTAGGCTGTGCATCTGGTTGTAACACTTCTGCTTCCAAGTTCAAAGAGCGATATCATTCAATTCCTGATTAATTGTGTTGTATCAGATTTTGACTGTTTTTGGTTCGGTTTGAGTTTCCTTTCTCTAGCTCTCTCCTGATGCCCTTTAAAAGAAGTTTATAAAAGTGATCACTGTCAATACAGGAGAGAAGTTCAGACCATTCCAGTATTGGTGAATTATTTGTCCCTGTCCTGTTCCCCCACCCCCAGAGCTGTGAATGCGTATTACCCCCTCCCCAGAGCTGTGAAGCCTGTCCCCCCACCCCCGAGCTGTGAATGCCTGTCCCCCCAACCCCCGAGCTGTGAATGCCTGCCCCCCCTCACCCCAAGAGCTGTGAATGCCTGTCCCCCCTCACCCCCAGAGCTGTGAATGCCTGTCCCCCCTCACACCCAGAGCTGTGAATGCCTGTCTCCCCCCTCACCCCCAGAGCTGTGAATGCTTGTCCCTCCCCTCCCCCAGAGCTGCGAATGCCTGTCCCTCCCCTCCCCCACAGCTGTGAATGCCTGTCCCCCCTCACCCCAAGAGCTGTGAATGCCTGTCCCCCCTCACCCCCAGAGCTGTGAATGCCTGTCCCCCCCTCACACCCAGAGCTGTGAATGCCTGTCTCCCCCCTCACCCCCAGAGCTGTGAATGCTTGTCCCTCCCCTCCCCCAGAGCTGCGAATGCCTGTCCCTCCCCTCCCCCACAGCTGTGAATGCCTGTCCCCCCTCCCTCCCCCAGAGCTGTGAATGCCTGTCCCCCCTCCCCCAGAGATGTGAATGCCTCTTGCCCCCTCCCCCGAGCAGTAAATGCCTCTTGCACCCTCCCCCGAGCTGTGAGTCCCTGTCCCCCACCTCCCCCAGAGCTGTGAATGTTTGTCTCTCCCCTCCCCCAGAGCTGCGAATGCCTGTCCCTCCCCTCCCCCACAGCTGTAAATGCCTGTCCCCCCTCCCTCCACCAGAACTGTGAATGCCTGTCCCCCCTCCCCCAGAGCTGTGAATGCCTCTTGCCCCCTCCCCCCAGAGCTGTGAATGCCTGTCCCCCCACACCCCCAGAGCTGTAAATGCCTGTCACCCCCAGAGCTGTGAATGCCTGTCCCCCCTCCCACAGAGCTGTGAATGCATGCCCCCCTCCCCCAGAGCTGTGAATGCCTGCCCGCCCTCCCCAGATCTGTGAATGCCTGTCCCCCCCTCACCCCCAGAGCTGTGAATGCCTGTCCCCCAACTTCCCCAGAGCTGTGAATGCCTGTCCCTCCCCTCCCCCTAGAGCTGTGAATGCCTGTCCCTCCCCTCCCCCAGAGCTCTGAATGGCTGTCCCCCTCACCCCCAGAGCTGTGAATGCCTGTCCCCCCAACCCCAGAGCTGTGAATGCCTGTCCCCCCTCACCCCCAGAGCTGTGAATGCCTGTCCCCCCTCCCCAGAGCTGTGAATGCCTGTCCCCCTCCCCAGAGCTGTGAATGCCTCTTCCCCCCTCCCCCCGAGCTGTGAATGCCTCTTCCCCCTGCCCCGAGCTGTGAATTCCTGTCCCCCACGTCCCCCAGAGCTGTGAATGCCTGTCCCTCCCCTCCCCCAGAGCTGTGAATGCCTGTTCCCCCCACCCCCAGAGCTGTGAATGCCTGTCCCCCCCACCGCAGAGCTGTGATTGCCTGTCCCCCCTCCCCCAGAGCTGTGAATGCCTGTCCCCCTTCCCCAGAGCTGTGAATGCCTCTTCCCCCCCTCACCCAGAGCTGTGAATGCCTCTTCCCCCCATTCCCCCAGAGCTGTGAATGGCTGTCCCCCCCTCCCACCCACCCCAAGCTCTCTCTCCTCCCTGGGTCAGTCCCACATTCCCCTCTCTATTGTCTCCGTCACTGGGACCGCAGGCCCCGCCCACCCCCTTTGCGTCACCAGAATAACCGCGCATGCGCCTCGTACCAAACAAAATGGCGGCCACGGCCCAGGTCCCGGGAATTAAACTCAGGGCTGAAACCGCGGGTCCCGCTCATTCTTATCCGTTTCGCGGGACCTTTACTGTATATTACCAAGACGGATCGCACCACCTCTCCCACCGCTGGCTCTATTATTCCTCCGGGACCACCCCCTCCCCACCATGACCTGGATACGGAAAATGGGGGCCTTCAGTCAATTTGCGCATGCTAAAACGTGCTCAATCCAGCACCTGCGCACCGGTGTCTTTGGGGGGGGTGGAAATAGACATCGTGCGCCCTCTTCAGCAATGTCCTAGAACTTCATCCTGCAGCCAGGTTTCAGGGATGACCACTCAGTCAGATTGTGGTCTTCTCACTCACTTTCCTTCTCTTTAATTCGCTTCATAGATTATGTGAAGGGGACACTCTGTGGTCAGGAAGCAGAACCAGGTATCATATTATAATTGGAAAGATTGATTTTTATTTTATGATTGGAATATTGTTCAATTCTGAACTTGGAAGGAGAAAACACCAAATGAGGAGAAACTGTGCACCTGTCCTGTGTGTGGATGAAATCATCTGAACTGTTAAAATATAATCACAGTCAAGCTGGGGAGAAAGTATGGGAATATGAGGACAGTGAAGGAGGATTCAAATCCCCACCTCAACTGGAAATTCAGCAATGCACTCACACTGAGGAAAGGCCATTCATCTGCTCCAAGTGTGGGAAGGGATTCACTCAGTCTTCTCAACTGCAGGCAGACCATAGAGTTCACCCAGATAAAAGACCTTTTTAAATCACAAGACTGTGGAAAATGCAATAGAAATTCTGGGCAACAGATGCGCCATTGACGTATTCGAACAGAGGAGAGACCATTCAGGAGTTCTCACTGCGGCATTAAGTTCAGACAATCATTTCATTTCACTATACACCAGCGAGATCACACTGGGGAGAGGCTGAGAACCTGCTCTGACTGCGGCAAGGTGTTCATTCAGTCATCCAGCTGCAGATATATCGGCAAACTCAGACTGTTCCGCTGAGCCGAATGAGAAGGCATTCTGTACCATATCCTATGTGCAAAAACACCGGTGAGTTCATACAAGCGTGAGAACAATTCGTTGCGCTGTGTTTAGGGAGGGATTTACTCACTCTTCTGCCCTACTGGGAGGCCAGTGAGTTCACACTGAGACTAGGCCTTTTAAATGTCCAGACTGTGGGAAGTGCTTTAAAGGTTCCAGGAAACTGATGTTCTTTCAACATGTTCACAATGATGAGAAACGTTTCTGGGGCTCTCACTGCAGGACCAGGTTCAGTCAATCATCTGACATCAAACATCAGTGAGTTCACACCAGGGAGAGGCCATTCACCTGCTCTGTGTGTAAGAAGGGTTTGCTCGCTCATTCAACCTGCTGAGACACTGACGTGTTCATAAGGAACTGCAGCAATGAGATTGTGCTGTTAACCACATCCAGGCCCAAGCCATGTTCACTGAGTCTGTTTAGGCTCAGGGTAATTAACCTGTGTGAGACAGGTTTAATATTTTGGATAAAAGTCAAATAAATTAGTTTTGCATTCGATATATTGAGCCATTTTAGCATCTCTGACGCAAGGTAGTTCCTTTTTGAAGGGATCACCCCCACTGTGGCATTTCACCATTGGCCCGACTGAAGGTTGAAGGTTCATGGATTATGAACTCCAGAAATGGACTGAAGGACAGTCAAGTTTCAGTATCTTAAGGAATAGCTGGTGAGAAACAAGAGAAAACCTGACTGAAGTCTGGGCTTTCCTTGTCTGTGTAAGTCTGGGGTGAATGATGCCTGACTCCCCGATCTGTCTGACATTCAACCAGTTTGGTACAAGATGGGCTCAGTTTCTACGAGAATAGGGACAAATATTCCTCACAACTGAAGGCAATAAATATAGCCATTAGAGAAGTGGAAAGGTCTTTAAAAAGAAGATCGTGAATTATTGTTATAGAACTGAACAAAACCAAAACGTTGCTAAAAGAAAAACAAAATTGAACATTTCTGCCATACTCTCGTCAGGATTAGAAGACAAGTAAGTAAACTGAAATATTGAGAACCAATTGAAGAGTGATAAGGATTGACATGGAGATGGAGCAAAAGCTATCAGGATTTGGGTAATCCAAGATGGAGGATTGAAAAAGTTTGGCTGTAAGAACTGCTCGCTTTTGGAGTATTTTAGGTGTTGGAAGTGAGTTCCTCGAATTCCACAAGCAGTAATAACTGTTTTTAAGCTGCTGCATTGTTTTGGATGTTTGGGGAAAAGATGAAAACAATGGCACTTTAAAAAGGAGGAAGTGAACAAAGGTAGTGACCTCATAGTCAGGGAGAGAAACAGGGAGGGGGAGAGAGAGACAGAGACAGAGAGAATGAAAGAAACTCACACTGCTAACTGACACAGCAGTGAATCTGCACAGTTACTGCTTTGTTGTTTGAGTTCAAGTGTTTCCGGATATTGGAGTGTGTTGAAGAAAAATTGACAAACAGCGAAATTCACAGCTGACATTCGAGGAACCTATGTTGGAGAGCACACAGCACAGGAGCAGATAAGTGCATGGTTTTTATGTGTTATATTATTGTCATTTTTAATAGTGAGTGTTTTTTTTTAGATCTGTCCTTTGATTAAAATTTAAAAATATGAAACATAGATCCTAAGTTAGACTGGATTACTGTGTTTCTTTAGTGCATAAGACTATGCTATTTTCTGTAGGTTGTTAAGGTACAAAGATGGCCTTGAGTGGAGTGATGTGCTCTTCCTGTCAGCTGTTGGAGATTAGGGAGAGTTTCTGTAATACTGATGATTTTGTCAGCAGTAAGTGTGTTTGGTTGTTAATCCTAACAAATCGCATCGATTAGTTGGAGCGGCAGTTTGAGGCAAGGAGGAATTTACAGGGACTAGGGGCATCTGACGGATGGTAGTTTTAAGAAAGGGATAAAAACCAGGAAATGTAGGAGAGGGAGGCAGGTAGTGCAGGAGTCTCCTGTGATTAACCCCATCTCAAACAAGTATGTTGTTTTGGAAAATGTAGGGGGTGATTGCCTTTCAGTGGAACGCAGCATGGACAGCCAAGTTTCTCGGACCAAGACAGGCTGGAGTGTAACGAGGGGTATGTCAGGTATCAAGCGATCGATTGTGAGAGGGGACTCTCGAGTCAGAGGCACAGACAGCTGGTTCTGCGGCCAAAAGCTAGAATTCAGAATGGTGTGTTGTCTCCCTGTTTCCAGGATCAAGGCAGAATATTCTCAAAGGGCAGTGGGACCAGCAGCAGGTCACTGAGCACACTGAAATGAATGACACAGGAAGGAAAAATGATGAGATGCTGAAGAGAGGAGATAGAAAGTTAGGCAGGAGTTTTAAAAGGAGGTCCTTGAGGGTAGTAACATCGAGTTTACTCCCGATGCTGTGAGCCAGTGAGGCTAGGAATAGGAGGATCAAGCAGATGAAGGTCTAGGAAAAAGTGAAGACTGCAGATGTTGGAGATCAAAGTCGAGAACGTGGTGCTGGAAAAGCACAAAAGGTCAGGCAGCATTTGAGCAGCAGAAGAATCGACATTTTAGGAAAAAGCCCTTCATCAGGAATGAGGCTGTGAGGAAAGGGGATGGAGAGATAACTGGGAGGGGGGGATGGGCCTGGGGAAAGGTAGATGAGAGTGCATTAGGTGGATGGAGTTGGGGGTAAAGGTGAAAGGTTGGAGGGGAGGGTGGAGTGGATAGGTGGGAAGGAAGATTGACAGATAGGACAGGTCATGAGGGTGGTGCTGATTTGGAAGTTTGGGGCTGGGATTGGGGGTATGGTGAGGGGAGGAGAAATGTGGAAACTGGTGAAATCCACATTGGTAGTGGGTGGTTGCAATGTCCCAAGGCAGAATATGAGGCATTCTTTCTCCACGTGACGAGTGGTTAGGGTTTAGTGATAGAGGAGGACCAGGAACTGCATGTCCTCAGCGGAGTGGGAGCGGGGGGGGGGGGGGGGTTGAGAGGTTTTCAGCCACAGTGGTGGGGTTGGTTGGTGCGGGTGTCCTGGAGATGTTCTCTGAAGCACTCAGCAAGTAGGCGACCTGTATCCCCAATGTAAAGGAGACTGTATCGGGAGCACAGATACAGTAAATGACGTGTGTGGAAGTGGAGCGAAAGCTCTCTTGGACGTGGAAGGCTGCTTTCGGGCATTTGGGAAGTGAGAGGGAGTTGGGGGCACAGGTTTTGCAATTCCTCTGAGGACAGAGGAAGGATCCAGGAGGGGAGGGTGGGTTGGTGGGGTGTGGGGTGTGGACTTGACAAGGGAGTGGCGGAGGGAATGGTCTTTACAAAACGTAAATAGGTGTGTGGAGGGAAATATATCTGTGGTGCTAGGGTACATTTGTAGGTGGCGGAAATGATGAAATGTATCCGTAGGTTGGTGGGGTGGAACGTGAAGATCAGGGGGATTCTGTCCTTGTTTAGCTGTGGGAGCCGGTGGGTTTGTAGAAGATGTCTGTGTTGAGTCGGACCCTGTTGATGGAGATGGAGCGGTCCAGGAAGGAGAGGGGAGGTGGTGTCCGAGATTAATGTGAAGCCAAGGAGCTTGTGTGTGGGAGAAAGATTCACAATTTAAATCATTGGAAGCTCTTCTAGGGCTGAAGTGACCCATAAAATAGGGGTGATTCGCACCTGAATTCGAAAGGGACTCATATACTGGCAGGGAGATTGCTGCAACTGCTTGAGAGGAATTAAATTAATAAGGTGGGCAAGGGGATGGGACCCAGGGCGGAAGTGAGTAATGAGATCAATCTGACACTGGTACAGTTGGGAAAAGGAGCAAGTCAAACAGTCAGGGCAGGCAGGAATAAAACAGAGAACAACATAGGCCTGATAAATCAAACTGCATTTTCATCAATGCAAGAGACCTAGCAGGGAAGGCAGATGAACTCAGGCATTGTGGGAACATGGCTCTGGGATATCAGAGCAATTGCAGAGATGTCGCTCAAGGATGGGAAGGACTGGCAGCTTCATGTTCCAAGATAAAAATGCGACAGGAAGGAGAGAAATGGAGGCAGGAGAGGAGGAGGAGTGTCATTTTTGATAAGGGATAACATTATGACTGTAATTAGGGAGGATATTCCTGGGAATACATCCGGGAAGTCATTTGGGTGGAAGTGAGAAATAAGAAAGGGACTATTACCTTTTTTGGATTGTACTATAGAGCTCCACATAATCAGCGGGGAATTGAGTAACAAATTTGTAAGGAGAGCTCAGTTATCTATAAGAATAATAGTGTGTTATGGTAGGGAATTTTAACATTCTAAATGTAGACTGGAACTGGCATAGTGCTAAAGGTTTAGATTAGATTAGATAAGGTTAGATTAGATTAGGTTAGATTAAATTGCTTACACTGTGGAATACAGGACATTCGGCCCAACAAGTCCACACCAATCCTCCGAAGAGCAATCCACCCAGACCCATTCCCTTATATTTACCCTTTCACCTAAAACTACAGGCAACTTAACATTGCCAATTGAACTAACCTGGAACATCTTTGGACTGTGGGAGGAAACCGGAGCACCTACAAGAAGATTTTCTGCTTCAATATGTGGATGTACCTACTCGAGAAGGTGCAAAGCTTGACCTACCTTTGGGAAATAAGGCAGGGCAGGTGTCAATGGGGGAGCACTTTGGTGCCAGTGACCATAATTCTATCAGATTTAAAATAGCAATGGCAAAGGATAGACAGGATCTAACTGTTAAAGTTCTAAATTGGATAAAGGACAATTTTGGCAGTATGAGGTAATAACTTTGAAAATGTGATTAAGTGCGGATTTTTGCAGGAAAAGGGATGGTTGGAAAATGAGTAGCCTTCAAAAATGAGATAATGAGACAGTATGTTCCTATTGGGGTGAAAGGCAAAGCTAGTAGGGGTGGGAAATGCTGGATGAATCGAGAAATTGAAGGTTTGCTCAAGAAAGAAGAGGAAGCATACATCAGGTATAGACAGTAGAGATTGAGTGAATTCTTCAAGCATAAGGGCAGTAGGAGTATACTTAAGAGGGAAACCAGGAGGGCAAAAAGGGGGCATGAGATACATTTGGCAAATGGAGTTAAGGAGAAGCCAAAATGATTCTACAAAAAAAAAGCATTAAGGACAAAAGAGTAACTAGGGAGAGAATAGGGCACTTCAAAGATCAGCAAGGCAGCCTATGTGTCAAACTGCAAGAGATGGGAGGGGGATATTAAAGGAGTATTTGCGTCAGTGTTTACTGTGGAGAAGGGCATGGAAGAAATAGAATGTGGGGAAATAAATAGTGACATCTTGATAATATATCCATATTACAGAGGGGAGGTGCTGGATGTCTTAAAACACATAAATGTGGGTAAATCCCCAGGACCTGATCAGGTGTACGCTTGAACTCTGTGGGAAGCTCGAAGTGATTCGTGGACCCATTGCTGAGATATTTTATCATCGATAGTCACGATGAGGTGCTGGAAGGCAGCAGGTTGGCTAACATGGTGCCACTATTGAGGAAAGGTGGTATGGAAAGCCAGGGAGCTATAGCCCAGTGAGCCTGATATCATTGGGGGCGGGGCGGGGGGTGCGTTGCAGTTGAAGGGAATCCTGATGGACAGGATTTACATGTATTTGGAAAGGCAAGGACTGATTAGGGATAGTCAACATGGCTTTGTGCATGGGAAATCATGTCTCTCAAACTTGATTGAGTCTTTTGAATAATGAGCAAAGAGATTTGATGAGGGCAGAGCAGTAGGCGTGATTTATATGAACCTCAGTCAGGCATTCGACAAGGTTCCCCATGGGAGACTGGCTAGCAAGGTTAGATCTCATGGAATACAGGGAGAACTAGCCACTTGGATACAGAACTGGCTTGAAGGTAAAAGACAGAGGATGGTGGTAGATGTTTGATTTTCAGACTGGAGGCCTGTGACCTGTGATGTGCCACAAGGATGAGTGCTGGATCCACTGCTTTTCATCACTTACATTTAAGATTTGGATGTGAACATAGAAGGTATATGTAGTAAGTTTGCAGATGACACCAACATTGTCGGTGTAATGGACAGCGAAGAAGCTTACCTCTTGATCAGATGGGCCAATGGAGCAAAGTTTGGTAGATGGAGTTTAATTTAGATAAATGCAAGGTGCTGCATTTTGGAATGGCAAGTCAGGGCTGGGCTTACACACTTCATGGTAATGTCCTGGGGAGTGTTGTTGATCAAAGAAACCTTGGAGTTCATAGTTCCGTGGAAGTGGAGTCCCAGGAAGACAGCATCGTGAAGAAGTCATTGAGTATGCTTCCCTTTGTTGGTCAGTGCATTGAGTATAGGAGTTGGGAGGTCATGTTACGGCTATACAAGGCAATGGTTAGGCCACTGTCAGAATATTGCGTGCAATTTCCCTCGTAAATGAAGGGTGCTGTGAAACCTGAAAGGATTCAGAAAAGACATACAAGGACGTTGCCAGGGTTGGAGGGTTTGAGCGACAAGGAAAGGCTGAAGAAGCTGCAGCTAATTTCCCTGGAGTGTCGGTGGCTGAGGGGTGACCTTATACAGGTTTGTAAAACTATTGAGGCATGGATGGGATAAATAAGATTTTCTTTGTTTAAAGGCAAATGTGACATTGATGTTCCAGGTGTTATGCAACTGGTTAAACCACTCTACATTAAGCCAAACAGAATTCACTTAAACACTACGGTTGAAACACAAACAAAAGAAAATGGCATTAAATGATTGGAAAACATAACCGACTACTTGATACAGTAACTTACTAATTTCCTGTTCCAATGTTGTAGCATCTCATAAACATACCCCTTAGGAAAAAGGTAAATTCAAACTCGTATTCTTACAGGAGGAGGGAACAACATCCAGAGAAATGTCCGAGTGCTCAGTTAGGAACCATTTACTGAAGCTTGCAACCTTCTGATACTCAAAACATCTAGGGATTGCTGCAGCTTGACCAAAACTAGAAGAACCTGAACTGGCCACTCCTTCCATTGCTAAACTTTTTTAAAGAAAAAGCTCCAAACACTCTGGACTCTTCAGTACCTCTGCCCTTACAATGTCTCTTCAAAAAAAACAGGACAAAAATAACCTTTTTAAGATAACAGCATCCTCACATCACCACACCCCCCACTCCCCCTACCCCCGACAGACACACACACACACACATACACACACACACACACACACACACACACAGAGGTATGGTCTTTCTCTCTCTCACACACACACACATACACACATACACATATACACAAACACACACACACATACAGAGACACACACACAGAGGTATGGTCTTTCTCTCTCACTCACTCACACAGACACACACAGACACACACACACACACACACAGACAGACAGACACACACACACACACACACACAATGAACTATTCTCTTTTATTTATTTTATGGGATGTGGATGTCGCTGGCTGGCTAGCATTTTATGCTTGTCCTTAGTTGTTCTTGAGAAGGTGGGGGGGGTGAGCTGATTTCTTGAACTGCTGTGGGTTAACCCCCAATGTAATTAGGAAGGGAATTCCAGGACTTTCACCCAGTAACAGTGATGGAACGGCGTTATATTTTCAAGTCAGGATGATGCATGACTTGGAGGGGAACTGAAGATAGTGGAGTTCCCACACATCTGCTGCCCTTGTTCTTCTAGATGGAAGTGGTTGTGGGTTTGGAAGGTGCTGTCTTAGGATCCTCGGTGAATTTCTGCAGTGCATCATGTAGATAGTAGCAGCAGTGTGTACTGAGCATGTGTGGTGGGGGGAGTGGACACTTGTGGATGTGGTGCCAATCAAGTGGGCTGCTTTTCCTGTATGGTGCCAAACATCTTGAGTGTTGATGGGGCTGCACCCGTCCAGGCAAGTTGGGGGAATTCCATCACACTTCCAACTTCCACATTGTAGATGGTGGACTGGCTACAATATTCCTTGCTGCAGTATTCCTAGCTTCTGACCTGCTGTTGTAGCTACTAGGTTTGTGGTAAGTGCAGTTGAGTTTCTGGTCAATAATAATGCCCAGGATGTTGAGCAGCTTTTTGCTGAGCAAGTGTTGCTTTATAGCACTGTTCATGACACTTTCCATCACTTTACTGATGATCAAGAATCGACTGATGGGGCGTTAATTGGCTGGAATTTGTCCTTTTTTATGTACAGGACATCCTGGGCAATTTTCCACATTGTTGGTTTGATACCAGTATTGTAATTGTACTGCAACATTAATAGGAGACAAAGAGGATTTCATTTTAAAACCCTTAGTCTTAATCTATTATTACGTGACAATACATACGCCGTGCATCAACTGTAACCATGCAAGTATTCACTACAGCATTCTGTTTCTGTCCATTTACTCCTGTCACCAAATCCCTCCATCTTACATTATCCAAGTTGTGACAAGACATCAGCAAATGCATTTTCTCATCGTAGCACGTATATCATTTTCAAATTGAATGGCTGCAGAAATAAGCTCCATGTAAACCATCTGGAAGTGCAGCCCTTACATTTCTCCAAAAGCTTTAATGTGTTATGATCAGTACAGACAATTGACCAAGACCCATTACTGACAATGTAAATGTTGAAATGTTGGAACACCAAGCTCAAGGTTCTCCTTCTCAATCGTGGAATATTTCTGATGAATATTCAATTTCCTGAAGAAATACCCAATGGGGCTTTCTATCTTCTCATTGTCATCTTGTAAGAATACAACACCAACACTCATATCGCTCACATCAGTAGCCTTCGTGGGTAGCTTTGTGCAAGTCGGCGTCGCTAACACAGGGGCAATGGTTAACAGCTTTCAGGTTGGCAAATGCCTTCTGACATTCTGCTGTCAACTGAAATTTCCTGCACGTCTTCAATTAGTCAATCAGTGGAGCAACCACACTACTATAATTTGGTGCAAACTTCTGGTAAACCTTTTCACTCCCAGAAGTCATAGTCCTGCTGTCATTGTCAAAGCCATCTTCCCATGCCTGACAACATGACCGAGGGACATGACTTGGACTTTGGCGAATTCACACTTAGCCAGGTTTATCAACAGCCTGCATCCCAAAGTCAATTGAATACTTCCAATAAATGCTGCAAATGTTCCTTCCGTGTGTGACTAAAAGATCACAAGGTTGTCGATGTACATTATACAATTGGATAACCCAGAAATTACTTTATTAGCTTGCCTTTCAAATGTGGCTGGCGCATTTTCCAAACCAAATTGCATGACTTAAATGAATTGGATGCGAGAATAAGAGGTACAGTTAGTGAGTTTCCAAATGACACCAAAATTTGTGGTGTGATGGACAGCGAAGAGGGTTATCTCAGATTACAACAGGATTTGGACCAGATGGACCAATGGGCTGAGAAGTGGCGGATGGAGTTTAATTCAGATAAATGTGACGTGCTGCATTTTGGGAAAGCAAATCTGAGCAGGACTTATACACTTAATGGTAAGGTCCTAGGGTGTGTTACTGAACAAAGAGATCTTGGAGTGTAGGCTCATAGCTCCTTGAAAATGGAGTCGCAGGTAGGTAGGATAGTGAAGGTGGTGTTTGGTATGTTTACCTATAATGGTCGGAGTGTTGAGTACAGAGTTGGGAGGTCACGTTGCGGCTGTACAGGACAATGGTTAGGCCACTGTTGGAATATTGAGTGCAATTCTGGACTCCTTCCTATTGGAAAGGTTTTGTGAACCTTGAAAATGTTCAGAAAAGTTGACAAGGATGTTGCCAGGTTTGGAGGATTTGAGCTATGGGGAGAGGCTGAACAGGTTGGGGCTGTTTTCCATGGAGCGTCGGAGGCAGAGGGGTGACCTTATAGATGTTTAGAAAATCATGAGGGGCATTGATCGGGTAAATAGACAAACTCTTTTTCCTGGTGTCAGGGAGTCCAGAACTAGAGGGCATAGGTATAGGGTGAGAGAGGAAAGATATTAAAGAGACCTAAGGGGCAACGTTTTCACACAGAGGGTGGTACGTGTATGGAATGAGCTGCCATAGGAAGTGTTGGAGGCTGGTACAATTGCAACATTTAAAAGTCATCTGGATTGGTATACGAATTGGAAGGGTTTTGAGGAATATGGGCCGGGCGCTGGCAGCTGGGACTAGTTTGGGCTGGGATATCTGGTCGGCATGGACGGATTGGTCCGAAGGGTCAGTTTCCATGCTGTACATCTCTATGGCTCTATGACTTTAAGTTGGTAACATCCATTCATTGTTACAAAAGCCGAAATTGTCTTCACTCCTTTGGATAATAGTACCTGCCAGTATCCTCTGAGCAAGTCCAAATTACAAATATAAGTTGCTTGTTCTACCTTTTAAATACAGTTTTCTCAATGTCGAATCGGATATGAAATCGACGTTGCAAGTGCATTAATTTTGCAATCGGCTGCACGCAATCATCTGGTTGTGGCACCATTACTATGACTGAGCTCCAATTCCTGCAGCTCACTTTGATGTTGTTGTTTTGGAACATGCGTTCAAGTTGTCTTTGAACCTATACCAACTTTCTTTGGTGTAAATCTATAAGGATATTGCTTAATTGGAACAGCATTTCCTGTATCGATATCATGCATAATTAAATTAGTACTTTCCACATATCTCACCATGCAATAGGTCACTTTGATTTCCGGAGGAAGGTACCTCAATAATTTATACCAAATTTTGAGAACGTCCTCATTGTCCATTTTAATTTGAGGATAGTCGAATTTAGAATCCTGTGGACTCACTTTGTCACGCGTGTTGTATCCAGCAACACATTCTCCTTTTACTTTCCTTCTCAATTGTTATGGACCAGACCAAATACCTTAAAACATTTCAAGAAGGTAGCCCAGACCATAACTTTGCTAGTTGTTTTGAGAAGGTATACAGTGGATATTCAAGGAGAGAATCAACTGGTTAAGCCACCTTATTGTAAACCAAACAGGATTTATCTTAAAGATTACTGAATGAAACACAAAGAACAGAAACAGAATACCGAATAACTTATCCTATCCTAAAACCTAACAGTTATCTGTTCCAAGATACATGCAACAGCCCCACAAGCACCCCTTGGCACAAAAGGTCAAATGAAACACAAGTTATCACAGGATAGACACCTGAGAGAGATTACCAGCCTGGACCTGCTTCTTTGGGTCTAGCAGTCTTTCTTCACATGAGATGCTAAAAAAGCCAAACCAGAGTAAAGCTGAGCTGGGAGAACTGCCCGCTCCCCTTTCAATATACAAGTGTTTGTTTTTTTTAAACTTGAACGCATTCTGCCTGAGGCAGTATCTGTTCACTATTGTGAAATTGGCTCTAACACCCTTCAAAACGCAGACATTTCCGAACCTGTGTTTTTATGACCTCCAGAAGAAAAAAGACCGAATGACAACCTAACCATGTTAAAGTAACAGCTTTGTCACAGTATCAATTTATCATTTGAGCATTTTCACATGACACTCTGACATTGCTTTCTATTTGCCGTCCTTATCAAATAATTCACCTCACTCAATTTTCTTTCACTTTGATAAGTTCCACTAAATCTTGCTTTTCTGGGTTCAACTGGAAGTGACACTAACATTTTATCCATGTTCAAAAAATTGCAAATTTTCGATCTCTTGTCTGCTTCATGCCTCATCACGTGCTGTACTGCTTTTAAATGCCATCTAGCCAACTCCCCGCTCAATTTACTCATTCCCTAAAATTTGATACACAGTTCAAATATGTGGTAGCTGAACTCTGACTCACTAATTTCTCCTTATTTAATTTCAATGGTCCTCTCAGCTCATGCCCCAACACTCATTCAAATGGACTGAATGAGGCAGATTCATTTAGGGCATCCATATTGGCAAGAAGTGCAAATGGAATTACTTTATCCAGTTGATTGGATTATCTTGAATATAAGCCCTCAATATGATCTTCTCTAAATTTGCTAATGGTCTTTGAAGTTTGATGTCACCTTTCTAACACTCCCTGCCATAAATTTGATGTAAAATTTGATCGTTGATCTGGTTGTATTTCTGTGGGTAGTCTTTATTGAGTTAAACACTGGGGTAACTCTTCTACAATCCTTCTAGCAGTGGTATTGCACAAATGGAATAGCCTCTGCAAATCTAATGGACTCATCTATTATTGTTAACAAATACTGTTTCCCACTTTTTGTTTTATGTAGGGGACCTACTGAATTGGTTAAGACCCCTGTAAGAACATAAGACATAGGAGAGGAAGTAAGGCCATTCCGCCCATCGAGTCCACTCCGCCATTCAATCATGGCTGATGGGCATTTCAACTCCATTTACCCGCATTCTCCCCGTAGCCCTTAATTCCTTGTGATATCAAGAATTTATCAATCTCTGCCTTGAAGACATTTAGCGTCCCAGCCTCCACTGCACTCTGCGGCAATGAATTCCACAGGCCCACCACTCTCTGGCTGAAGAAATGTCTCCACAATTCTGTTCTGAATTTACCCTCTTTAATTCTAAGGCTGTGTCCACGGGTCCTTGTCTCCTCGCCTAACGGAAACAATTTCCTAGCGTCCACCCTTTCCAAGCCATGTATTATCTTGTAAGTTTCTATTAGATCTCCCCTTAATCTTCTAAACTCCAATGTATACAATCCCAGTATCCTCAGCCGTTCCTCATATGTTAGACCTACCATTACAGGGATCATCTGTGTGAATCTCCGCTGGACACGCTCCAGTGTCAGTATGTCCTTCCTGAGGTGTGGGGACCAAAACTTGACACAATACTCCAAATGGGGCCTAACTATAGCTTTATAAAGTCTCAGTAGCACAAGGGTGCTTTTATATTCCAACCCTCTTGAGATAAGTGACAACATTGCATTCGCTTTCTTAATCACGGACTCAACCTGCATGTTTACGTTTAGGGAATCCTCAACTAGCACTCCTAGATCCCTTTGTACTTTGGCTTTACGAATTTTCTCACCTTTTAGAAAGTAGTCCATGCTTGTATTATTTTTTCCAAAGTGCAAGACCTCGCATTTGCTCACATTGAATTCCATCAGCCATTTCTTGGACCACTCTTCCAAACTGTCTTGCTCCTTCTGCAGCCTCCTCACATCCTCAGTACTACCTGCCTGTCCACCTAACTTTGTATCATCGGCAAACGTCGCTAGAATGCCCGCAGTCCCTTCATCCAGATCATTAATATATAATGTGAACAGCTGCGGCTCCAACACCAAACCCCGCGGGACACCGCTTTTCACCAGCCGCCATTCTGAAAAAGAACCTTTAATCCCAACTCTCTGCCTTCTGTCAGACAGCCAATCCTCAATCCATACCAGTAGCTCACCTCGAACACCATGGGCCCTCACCTTGCTCAGCAGCCTCACATTTGGCACTTTATCAAAGGCATTTTGGAAGTCTCGGTAGACCACATCCACTGGGTTTCCCTGGTCTAACCTACTTGTCACCTCTTCAAAGTATTGTAAAAGGTTCCTCAAATGCAGGGATGGGTATTAAGGTGCTGGCTTTATTCCTGCCTGAGGTTTTCCAGGTGCATAACATGTATGACATTTCTATTAACTTTAAACTCCATCTTACTGCAGTCTTGGCCAGTAAAAATGTTCTTGTATTTTGGTGAGTTTTATCACCCCCACAATGACCCACAGGCAGCTCAGGTGCTACATGCCACACCTCCTTTCTGTAAGCCCCTGGTAATGAATTTCTGCCACTTTCCCATCTGCCTGAATATGTGATCATCTCCATTTCCTCATCAAGACATCATTTTTAGGTTAGTAACAATTGGGAATGCATTCAGATTCTACTTCTGTGTATGTTTTTCAATATATTGCTTCAGTGTTTCATCTTTCCATTGTAGCTCAGTTAATTTATCTGAACTGAAAATATCCATTTGTTCATCATCTGTTCTTGTTTTGTCTCAGCCATTCAATCACATCTGGTCTCTGATAAATCTGCTTGAACTTGCTTATCTGTACTCTTTGTTTTCTTCTCCTGTGTCAACTGGTGGCTTTGTGAATTTGTTATCAGTCTATTAATGTCCAATTTTTGCATGATTCACATAACAATAATGTTCATTGTATTTTATTTAGAGCATGAGATAATCCATCCACAAGAATGTTGTATTACGGCGTTCTATTAGAGTGACAACTAACTTTTCACTGCCCAATTCTAACAGCAGACCTTGTCCCAACAATAGTTTTCACTCTGACCGAAAAGTCAATGTTTTGGGCAGGACACTCCATGAAAAGCTTATGCCCCAAAAGTTGACTGTTCTCCGTGGATATACTGCCTGACCCACGGTGATTTTTAAGCACCACGCTTTTTGACTCTGAGCTGCAATCCTTTCTTACTCCTTTTCCCTTGGCTGTCTGGTCTGGAATAATCTGAGAGGTACGAATGCCCTTGCAAGGAGTTTTGTAGCCCTGGAACATGCAGAGGGAGGAGTGAAAAGGATGTTGTATGGAGACATGCAGAGTTTGTTGGGTTGAATTGAGATGTGGGCGAGGGTATCCCATTTAGAATGCTGAGATTTGGAGGTGACATGACAAATTCTTGAAATCTGTGTCCTCTCAAATGGAGAGTCCCTACATCATCCAACAAGTGTGTCTTGGACATGTTGACAGAATGGAAGCATATGACGTGTGAAGTTACTTCCTACATGGTGAGATTCCTACAGCCAGGCAGCTATTGATGGACCAAAAGGTCCGCTTCAGGAATGCTGAAGAATGGTATGACTGTCTTGAACATCGACGAGACATGGAGAGAGTCCCTATTGGCTGAGAGAAATGGATGGGAAGATTTCCATTGGTTTGACATGAGCTGTCACGGTTACCAGACATCACCTTAGATGATAAAACTAAAGGCAATAACTCATAATGACACTCTGTAATTGTTATTGAGAATTCGTGATAGAAACTGTCTCTTATGAATCAATCTTTTCATCAAGCAGTAAAGTTATATTGCATGGAGGCACGCAATCTGAAATACATCAGAACACCTTCCAGCAACTGGAGCATGCTGGTGGCCTCTGACAAAGAAAGTCGTTTCAAGGAAATATGATGTGCTTCACATGGCCACAGGCACAGAAATGTACATGCACACATACACATGCACACACACAGATACCACACACACAGACATACACCCACACAGAGACACAAACAGACAGAGATACGCGCACACCCCCACACAGAGACAGACACATACATACACAGACACACGCACACAGACACATGCGCACACAGGCGCATACCGCCACACAGACGCACACACACAGTGAATTGCCGACACACGCACAAACAGTCACAGAACAAAATGACATCTTGTGTTAAGAATGAGCAAAGCTGCACTTTAATCATCACATCTTGACACTTGGGAGGCGATGTGTCATTGAAATTTGAGAGGTTATGTCTCCATATTATTTTTCAGGTGTGATGATGAGTGATATTTTGAGTTAAATGAGGAAGCAATAATACGGTCCATGGTTTTCTGAGGGCAATATCCTCTTAAACATAGAAGATAGGAGCAGGAGGAGTCCATTCAGCCCTCTGAGCCTGCTCTGCCATATCATGACCATGGCTCATCGTCCAACTCAACAACCTCACCCTGTTTACTCCCCTGTGAACCCATTTGCCTTAAATGCTATATTGAGCCGCATCTTCAATATACTCAATGTCTTGGCATCAACTGATTCCTGTGATAATGAATTCTACAGACTCATCACTCTCAGGGTGAAGAAATGTCTCCCTCATCTCTGTTCTAAATGATCCACCCCAAATCTTCAGTCTGTGTCCCCTGATTCTAGACACCCCCACCATCAGGAGCATCCTCCCTGTATCTACCCTGACTCGTACTGTTAGAATGAGATCCCCACCCATTCGTTTAAATTCCAGCGAATACAATCCTAAGCCGGACAATCTGTCCTCGTATGTTATTTCCACCACCCAACAAGAACACCCTTCCTCAGAAAATGAGACCAAAACTGCACACAGTGTTTGGGGTGTGGCCTCACCAAGGCTCTGTATAATTGGAACAACACATTATTGCTCCTGTACTTGAAGCATCTCTCAATGAAGGCCAATATAGCATTTGCCTTCTTTACCCCCTGCTACACTCGCATGCTTACCTTCAGCGACTGATGCACAAGGATATGTAGGTCCTGCAGCAGACTCTCCTCTCCCAATTTACATCCAGTCAGGGAGTAATCCACCACCTTGCTTTTGTCTCCAAAGTGAATAACCTGACATTTATTCAAAATAACTGCATCTGCCATTGATTTGCCTGCACATCCAATCTGTCCAGACGATGCCATAGGATCTCTGCATCCTCGTCGCAGTTCACCCTCCTACCCAACTTGGTATCATCTGCAAGCCTTGAGATATTACATTTCATTCCTTCATCCAAATCATTAAAATAATTGTTAATACCTGGGGTCCCTGTGGCACCCCACTAGCTACTGGCTGCCAATTTGAAATAGACTCCTTAAGCCCTACTCTTTCCTCTCTACCAATCAGTTTTCTATCTATCTCACTACATTGACCCCAATCCCATGCGCTTTAATACTGCCCAGTGATGTCTTAAGTGGGACACTTTCTGAAAGCCCAAATATACCATATTGACCAGTGCCCCTTTGTCGACTCTGATAGTGACATCTTCACAGAATTCCAATTGATTTGAAAAGCGTGATTTCTCCTCCATAAAACCATGTTGACTCTCTTTGATCTTGCCACGGCTTTCTCAACGCTCTGCCATAAAGTACTTGATGAAGGATTTGATAACTTTCCCCACTACTGATCTGAAGCTCACTGGTCTATAATTCCCTGGTTTCTCTGCATCTCTCTTTCTGAGTATTGGAGTGGCAGTAGCTGCCCTCCAATCTGCAGGGACTGTACCAAAATCTAATGAATCCTGACAACCAAAGCATCCACTATTTCTAGAAACATTTCCTTAAGTACTCTGGGATGTAGATTTATCAGGCCCTGAGGATTTATCAGGGTCAATCCCCTCTATTTCCCAGCAGCATTTCTCTATTAATATTGACCTCCCTCAGTTCTTCACGCTCACTAAATCTTGCATTCTCCAGGATTTCTACTACTTGATTTGTATATTCGAGTCAGAGAGTCCTACAGCACAGAGAGAGGTCGTTTAGCCCAAACTGGTCCATACTGACCAAAATGTCCACCCATGCTAACCCCATTTCCCTGCATTTGGTCTACATCCTTCTACCCTTTCCTATCCGTGTATTTGTCAAAATGCCGTTAAATGTTGTTAACGTACCCACCTCAACCACTTCCGCTGGCAGCTCCTTGCATACGCGTGCCCGCCTCTGTATAATCAAATTGCCCTTCAGGTTCCCTTTTGTACTTTTCCCCTCTAACCTTAAACTAATGCCATCTAATCCTCGATTCCCCAACCCTGGCAAAAAAGACTGATTGTATGCCTCTCATAATTTTGTACAGTTCTAATAGATCCCCTCTCAGTCTCAGAGACTGCCAGGCAAAGAAGTTCGAGCTTGTTCCGCCTCTCCTTATAACTCAGACCACTGAGTACGAGCAACATCCATATAAATTTCTTCTGCACTCTTTCCAGTTTAATAACATCCTTCCTTGAGCAAGGTGACCAAAACAGAACATATGCTCCAACTGCTTCCTCACCAACCTCCTGTAAAACTGTCGTTTTTTGTGAAGACAGAAATAAAGTATGTATACCATTGCTCAGCTGTTTCCTTGTCCTTTGTTATACATTTCCCCAATTTCCATCTGTAGGGACTTACATTTGTCTTCATCAATCTCTTTCAAATTCACATACTGTAGAACCTTGTTGTGTCAGTCTCCATGTTCCCTGAAAGCTTAATTTCTTTTGTACTGTGTTTCCCCCATCTTCATCAATCCCTTGGTCCTTCTTTGCTGAATTCGAAACTGTTCTCAAACATCAGACCTATTATTTTTCTTGGACAATCTCTATGCTACTTCCTTCAATTGGATACTATCTAATTTCCTTTATAAGCCATGGATTGGCCCTGTTATCCATTTTGCTTTTGTACCAGACAGGAATAAATAGTTGTTGCAGCTCCCCCATGATTTCCTTGAATATTTGCCAATGCATATCGACTGTCACACCTTTTAAGCAATTTTCACTAATCTATCAACGCCAACTCATGCCTTATATATCTTCATAGTTTCCTTCATTAATATTCAGCACCCTAGTCTCCAAATCAGCTGGCTCACTTTCCATCTTGATTAAAAAGTTGAATCACGTCATGGTCGCTCATCCCCAAGGAGTCTCACGCAGCTGGATTGGCAATGATTCCCTTCTCATTACACAGTACCCAGTCTAAGTTGCCTTGCTCTCTCGTTGGTTCATCCACATGTTGGTTAAGAAAACCATCCCATATGTACTCCAGGAATTCCCCTTCTTAGACATTGTGGCTAATTTGATTTGTCCAATCTAGATGCAGCTTAAAATCACCCATAATCACGGGTGTCTCCATATCACATGCTTGGCTAATTTCCTGTTTAATACTGTTCCGATATGGCCACTGCAGTCTGGGGGTCTGTGTATAACACCCACGAATGTTTTTTCTCCCTTGGTATTTCACAGCTCAACCCACACAGATTCCACATTGTCGAAGCTAATGCCCTTAAAAGAGATGAACAAAAATACGTGACCAGCAATTGAGATATTTTTGCTCAAATATTGATCTTGGATTGCTGCTAATTAGCCTTGTCGACTTTCAATGAGTTGCTTCGTAAAATCTGGGACCACCAGCAGAAGGTGATGAGCTAGAACATTTGTGGAATTGCTTTCTCAGTAAATGAACATAGATACATTTTGTTGAGATTTCCACAGTAAGTGCAATGATAGTGCTTCTCCAGCAGTTGGAAGTGAGGGCAGATAGTAAATCCTTCACCCAACACCTTCACTCATAAAAAGTTAAGGCACACAAGTATTCACTGAGGCTACTTAGTTTAACATCATTTATTGAAAAAAAATGGTGGGGTCTTTAAAAAAGGATGTTACAGCAGAAAACTGACAATGGCTTCACAAAATGGAAATCTTGCCAGACAACAGTATCGAAATTCTTGGAGAAAATGGAGAAAACCGTGATTGTAACATGTTTTGATTTTCTGAAGGTATTTGATCGCACCCATGCATAAGATTACTGAATAAGAAAGGAGCCTTGGCTTTGGAGGTACTGTATTAACATGGAGAGAGGATTTTTGAAATCCCAATCAGAAAAGTTTGATTAAAAGTTTTATTTTACAGGATGTCAATCTGTGGAGTACCACATAAATCTGTTCGGGGGACAAAAAAAATTTACAAAGTGTTTTGATGACTTAGCAGAGGAAAGTGAATATATTGTAGGCAAGTTTGCGAATGACTCAAAAATTCGCGGAGACAAGTGGTGAATATGACACAAAAAGAAGTTTGCGGAGGGACACAGATAGGACAAGAGAGTGAACAAGGAACTTTGTATAATAATGTAATGTGGATGAAATAAATGAGAACAGACATAAACAGTGAAGTTATGCATTTTAACGTGCAAGATAGAGATTGAATTCAGAAATCTACAGGGAGTCCACATCTCCGAACCATAAAAAGTTAGCTTTTAATTTCAACTGTAATAAAGATGGCAAATGTCATGTTGGGGTTTGTTTAAAAACTAATGGAACATTGAGATTAGGAAGAGTCAGACAGAGCAGCTAATGTGTAGCTGAGGAGCTGCTGCAGAGGTTAGGATTCCCATTTTTCAATCATTGGAATCTCTTCAGGGATAGAAATGACCTGTATAAGAGGGACCTGAATTGGAAGGGAACCGATATTCTTGTAGGGAAATTTGCTAGCAGTATGCTGAAGGTTTTAAACTAGTAAGGGGGATGGTGGGAACCAACAAGATAGTGAGAAAAGAGAAATGTTTGAGATGAGATACGGTGAGCAATTCTCGGGGTCAAGGCAGACAACAGTTTGACAAGAGGTAGGACTGCTAAACTGCATTTACTTTGATGCAAGAGGCCTGACATGTGAGACAGATGAACATAGGGCATAGATGGGAATGTGGGACAAGGATATCATTACCTTTACAGGAATGCGGCTCAGGGATGAACAGGACTGGCAGCTTAATGTTCCAGGATATAGATGCTATAAAATGTATAGACAGAGAAGCAATAGAGGAGATGGAGTGGTTTTTTTGGTTAGAAAGAACACTACAGCTGGATGTAGAGAGGATATTTCTTGGAGACTGCCCAGTGAAGTTCTATGGATGAAACTTAAAAATAAGAAAGAGGTGATGACCTTGCTGGGATTGTAAAATGGGCCTCCTAATAGTCAGTGGGAAATTTGCAAGCGACGATGTTATCTGTAAGGAAAAAAGGATAATGGTAGGGAATTTTAACTTTCCAAACAGAGTTTGGGGTAGTGTTAAGATCTTGGAATGTGGAGAAATTGGTTAAGTGTGTAGAAGAAAACGTTGTTATTCAATATGTGAATGCACCAACTAGACAGTTCGCAATACTTGACCTTCTGTTGGGAACCAAGACAGGGCAAGTGACTGAGGTGTCCAAAGGGGCACGCTTCAGGGAAAGTGATCATAATTCTATTGGTTTAATAATAATGATGAGAAAGGATAGAATTGATTTAAAAATCAAAGTTTCAAATTAAAGTGTGGCCAGTTTCGATGGTATTAGACTTTGAGAAGTTGGTTGGGGGAGATTATTCACAGGTAAAGGGACGGCTGACAAGTGGGAGGCCTTTAAGAATGAGACAATGAGAGTTCAGTGATGGTGTGTCTCTGTTTGTGTGAAGGGCAAGGCATGGGGAAAGCTCAATGATGAGGGAAATTGCAACTCCTGTCCAGAAAATGAAGGGGGCATTCATCAGATATAGACAGCTGGGATTGAGTGAATCCTGAGAAGGGTATAAAGGCAGTCGGAGTATACTTAAACAGGAAATCATGAGGGAAAATAGACAATAGACAATCGACAATAGATGCAGGAGTAGGCCATTCAGCCCTTCGAGCCTGCACAGCCATTCAATATGATCATGGCTGATCATTCCCAATCAGTATCCTGTTCCAGCCTTATCTCCATAACCCTTGACTCCACTATCTTTAAGAGCTCTATCCAAAAAAAGGGGACATAAAATTTCTTTGGCAAATAGAATTAAGGAGAATCCGAAAAGATTCCAAAATTATTTTAAGGTTAAAAGAATAACTAAGGAGAGAATACAGCCCTTAAAGATCAACATGGCTTTCCATACAAGGAACCACAGGAGATGGCACAGACACTAAGCAAATATTTAGCATCAATATTTACAGTCGATAAGAGCGTGGAAGCTAAGAAACTTAGGAAATAAATAATGTGATCTTAAAATGAGTTCATTTTGCAAAAAAAAGGAGGTGTTGGAGGTCTTAAAATAGGAAAATGGAAATAAATCCTGGAGACCTGATTAGGTATTTCCCAGAACTTTATGGGAACCTAGGGAAGAGATTCCTGGACCCCTGCTGAGATATTTGTATCGTTGATAATCATAGATGAGATGCCAGAAGACTGGAGAGTGACTAATGTGGCAGCATTATTGAAGAAAGTTGTAAGGAAAAGCAAGGGAACCATACACTGGTGAGCCTTTCACGCCAGAGATGTTGCCAGACCTTCTGAGCATTTCCAGCAGTTTCTGCTTTTGTTTCTGATACACACCATCCACAGTTCTTTCAGTTTTTATTTAGTAGTTAGAGAGCATTGCTTTTTGAATTGGAGGCCTGTTAGAACATAACAACATCCGAACATAAGAAATACAATCAGGAGTAGGCCATCTGACCCCATGAGTCAGCTCTGCCTTTCAATAATATCGTGGATCATCTTTCAATGGAATGAGACTCCACTTACCCACCCCTCACTATAACCCTTCATTCCTTTACTCTTCACAAATCTATCTTCACCTTTAAAACATTCAACAGGTTAGCCTCAGCTGCTTCACTCGGCAGCGGATTCCAGAGATTCACAACCGTTTGGGTGAAGACGTTGGCTTGACTAGCTCTCTTTAGTAGCCACACATGCAGATGACAAGAACATGAGCTCGACTGGGACAACACTACTATTATAGGACAAGCCAAACAGAGAACAACTGGGGAAATCCTAGAGGCATGGCACTCATCCACAGATTCAATTCATAAGCACATCGACCTGGACCCAATATACCTGCCACTGCAGCGGACAGCTGGAACTGACAACCGGAAGTGACAGATACAAATCACTATAAATGCCGGAGAAAACATCACAGAAGCGCTTCACAAGAGGCCCCCAAGCCCTCCTGTGAAGTTAGGACTTTCTGCTGCAGCTGTGTAGGGCACTTGTGTGGCCATGCCTGGAGTACTCTGTACACTTTTCACCACCTTACATGAGATGGCACTGGGATGGGGTTTGCTGAGGTGTTTGACTACGTTGATTCTGGAAATGAGGGGGTTGGTTTATGAGGAGAGATTGAGCAGACTGGGATTAAACTAATTGGAATTCAGAAGAATGGGGGAGGGGATTGTAAAATTATAAATGGGATAGATAAGACAGAAGCAGGGAGGCTCAAAGTTTGTGAGAAGATTTGTAGCTTGGGTGCTCGTTGTTGTGGTTCTGTTCGCCAAGCTGGGAATTTGTGTTGCAAACGTTTCGTCCCCTTTCTAGGTGACATCCTCAGGGCTTATAAGGTATAAGGTGAAGCTGAATAGGCTGGGGCTTTTCTTTTCCCTTCAGTGGGAGAAAACGAGGCTGAGGAGTGGCCTGAACAAGACTTGTAAAATCATGCGGGGCATTGATATGGTGAATAGCCAAGGCCTTTTTCCTCGAGCGGGACAGTTTAAAACTAGAGGACAGCAGATTAACGTGAGAGGAGAAACGTTTGAAAAGAACCTGAGGGTTAACCTTTTCACATATATATATGGAAAAAGCTGCCAGTGGTAGTGGCGGAGGAGGGTCAATTACTGCATTTAAAAGGCACCTGATTGGGTGTATGAACAGGTAACATTTAGAGGAAGATTGGCCGAATGTTTGGCAAATGGTACTCAGTGAGATTGCGATATCTGGTCAGTGCAGTTGGACCGAAGTGTCTGTTTCTGTGCTGGATATCTGTATGACTATAATGTTTGTTGATACTGAAAAGAAGCTCTACTCTAACCACAGCTGGAATACTGTGACCTGTTCTTGGGACTCATATCACAAAGAAAAGGTACACTGGAATGTGAGACAATCCACATGAGGTTTAGTCGACTGATCCTGAAGATGGAGGGACTGTCTTGAGAGTAGAGATTGAGTCATTTGGGCCTATACTCATTGGAACATAGAAGATTCAGTACTGACATTCTGAATCATCTATTATTTTCAGGAAACCTGATGGTGTAAATGCAGAAATGTTGTTTCCCCTTGTGGGAGAGTTTCGGACCAGGGAGTAGAATCTCTGAATTAGAGATCACAAATTTCGGGCAGAAGAGAATTTTGTCTCCCAGAATGTAGAGAATTTGTGGAATTCTTTACCACAGAAGACTGTCGAGGTTGGGTCATTCAGTATTTTGAAGGCTGAAATAGACAGATTTTGATTTGGTAATTGAATCAATGCTTACAGTTAAAACACTGGGAAGTGGAGGTGAGGATTATCAGTTCAGCCATGATGTCATTGTTTGGAAGACCAAACTCCATTGGGTGAACAGGTTGCTTCTGGTTCCATATCATTGACCTTCGCTCTAAGTTAGTCTTTTCAGAATTATATAGGCCTCAGTTAAATTAACCTCCATTTCATGTTTGAAGCCCAGCTGCTTCAATCCCTCCTCATCATGAAAAAGACAGGGATCGCCTTTCTCTCTGTTTGATGGCATTGCACTCTGAGTCTAATGCAGTGACTGCATTTATTGTCCTCCAGTCCTGTTGAATATTTGTCAAACACAACCACGGCTGTCACAGAAAATATTAAAGACAGATGAAAACTACATTTAAACTACCATATCAAACTCACTGTCGTCATATGTTGCATGGAATACACACATTGCATATTAAAGCTCTCTCAGCACTCATCCATTAAATACTGCAAGGGTTGTTCATAGATGATTTGCTTATGTGTGTATGTATGTCTGCGCCTGTAGATGATAATCTACTTGTATAACAAAGTTTCGATGCATAGAGTTGTTCCCTTTTTATTCTGGTATCAAGCATTTCAAAATCAGAAAGTCAGTGGGTAGGAATTCAAGCCCCTTTACACGGCTACATCAAATGTTTTCCGTGAATGTACAGCTCATGTAATGTGCTGGGTAAATCTCCCTCTATATTGTGCTGTCCAATGCAAACATGTCAAATACATTTTGGTTTAGACACAGAGTAGAGCTGCATCCAGGGTTCCCTAAAAAATACCCTCCCAGAGCAGGTACAACACAGAGTCAACACAGAATAAATCACCCTCTACAATATTCAACATTCCATGAGATGCGCAGTAAAAGTTAATTATAGACGAAATATGCGTTGCACTGAATCATTAAATATTCCTCAGCCAAGAATAATACTGCTTGGTTACAATGAAAACACTATCACAGTAAAGTCTTGCAGCCTCATTCCGATCAAGCATTTCCAGATCACTCAATACTCAGACAGATTTTTGAGAAAATCTGGCTGTACTGACTCAAATTTCTCGAAAGAAATGGATGAATTTGGCTGAGAGGATATGTTGGTGAGGTGTTGGTTTCATGTTATTAAGGAAAACATTGTCCGATTGTGAAGAGGCAAAACAAGGCATCAGATATCAAGAAAAATTGGGGGAAGGCCGGAGGGGAAGAGAGAAAAAGAGAGACAGAAATATTAGCTGTGCCAATATATCTCTTAATTATAGTTTTTTTGACGAAACATGACAATTGATACCTCTGTCATTCAACAATCATACAACTTATATCTTAAAAAGTCCTAACGTCAATTAGTATTGGAATCCATTGAGTTATTTGCATTCTTTCCACAATTCGTGTGGGAAAATATAAATTGGGGTTTTGTGTTCTGTAATTTATACTGAGAATTCTTTTTCTGTGTTTATTTACATAAATGCTTAATTGGTTTCAAGGAAGTGATGGTGACAGCAAAGCAAAGAAGTGATTTGTTGGTAAGACTCAAATCGAAACAAGTTTATTTTAAGAATGTTGACCATTTTCAGAAGGGAATACAAATTTATGAAGACGAATTGCCACAGATTTTATTTATTTCTGGACGAGAAAAAAACTTAAAACTTTTATTTCGGTTAAACATTCAGTGCTGAAAATTCTGCAATTAAACATCAATGTTGAACTGGATCTACTCTGAATGTCCCACTGATTTATATTGTAGTCCGTTTAGACGGTGCAGCATCACTCAAAGGGCATTTTAGAATACTCACGTGAAATACTTGAAATGACATCAGGAACTGTCGCAAAAATTACATTTAATTGATATAGTTGTTGCGAGGTTTTGTTACACGTATTACTTTCTGGTTAGGGTCAGCAATGAGTCCCTATCCCCAATTGCCCATTGAATACCTGGCTAAAGCCACTTCAGAACACAGTCAATTACTTCCCAGTGGAATCTCATGTCGGCCAGACCATGGAAAGGTAACAGATGCCTTGTCATTCGTGAACCAGTTGTTTTTGTATTTTTTCCATTGACTCGCGTTACATGGTCACCATTTCACTTTCTTTCCGATTCCAGGCTTTCTTTGAATTCAAATTTCACACTGGACAAACGATGGTATTCCAAATCCCCGTCCATTCAGCATCAAACTGGAGTTTGGGAATACTGGTATCATGATATCACCACTGTGATCCTATAATTGGAAATGCACAGAAAGCGGTCACAAACAGAAATGCAATAAATCTGACACTTTACATCATGAACAAGTATTGGAGTGCAATACTGGCAACAACTCTCTTGCTGTTCACAGCAACATCACAAAAGACTTTGCACCCAATCATCAATCTTAAATGTGTACCGGACTCTGTCTGAAGAGCCTGACTCACCGTCATTTGCATTTTTTAAATTCTTCACTGACTTATGAAAAAGTTAGTCACATATCCAAAGAAGGTGGTCATCTGCTACCTTTTTGAAGGCCTGCCATCTTGCTGGGCTAATTACGCTTGATCTTTCTTAAGAAGCTTTATTTACAATCAAATGGCTTCTCAGTCGAGACTGTAGTGCTGGAAAAGTATAGCAGGTCAGGCAGCGTCCGAAGAGCAGTAGAATCGACGTTTCGGGCATGAGGCCTTCATTAGGATACATGATGAAGGGGTTATGCCTGGAACGTTGATTCTCCTGCTCCTCGGATGCTGCCTGACCTGCTTTGCTTTTCCAGCACCACACTCTCAACTCTGATCTCCATCAACTGCAGTCCTCACTTTCTCCTGATGGGTTTCTTGATCAGGTTCGGCACAGGAAAGGACTATCACCTTATTGTTGAACGGGTAGGGCAGGCCAGGTATAAAGGTCAGACGTCCTCCTCTGAAAGAGAATACTGAAACATGTAACATGTTTCAAATCTTTGGTAGGTCTGCCATTATCGTTCATTGTTCCAGCATTTTGATTTCATGCTCTTTTATTAATTGAGGCTCCCATGGTAGGGACTGATTCTGGAACTTTACTCCAAACCTTTTGATTGCTTATTGCATACTCATAATGCCTCCTCCACCACTTTATCAAACTGTCATGTTCGCTTCAATGATTTTTTTATTGACTCATGGAACATGGTGGTTGCTTTTAGTTGTCCATAGATGTCGTTCAGCAGATGGCAGTAAGCTGCCTTTCTGAAATATAACGTTCCAAAATGGCCTGAGGAAGGGAATTCCAGATTGGCCATTTTTTATACCATTTGGCCATTTGTAGCACCTGAGCTACAAATCTTATTCCAAACTTTGAAAACCTACGAGCGAGAGACGCTAAGACAAGCCAGGAAACGGGAATCCTGTGCCAACCGCCTAAGTCCACATACGAACAACTCCGGTTCCTGCATGAATGCTGAAAGAATCGAATCCTTCCACCAAGTGTCAGATACACGCCACCAGTCAACAACCCACAAGCCAGGGACACAGCCAGACAGAATGGATTCAGGATGATCCAGGTAATGATTACAGACGCTCACAACAGATTTCACAAATACAAACAAGAAATTGCGCGCCAAAAATTGTTAATTTCAAAAACCACCGATCAGGAATGGACCCGGACCATAGAACAGGCCATCACCATAGGACAGAACAAGACCACACACCGCAAAAAAACGCCTCAAAAAGAAAAAAATGACCAAACTAACACACAACAGAGAGGACACCACAACAAACACCTGGGTTAGAAACCTCTCCCACAGACAGCTCACAGACACGGGAAGAACAATACTGGCTAAGGGACTCAAATACAATCACAGGGATGCCAAGGCAGCAGACTTCCGAGCAGCACTAGAATGCACACTCAGGAATAATGGACTGACAGTGAGACAAAGTATCGTACCTCTGATAACAAGGAAAAGACAAACACATAACCTCAACACCAAAGAGAGGGAAGCACTAAAATCACTAAGAAACGATAAGAACATAATCATACTACCGGCAGACAAAGGCAGAATGACGGTCATCCTGGACAAAACAGACTCCATCCAAGAAGTGCAAAAACTACTTGCAGATACCAACACCTACCAAAAGATTGAGTTTGACCCCATCCCACAGCTCACCAAAAGGATAAACAACACACTGAGGAACCTACAAAAAAGGACAGATAATCAGGGTTGACCTAGAGATAATGAAACCTGAAAGCAACAACACCCCCAGATTCCATGGACTACATAAAGTGCACAAACCAGACATCCCACTCAGACCCATAGTATCACTACCAGGGACACCATCACAAAAACTGGCCAAAGAACTACAGCAGAAACTGAAACACCTGATCAGCGGATCCAGACACTCTATACAATCAACACAGGAATTCTTGGACATCATCAGAAATATACACATAGACAAGGAAGAAACTATGGTCTCATACGATGCAACGGCACTGTTCACCTCTATCGACAAAACCCTAGCCAGAGAAACAATAGCCAACCTGCCGGACATACAGAACAGACAACAGGACGGTGAACCTATCAATAAAGACGGCATGCTCAAACTACTGGAACTGGGCCTCACAACACACTTCACATTCAACAACCAAATATATGAACAAATCAACGGCACACCCATGGGCTCACCGATCTCTGGACTCATAGCAGAAACAGTAATGCAAAGGTTAGAACAAACAGTCTTACCGCAAATTCAACCCAAACTCTGGGTCAGATATGTGGATGACACCTTTGTAATCATTACAAATACAGAAATAGAGAACACACACCAGATCATCAACGCCACACTCACAGGAATCCGATTCACTAGAGAGGAAGAAAAGGACAACTAACTCCCATTCCCAGACGTGATGGTACAGAGAACACCTAATGGAGCATTCACCACAAAGCTATACAGGAAAGCCACACACACACAGACCAAGTCCTGAACTACGAAAGCAACCACCCAAACACACACAAAATAAGTTGCATCAAGACACTGTTCAAAAGAGCCACAACACACTGCAGTCCGCCAGAACTGCAAAAAGAGGAAGAAGAAGACCTATACAATGTATTCGCCCAAAACGGATACCCGCGCAATTTCATCAACAGATGCCTAGTGGAAAGAAAACGGAACGAGGACATGCCACAACCCAAAGGACTAGCTACACTACCATACATCAAGAGCATTTCCGAACTGACAGCCAGACGACTGCAACCACTAGGACTCATAACAGCACACAAACCAACAGCCACTCTCAGACAACAACTCACCAGAAAGAAGGACCTGATATGAAGCATGAGCAAAACCAATGAAATGTACAATATCCCATGCAAGGACTGCACAAAACACTACATAAGACAAACAGGAAGACAGCTAACGATCCGCATCCATGAACACCAACTAGCCACGAAACAACACGACCAGCTATCCTTAGTAGTCACATACGCAGATGACAAGCAACATGAATTCGACTGGGACAACACGACTATTATAGGACAAGCCAAACAAAGAACAGCCAGGGAATTCCTAGAGGCATGGCACTCATCCACAGATTCAATCAATAAGCACATCGATCTGGACCCAATATACTGACCACTGCAGCAGACAGCTGGAACTGACAACCGGAAGCGGCACATTCAAACCACTACAAATGCCGGAGGAAAGGTCACAGAAGCGCTTCACAGGAGGCTCCCAAGCACTGAGGATGTCACCTAGACAGGGAACGAAACGTCTGTAACACAAATTCCCAGCTCAGCGAACAGAACCACAACAACGAGCACCCGAGCTACATATCTTCTCACAAACCTTGAGTGTATGTATATCCTATATCTCTCAGCCATGTTTCTGTTATAGTTGGAATATCCCATTCTCCAGAGCCAATCCATGCTCTGAACTCGTCTCCCTCACCAGTCAGGCTTCATGCGCACCAGTCAGCCAACCACCCTCACCACCTCCACCTCCACCTCCCAGCTCCACAACCACCACCACCAAGGGATACTGGTGCCCCTCTGGTTCAAATCCAACCCGCCCCCCACTTGTTCAGGTCACCTCTACCCCAGAAGAGATCCCAATGATCCAAGAACTGAAAACACTTGCCCCTTCACCAGCTCCTCAGCCACACATTCATCCTGCCTATCTTTCTATTTCTATATTCACTGGCACGTGGCACTGGGAGTAATATGGAGATCACTACCCTCAATATCCTGCTTTTTAACTTCTTACCTAATTCCCGATACTCATTTCACAGGAGCCCATACCTTTTTCTACCTCTGTCATGTGGATTGACGTGCAAAATGACCTCTGGCTGTTCTCCATCCACCTTCAGAATGTTCAACAACCGCTCAGAGACACTCTTGATATGGAACCCCGGGAGGCAGCACACTATTCTGGGGTCTCCTGTGCAGCCACACAGTCTCCTGTCTGTCCCCCTCACAACTGAGTCTCCTATAATGAAACAGGAAATGGAAAACAGAGACTGTCTTGAGCTACCTCCAGACAGGCTATATTTTGAAAGTGGAGTATTTTAAAATGATACAGTGAGGATCCATGACCAGTGTGTAAATAAAGTGGGAATGACATAGGCAGCAAGACTAGTGAATACTGATTAAGTGATATCGTCAGTTTGATAGACAAAATGCAGTTCAATAAAAGCAGGTGAAGCTCTTCACAAGTATAGGGAGGGCAAGGGGACCTTAGAAGTGAGGGGCAAGCAATGGGCATTAAATATTAATGGCAGACACTATTGAGGAAAACCGACCGGATATCTTATGACTATAGTCAGAGTCAGAGGATTCCTAGCTAAAGAGTGATGCCTGTTGGAAACCAAAGGGATATTCAGTGCATGGAGCCAGAGGAACTAGGTGAATTATTCAATGACTATTTCCCATCTGTATTAAAACAGGAGAAAGGACTTGTAGCCTGGTATTTCAGTCAGGATGGTGAGGTTCAAGAACATCTTAAGATCAATAAAGAGGTATTAAATGTTTTCTCAGGCATAAAGGTGGGGAAATCCCCCATGCCCAATGAAATGTATCCCAGGCTGCTATGGGAGGTAAGGGAGGAGATTCCTGGGTCCTCGGCGGATATATTTAATAATTTGCTGACCACAGGTGAACTGCCGAATGACTGGAGGATCGCTAATATGGTTCCTTTGTTCAAGAATGGCAGCAGGGGTAGGCCAGGTAATTACAGAGCAGATATCTGACAGCAGGGATGAGAGAAATCATTAGGAACAGTTCTGAGGGACAATTAGGGATAGTCAGCACGGATTTGGAAAAGGAAGATCCTGTCTGATAAATTCAGCTGACTTTTCTTTGAAATCACTATTAAAAATATTAAGGGCAGTGCAGATGATGTGGGTTCTTTGGAGTTCACAATGGCCTTTGACAAAGTCCCACATGGAAGGCTGGTCCAACAAACCGATGGGATCCAAGGCAAGTTAGCATATTGAATCCACAATTGTTGGAGGGTTGGTTTTGTGTTTGAAATTCTTTCACCAGTGGGTGTACCGCAGGGAACTGTGCAGAAACCATTGATGTTCCTTCTGGGCATTAATGAGTCGGATGTGAAAGCAGAAGGTATCATTACTCGTTTTGCAGATGACATGAAAGGTAAGGGTGTTGTCCACAGTGAGCGGGATGGTCTCAGGCTGCAGTCTGAATGTTGAGGCTGGGACAGAATTTCAAGAGAGTCATTTAGGGAGACAAGGCCTGCAAGAATACAGCAGATATAAGGGAAAACTGATCAATTGAACTACTTTATTTCAACATAACAGGCCTAACAAGTAAGGCAGATGAACTTGATGCATGGACATGGGACTACGACACCATAGGTATGTCAGAAACGCAGCTGAGGGAGGGACAGGGCTGACAGGTCAATGTTCCAGGATACCGATTCTGCGGGATGGAGAGAACAGGAGGTGAGAGAGGAGGGAATTGGAGTTTTTGATCAGTGAAACATCACTGCAGCACTTAGAGAGAATATTCCTGGGGATCGCCCAGTGATGCCTTCATGGTGGAATTGAGAAATGAGAATCGGTCATCACTTTGATATAACTGCACTACAGGCCCTCAATAGTCAGTGGGAAATTGAGCATCAAATATGTCGGGAGGCCTCAGATATCTGTAAGAATGATAGCGTTGCAATGGTCAGGCATTTGAACTTTCCAAACTTAGACTAGGCCTGCCAGAATGTTCACAGCTTGGATGGGAGGGATTTGTTAGGCATGTTCCATAAAACTGTCCCAGTCAAAATGTCAATGGTCGGACTGCAGGAAAGCGTAAATCCTGACCTCCACTTGGGAAACAAGGTAGGGAAAGCGACTGAGGTGTTTGTGGGGAAACACTTTGGCAAAGTCACCACAATCGTATTAGTTTGAAAGTAGTGATGGAAAAGAACATGGATGGTTCACAAGTTATTGTTCAAAACTGGTCTTGCCTGAATCCAGAATGTATGAGTCAAGAGCAATAAACAATTGATTGTGGAGGCTATTTTCAGGTAAAGTGACGTTAGGCAGGTGGGAACCTTTCAGAAGAGAGATGAAGTGAGAGTTCAGGGCCAGCATATTCCTGTTAGTGTGAAGAATAATGCTGATGCAAGTAAGAAAACCTGGATGACTGGAGATATTGAGGTTCTGATCAAGAGAAATGGAGCACGTGTCACATATAGCCAGCTGGATTAAGGGAATCCATTGAAGAACATTGCAGGTGGAGTAATACACTTAAGTGGGAAATCAGGAAGGACCTAAGGGGACGAGAGAAAGCTCTGGTAGTTCAAACTGAGGAAAATACAAGTATATAAACAACAGAAGATTAAATACGGATGGAATATGGTTCCTTAATGATCAATGGGGCCAACCAAGTGTGGAACCTGATGAGATGGCTGAGGTCCTAAACGAGAATTTTACGTTTCAACGTACTGTGGAGAAAGATTGGGAAAGTCAGGGAAATAAACAGTGATGTATTCAAAAGCGTCCACATTACAGAGCAGGAGGTACTGGCGGTTTTAAAATGCATAAAAGGTAGACAAATCCCTGGGAACTAACCAGGTATATCCCTGGATATTGTGGGAAGATCAGAAAGAAATTGTGGGATCCCATAAAGAGATTTTTCTATCACTGACAGTCACGGGTGATGAGCTGGAAGCCTCACACTCACTCAGTCACCGTCACACTGTCCCCCTCCCACTCACTCCGCCATCGTTTCCCTGACAGGGTCACACTCACGTAGTCAACGTCACCCTGAAACACTCACACTCAATATATGAATACCAACCTAATGGAAACATACACTCACTCCATCCCTGTCACTCTGAGACACTCAGTTTCTCTGTTCCTGTTCTCTCTGTTCCAAAGGCACTCACACAGCCTTTGTCTCAGTCATCCTGCCCCGCGCACACTTACTCTATCACCATCACCCTGACACCATCACACTTAGTCTCTCACTGTCACACTGACTCCATCACAATCAATCAATCTCTCATAGCCTGTCCACCTCATACTCACTCTATCACCGTCATACTGACACCCTCACACTCATTCTGTACCGTCAGCCTGAAACGCACACACTCACAACTTCACTCACACCCTGAACCTCTCACACTCACACACTCACTATGACCCTGATCCGCTCCGATTCACACTGTAACTGCCACACTGGCCCCCTCTCACTCACACAGTCAGGATCATGCTGAACCCGTCACACTCACACCCTCACCGCCACCCCTACCCCTCACACTCACTCCGTCCCCGTCACCCTGACCCCTTCATACTCACTCCGTAGCACCATAAACATAACCCCATCAAACTCAGTCTCTGTTAACCTGACCCCCTCACAATCACTACATGACCGTCACCCTGACCCCATCACACTCTCTCTTTCACAATCACCCTGACCAGCTCACACTCATTCTGTCACTACCACCATAACTCCCTGACACTCTTTCTGCCATTATCACCTGGACCCCATCAGACTCCCTCCTTCACAGTCACACTGACTCCTTAATCTCACTCCATTCCCATGAACCTGAATTCCTTATACTCAATCATTGATTGTCAAGCTGAAACCCTCATGCTCACTCCATCACCGTCACTCTGATACCCTCAATCTCCTGCGGTTACTCTGATCCAGTCACACGTGCTACCTCCCTGTGTCCTTGACCGTACAATTCAAACCCTCACTGCCACGCTGAACACCTCACACCCACTCTGTCACAGTAACCGTGTCTACATGGCAATCACTCCCTCATCGTCATTGTTAAACCCTCCCTCTTACTGCATCCCTGTCACCCTGACAACGTCATACACACACTCAGTCATCCACACACTGATCCCCTCACACTCACTCCATCACCATCACCCTATCCCCCTCACTTTCTCTCTCTATGACCGTTACGTGGTCACCCTAACCCCCTCACTCCATCACCATAACCTTGACCCCGTCTCACACACTCTGGCACGCTCATCCGAAACCCCTCAAAATCACTAGGTCACCGACAACCTGACGCAGTCACACTCACTCCCAAACTGACCCTCTCAAACTCGGTCCATCTCCGTCATCCTGATCCCATTACAATATTCCTTTAACTGTCACCCTGAATCACTCACACTCACTCCGCCACTATCAAGCTGATACCATCACACTCATTCTATCACTCTCTGCATGACCCACACACATTCACTCCATCACCCTAGCACTGACCCGCTCACACTCACTCCTTCACCGTCACCCTGATCCCAGACCCCATCACAGTTATTCCATTATTATCACCTTATCCCTCTCACACTCTCTCCATGACCAGCACCTGGTCACCTTCATACTCTCTCCATCGTCATCACGCTCACCCCGCACAATCATTCGATCAGCATCACCCCGACGCCTCACACTCACTCCATGACTTCACCCTGACCCCATCGGTTACAGTCTGTTACCGTCATCCAGAACCCCTCAAAATCACTTGGCCACTATCAAACTGACCCCAGCACACTCACTCCCACCCTGACCCTCTTACATTCACTATATCATTGTCATCTACACACCTCACACTATTCTGTCACTTTCACCCTGATATCCTCACATTCAATCTGTCACCTGACACCCGGAAAGCTTCACACTCACTCAGTCACTGTCACCCTTGCCCTCTTGCACTAACTACGTCACTGTTTTCCTGACAGGGTCACATTCACTTCGTCACCATCACCCTGAATCACTCATATCCACTGCATCAATGTGAACCTGACGCACACAGGTGCATTCAGGCCCGTCACACTCAAACACGCACACTCAACCCTGGCACGGTCACCCCCAGCCCCTCGCACTTTCTCTGCCCCGATCAACCTGAGCCCCTCACACTCACTCCATCTCTGTTACCCGGACACTCTCATTCTTAATCCATCACCGTCACCCTGAGCCCTTCAGACTCTTTCGATCACTGTCACCCTGACACCATCACAATCACTGCAGCACCATGACCCTGAACCCTGCACATACACTGTGTCAGTGTCAACCTGCCCCCCTCACAGTCACTCCATCAGTGTCTCCCTGACCCCCTCACACTCACTATGTCACTGTCACACACACACACGCACACACACAGACATTTACTCTGTCATCGTCACCCTGACCGCCTCACACTCACTCCATAACCATCAGCCAGAATACTCAATGCACTTAGTTACCATCACCCGGACCCTCTCACACTCACTAAATCACCGTCATGCCATCACCGAAATACTGATCCAGTCACACTCACTCCAACACTGTCAACCTGTGCCCCTCACAATCTCTCTGCCCCCATTACCCTGAGGCCCGCACACTGTCTTTGTCTCTGTCATCCTGACCCAATCACACTAACTCCGTCACTGTCACCCGGTACCCCTCTCACTCACGCTATCACTGTGAACCTGGAACCTTCACATTCACTCAGTCAATGTCACCCTGTTCCCCTCAGTCTGACGTTCTGGTATTCATTGGTCATTATCATCTTATGTCCTCATATTCACTCCATCAGCGTAATCTGTCACACCGCCCTACTCGCTCCATCACCATAACCCTGGCACCATCACACTCAATCCGTCATTGTCACAATAGACAATAGACAATAGGTTAAGGAGTAAACCATTCTGCCCTTCACGCCAGCACCACCATTCATTATGATCATGGCTGGTCATCCTCAATCAGTATCCTGTTCCTGCCTTATCCCCATAACCCTTGAAGGTCTTTGACTATCATTAAGAGCTCTATGCAACTCTTTCTTGAAAGTTTCCAGAGACTTCGTCACCACAGCCCTATAGGGCATAGCAATCCACACACCCACCACTCTCTGGGTGAAGAAGTTTCTCCTCAACTCTGTTCTAAATGGCCGACCCCTTATTTTCAAACTGTATCCTCTGGTTCGGGATTCACTCATCAGCGTAAACATGCTTCCCACCTCCAGAGTGTCGAATCCTTTAATAACTTTACACGTCTCAAACAGATCCCCTCTCAGCCTTCTAAACTCAAGGGTATACAAGCCCAGTGGCTCCAATCTTTCAACGTAAGACAGTCCCGCCATTCCGGGAATTGACCTCATGAACCTCCGCTGCATTCCCTCAATAGCTAGAATGTCTTTCCTCAAATTTGGAGACCAAAACTGCATATAATATTCCAGGTGCCGTCTCACCAGGGCCCTGTACCCCTGCAAAAGGACCTCTTTACTTCTCTACTCAATGCCTCTTGTTATGAAGGCCAGCATGCTATTAACTTTCTTCATTGCTTGCTGTACCTGCATGCTTGCTTTCATTGACTGATGTACGAAAACATCTTAATCTCGTTTTACGGCCCCTTTACCTACCTTGACTCCATTTAGGTAATAATCTGTCTTCCTGTTCTTGTCACCAAAGTGGACAACCATACATTTATCCACATTAAACTGCATCTGTCATGCATCTGTCTACTCACCTAGCCTGTCCAGGTCACCCTGTAATCTCCTAACATCCTCTTCACATTTCACCCTGCCTCCTAGCTTTGTATCATCAGCAAATTTGCGAATATTACTTTTACTACGATTATCTATATTATTAATGTCTATTGTAAATAGCTGCTGTCCCAGCACTGATCCCTGCGGTACTCCACTGGTCACCGCCTGCTATTCTGAAAGGGAGCCGTTTATCACGAATCTTTGATTCCTGTCAGCCAACCAATTTTCAATCCAAGTCAGTATTTTGCCCCCAATACCATGGACCCTAATTGTGCTCACGAACCTCCTATGTTGGACTTTATCAAAGTCTTGCAGAAAGTCCAGGTACAATACATCCAATGGCACTCATCCACAGACGCTATGAACAAACACATCGACCTGGACCCAATGTACCGGACACTACAGTGGACAGCTCGAACTGACAACTGGAAGCAGCAGAGACAGGCCACCATAAATGCCGGAGAAAACATCACAGAAGCGCTTCACATGAGGCTCCCAAGCACTGAGGATGTCACCTAGACAGGGGACGAAACGTTTGCAAGACAAATTCCCAGCTTGGCGAACAGAACTACAACAACGAGCACCCGAGCTACAAATAGTCTCCCAAACTTTATCCACTGGATCTCCCTTGTTCATCTTCAGAGTTACATCCTCAAAAAATTCCAGAAGATTAGTCAAGCATGATTACCCCTTCATAAATCCATGCTGACTCTGACCTATTCTGTTACTGCTATCCAGATGTGTCCTAATTTCATCCTTTATAATTGACTCCAGCGTGTTGCCCTCCACTGAGGTCAGACTAACTGGTCTATAATTCCCTGCTTTCTCTCTCTCTCTCCTTTCTTGAAAAGTGGGACAACATTAGCTACTCTCCAATCTGCAGGAGCTGATCCTGAATCTATAGAACATTGGAAAATGATCACAAATGCATCCGCAATTTCTAGAGCCACGTGCTTCAGTACCCTTGGATGTAGACCATCAGGTCCCAGGGAGTTACCAGCCTTCAGACCTAACACCATTTTAGGCAAATATAAATTCCCTTCAGTTCAGGTCCCTCAGCCACTATTACCTCTGGGAGATTGCTTGCGTCTTCCACAGTGAACAGATTTGAACTACCAATTCAACTCTTCTGCCGTTTCTTTGTGTTCCATAATCTGTTCACCTCTTTCTGTCTTCAAGGGCCCAATTTTAGTCCTAACTATTTTTTTTTCCATTCACATACCTAAAAAAGCTTTACCGTCCTCCTTTATGTTTTTGGCCAGTTTAACTTCGTACCTCATTTTTTTCTTTGCGTATTTCCTTCTTAAGTATCCTCTGTTGTTCTTTAAATGTTTCCCAGGCGTTCGTTGTCCCACTCGTCTTTGCTATGTTATATTTTTTCTCTTCTGACTTTATATGTTTCTTAACTTCCCTCTTCAGCCACGGCCACCCCTGCCTCCTCTTAGGATCATTCTTCCTTTTTGGAATGAACTGATCCTGCATCTTCTGCATTATATTCTGAAATACCTGGTTCCACTGTCATCCATCCCTGTTAGGGTATTGCACCATTGAACGTTTTGGCCAGCTCTTCCCTCATAACTCCATAGTTACCTTCATTCAATTGAAATATTCTTCAGTTCACTTACGATTGTACTCTCTCCCTTTCAAATTGCAGATTAAAGCTTCTTATGTTATGGTCACTACCTCCTAATGGTTCCTTCACTTCGACTTCCCTGATCCAATCCGCTTCGTTGCACAGCACCAGATCCAGAATTGCCTTCTCCCTGTTAGGCTGCAGCACCAACTGTCCTAAGAATCCATCTCTGAGGCACTCCTCAACCTCCATTTCTTGTGTTCCAGTACCATCCTGATTCTCCCAGTATACTTGCATGTTGAAATCCACCATATATTTGCGACATATCTTTGTAGAAATATCTTTGCGACAGGCCAATTTCAGCTCCTTATTCAACTTACACTCTACATCCAGACTACAATTTGGGGGCCTGTAGATAACTCCCACGAGGGTATTTCTACCCTAAGAATTTCTCAGCTCTATCCATACTGACTCCACATTCTCTGCTTCTAGGTCCTCCTTCTCAAGGGACTGAATACCATTCCTGACGAACAGGTCCACCCCACCCCCTTTGCCCGTCAGTCTGTCCATACGATAGAATATAGCATGGAATCTTCATATCCCAGGCCCTGTCCACTTGAAGCCACCTCTCCGTTATCCCCAAAACATCATAATTGCCAATTTCCAAATGAGCCACAAGCTCATCCATCTTGTTTCTAATGTTTTGTGCATTCATATATAATATTCTTAATTTGTTACTGCCCTCACCCTTCCTATCAATCCCTATTTCACTTGACCTTACGGCATGATCCCTTTGTGAGTTTTCTGCTCCATTGATTTCGTTGTCTTTCTTGACTTCTCTTGTTCTAACATTCCCTTCAATTTCCTTCTTAAACTTCCAGTTTGTCCCCCTGCCAACGCTATTTATTTTAAACACAAGTGTATTGCAGTGACAAACCTGCCTGCCAGAATGCTGGTCTCCCATCTATTAAGCCGCAAGCCGTCCCTCTTGTATAATTTAACCTTACCGCAAAACATACCCCAGTGATCCAAGAATTTAAATCCTTGCTTCCTGCACCAGTTCCCCAGCCACGCATTCAAGTCAATTATATCCCTATCCCTGTCCTCTCCAACCCGAGGAACTGGAAGCAAACCAGAGATAACCACACTGGACGTGCTGATTTTCAGCTTTCTTCCGAGTTCTCCGAATTCCCGCTGTAGAATGTCCCTCCTCCTCTTCCCAACATCATTTGTGGCGACATGTACCACCACCTCTGGATTTTCACCTTCGCCCTTGAGCACTCTGTCTGCGATATCCTTTATCCTGGCACCAGGAAGGCAACACACTATCCTCAAATCCCGCCTGTTGCCACAGAAACCTCGTTCAGTTCCTCTCACTATGGAGTCCCCTATTACCACGGCTCTAAATGATGTCTGACTCCTCGGGTCTGCCTCCGACACCAACATTTGATTGGCAGACCTGACTGCCTCGCGGACTGGCAGTGTCATCTGTCTCTCCTGTTTCCAAAACATTCAACCTGTTCCTAACATATGCTTCGAATAGGGCCTCTAGCACTTGTCTCCTCTCTGCCTTCCTCACCGTCTTTTCCCTTCTGGTTTGCTCGGTGTAATCACCTCGCAGAAGGTACTGTCCAGAAAAATCTCGTTCGCTTGGATGAGCATGAGGTCAGTGAGTTTTTTAAAATCAGTGTGGCAACATGCTCTGTCAGAAGCTGAACGTGTACACACCTCCCACAGTTATACGACCCAGATACACCAGAGTACTTGACCTCCAACATCATGCACATAGCACACTGAACCAGCTTCGCATCAAGGAAACCTACGCAAACACGGGGAGAATGTGCAAACTCCACATGGACAGTCGCCCAAGGCAGGAACTAAACCCGGGTCTCTGGCGCTGGGAGGCAACAGTGCTAACCACTGTGCCACCGTAGGACCTGGGACTTATGACACACCTACTTAAATAACAGTCGCTAAACTTCGCAAATAGCCTCTGTGCTCTGACTTCACTTCTGCCCAGCTCCCTTTTACTCTCTGCTGCACCCAGACCCTGACACACTCCCTGCAATGACAGTCGTCCTGTCACCGTCACACTCCCCCATCACCATACCGATCACCCCTCACACTTATTTTGTCCCCATCTCCTTGTCGCCTCGCACTCATCCGTCACTGTCGCACTGTCTCCCACACACTCACTCTCACACCATCACCCTGACCCGCTCACACTGACTCCATCACAATAACCCTGATACCGTCAGCCTGACCCAGGCAAACTCACTCCCTCCCTGACCTCCTTACAGTCACTCTGTCACCGTCACCCTGAGCCATTCACATTCACAACATCATTGTCACACTCACACCCTGATATTGAATCCATCATTATCACTCTGACCTACTCACACTGACTCCGTAACCATCAGCATGACTCCCTCACAATCACTCCATCACTGTCACGCTGACACCCTAACACTCACTCTGTCAGTCACCCTGACACGCTCACATTCAGTCAGTCACTGACATCTGCAAACCCCACAATCAGTCACTGACACCTGGATCCCCTCACGCTCACTCAGTCACCCTTTCCCTGACCCACTCACACTCACTCCGCCATTGTTTCCATGAACCTCTGACGCTCACTCCGTCACTGTTCCTTGGAAAGGGTCACAATCAATAAGTCACCATCACTCTAAAACCCTCGCAGTCATTGCATCAGTTGCAACCTGACAAACATACATGCACTCCGATCCTGATATGCTGAGGTTCTCACCGTCATTCTGAGCCCCTCGCATTCTCTCTGTCCCCGTCACGCTGACACCGTCGCACTCATTCTGTCACTGTTGACCTGGCGCACAAACACACATTCTGTCCCTGCCATGCTGAGGCGCTCATAGTAACTCTGTCACGTTCACCCTGTGCCCCTCACAGTCTGCCTGTCCCCGTCACCCTGAGGCCCTCACACTCTCTTTATCCCTGTCACTGTCACCCCCTCACACTCACTCCATCTTTGCCACACTGACGCCGACACACTCACTCTGGCTCCGTTACGTTGCCCACCTCACACTCACTCCATCACCATCGCCACCATTTCTCACACTGTCGCATTGGCCCCATTGCACTCACTCCATCAGGGTCACCCTGAACCCATCAGACTCACACCATCACCATCACGCTGACCCCCTCGCATTCACTCCATCACCATATCCCTGACCCATTCGCACTAACTCAGTCACCATCACCCGGAACCCCTCTAATTCATTCGGTCACCATCAATGTGACCCCGTCACGCTCACTCCCACCCTGACCACCTCACACTCAGTGCATCACCGTCATCTCATTAACATTATTCCAATACCGTCACACACACTTCGTCACGGTCACCCTGACACCCTCACTATCAGTCTGGCACTGTCTCCCTGAACTTATCACACTCACTACATCACTGTCACCTTGATGCCCTCACACTCATGCCGTTATTATTGCTCTGACCCTCTTACACTCACTCCGTCTCTGTCAGCCTGGCACCCTCACACTCACCATCATTGTCACCCTGCCACCGACACATTCACTCAGTCACTGGCACACTGGCACCGTCACATTCACTCTGTTACTGTCACCCTGATGCACTCAAACTCACTCCGTCATTGTCACCCTGGCACCCTCGCATTCGCTCAGTTACTGACACCCGGACACCCTCACACTCATCCAGTCACCATCACACTGTCTGCCTCATACTTACTCCGCCATTGTTTCCCTGACAGGGTCACACTCACGCAGTCACCATCACCCTGAAACGCTCACACACAATGTATGAATGTCAACCTGATGGAAACACATACTCACTCCATCCCCGTCATGCTGAGGCACTCACAGTCTCTATGTCCTTGTCACGCGGAGGCACTCACACAGTCATACTGACACCCGCACATTCACTCCATCAGGGTCATCTGGATCCCCTCACACTCACTGCAAACTCCTCACCATGATCTCCCCACACTCACCCGTCACTGTCACCCTTACCTCCGTCCATTCACTCCATCACTGTAATCTATGATACCCACACATTGACTCGATCACAGTAACCTTGGCACCCTCACATTCACTCTGCGACCATCACAATGACCCACTCACACTCACTCCATCACCGTCACAGTGAATGCAACACACTCACACCTTCAATGTCAGCTGACACCCTCACACTCCCTACATCGCAGACACTCAGACCCCCTTATTCTTTCTCCGTCACTGTCACACTCTGACACTCAATCTGTCACTGTTACCATCAGCCTGACACCCACACACTCAGGCCATCACCCTCACCCTGATCTGATCACATTCACTCCATCACTGCTAACTATGCTCACTCTGTTGCCCTGACCCACGAATAATCACTCAACTACCATCACAATTACCGCCTTGTATTCAGAATGTCACTGGCCCATGCAAACCGTGACATGCACTCTCTCACTGTCACCCTGACCCAGTCACAATGAGTAGGTTCCATCGCGCTTTTCTCCTTAACTCACAACATCTCTGTAACCTGAGCCTCTCACAATCACTCCATCACCATCACCCTGATTCCCTCGCACTCATCCGTCACTGTCAAACTTACCTTCTCACATTTAATCCATCACCATAACCTATGACACCCTCACACTCACTCCGTTAGTATTACCCTGAAACCCTCAGAATATCTCCTTCACTGTCACCCTGACGCTCTCAAACTCAGTCACAGTCACCTTTACCCTTTCACACTCACTCAGTCACTGTCATCCTGTCCTCCTCACACACACTCAGTAATGCCTCCCTGACCCACTCCCAATAACACCATCGCTATCATGCTATTACCCCACCCTCGCTCTGTCACTGTTACCCTCACTCCGAAACTCACATTGGTACCGTCAAACTGATTCCATCAGACCCACTCCCTCACTGTTACCCTAACACCCTCACACTCCCTCTGTCTCTGTCACGCTGAGCCCAATAACACTCAGTCCGTCAAAGTAAACCTGTTGTCACAATCATAGGCACCCAGACCCTCACACTCACTGAGTCACTATCACCGTGTCCCCCTCACATTCACCCTGTCACCGTTTCCCTGATCCCCTCACACTCATTCCATCACCATTAGCCTGATACCTCACACTCACTCGAACACAATCAATCTCAGCCCCTCATATACACTTACTCACTGTCACCCTGACCCCCTCAACACACACACTCCTTCGCTATCACCCTGACCTCCTCGCAATCACTGCTTCATCATGAGCCCCACACACTCACTCCGTCACTGTCACACTGATCATCTCACACACTCCGCCAGGGTCACCGTAACAGTCTCACACTCACTCCATCTCCCTCACCCTGACCTCGTCACACTCATCCGTTACTGTCACCCTTACCTGCTCACATTCTTTCCATCACCTTAACCGATAACACACTCACACTCACTTTGTCACTGTCACCCTGACACCCTCAAACTAAGTCACAGGCACCTTGACCCCTTCACACTCAATCAATTACTGTCATCCTGTCCTCCTCGCACACACTCAGGTACTGTCACCCTGACCCACTCGCACTAACTCCATCACCTTCTAGCTAATGCACCTACCCTCGCTCTTTCACTGTCACACTGACTCCGGAACTCACATTGGTACCATCACACTGATCCTATGACACTCACTCCGTCACCGGTACCCTAACACCCTCACACTCACTCAGTCTCTGTTACGCTGAGCCCATCACATTCAGTCTTTTAAAGTAACCCTGTTGTCACATTCATGGGCACTCTGACCCGCACACTCACTAAGTCACAATCAGCGTATACTCGTAACATTCACCCTGTCACCGTTTCCTTGAACCCCTCACACTCATTCCATCACTGTCACCCTGATACATCACACTCACTGGGACACAATCAACTTCACCCCCGCACATTTACTCATTCACTGTCACCCTGACCGTCTCACACACACTCCTTCGCTATCACCTTGACCTCCTCGCAATAACTACTTCATTCTGAGCCCCACTCACTCACTCTATCGCTATCACCCTGATCCCCTCACACTCATTCCGACACATTCACCCTGATCATCTCACACACACCATGTCAGGGTCACCTTGACACTCTCACACTCATTCCATCCCCCTCACCCTGACCTTCTCAGACTCATCCGTCACTGTCATCCTTACCTTCTCACACTCACTCTGTCACTGTCACCTTGACGCTCTCAAGTTCAGTCACAGGCACTTTGAACCCTTTCCACTCACTCAGTCACTTTCATCCTGTCCTCCTCACACACACTCAGGTATTATCACCCTTACCCACTCGCACTAACTCCATCACCTTCAAGCTATTCCCCCTACCCTCGCTCTGTCACTGTCATCCTCACTCCAAAACTCACATTGGTACCGCCACACTAATCCCAACAGACTCACTCCCTCACCATTACCCTAACACTCTCACACTCACTCTGTCTCTGTCACGCTGAGCCCATCACATTCAGCCCATTAAAGTAACTGTGTAGTCACAGTCATAGGCACCCAGACCCCTCACAGTCACTGAGTCACAATCAACGTATACTCCTCACATTCACCCTGTCACCGTTTCCCTGATCCCCTCGCACTCATTCCATCACCATCAGCCTGATACCTCACACTCACTTGGACACAATCAACATCACCCCCTCATATTCACTCACTCACTGTCACCCTGACCCCCTCACACACACTCCTTCATCCTGACCCCCTAACACTCACTCCATCACTATCACCCAGACCCAATTACACTCAGTGCACCCCGCCACCCTGACCCTGTCACACTCAAATCCTCAATGTCATCCTGACCATCTCAAACTTACTCTGTCCCCGGGCCACCTCATACTTCTCCATCTCTGTCTCTATGACCCCCGCGCACTCACTCCTTCACTGTCAGCCTGACCTCATTACATTCACTTTGTCACCCAGACCCAATCATATTCAGTCCTCCCTGACACCCTGGCCCCCCTCACTCAGTCAATCACCGTCACCTTGACTCCATCACAGTCACTCCTTCAGCAATCTTCTTACCCCCTCGCACATAGACAGTCACTGTCACCCTGAACATCTCACACTCTCTCTGTAAGTGTTCTGCTTCCCAACCTCGCAGCCATTACATTCTGTCACCCTGATCCCCTCACACTCACTATGTCACTGTCATCCTGACCCTCTCACACACACTCTAACAACACACCCTGACCCCTCACACTCATTCTGTCAACCTGACCACCTCACACTCACTCTGTCATTGTCACCCTGAACCCCTCACATTCATTCCCTCACAGTCATGAAGTCACACTCCTCCATCACCCTGAAACCACTTACATTCACTCCGCTGTTATCACCCTGACCCTCTAACGCACATTTTGTCACCATCACACTGAAGCCCTCACTCTCATTCCATCAGTTTCATACTGACGCCGTCAATCTCACTTCATCACAGTAACGCTGGCACCCTCAAACTGGCTCCATCACTGTCACATTAACACCTTACACACATACTCCATCACCGACACACTGATCCCCTTACACTCACTCTGTCACTGTCACACTAACACCCTCACACTCAATCTGTCATCGTCATTCTGACACCCTCACACTCACTTCTTCACCACCAGCCTGACACCCGCACACTCACTCCATCACCAACTTCCTTACCCCCTTACATTAACTCAGTTACCGTCACCGTGAACGCCCATTTCTCATTGGTCACTGTCAGACTCTCTCTGTTTCTGTCACGCTCACTTGCTGACTCTCACTCTGTTCCCATCAACGTGACCCCATCAGACTCCTGCAGTCACAGTCACCTTGAGCCCATCACACTCACTCCATCACCGACAATCTGAATCGCTCACTCTCACGCCATCATTCTGACTCGGTCACACACATGCACCTTCCCTATCACCCTGAACCATCAAAATCAATCTGTCAGTGTCACGCTGACTCCCTCACACTCAATCGCCATGGATCCCCCTAAACCCCTCACACTTCCTCTATCACTGTCAAGCGCAGCCCTCTCACACACTCCATCACACTGACCATCCTCATAAACACCCCGTCACTGTCACCCAGGCCCCCTCACACTCACAGTCACTGTCACTATGATCCCCTCAAACGCACGCAGTCACAGGCAACCTGACCCCCTCATAAACACTCAGTCACTGACACGGTGTCCCCATCACATTCATTTCATCAGTGTCACCCTGACCCGTCGCACTAACACAATGTCCATCACAGTATCCCTCCACACTCAATCAGTCACTGTCACCCTCAACTCCCTGACACTCACCTTGTCAAGTCACATTAACTCCATTAGACTCAGTCCGCCATTGTCACCCTGACCATCTCACACTCACTCTTTCACCATCATCCTGATCCCTACACGTTCACTTTGTCACCTTCATACTGACCTCCTCACACTCAGTCCATTTCTGCCCCGTGACATCCTCCGTCTCACTCCATCACTGTCACCCTGAACCCCTCAATCTCACTCTATCACAGTAAGACTAACATCCTTAAACTCTCTCCATTGCTGTTAGCCTGAAACGCTCTCACTCATTCCATAACTGTCACTGTCACATTTCCTTCCTCATACTCACTCCATCACCGTCACTCTGACACCCCCACACTCAACTGGGTCACCGTTACCCTGACCCTCTCGCACTCACTTTGTCACAGGTAACCTTGACACACTTACACCCAATTAGTCACCGTTACCCTGAACTGCTCACACTCCCTCCGTCACTGTCACCCTGATCCCCTTCTATACTACTCCGTTACTGTAACCCTGACCATTTACACTGATTCTGTCGCTGTCACGGTGACGACCTCACAGTCACTAGCTCACCATCACACTGACCCACCTCACACGCACTCCATCGCCCTCACCCTGACGTGATCACATATACTCCATCACTTCTACCCTGGCTCCCTCACACTTCGTCAGTCACCCTCACTGGCACCCTGTCCCCCCACTGATCACTTCATCACATCTACCCTGCCCATCGTCATACTCGCACAGTCACGCTAACCTGCTCACACTCTTTTCCTCAACGTCACCCTGACCCCCTCAGAATCACATCATCGCCATAACCCTGAATCCCTCATGCTCACTCCATCTCTATCAACCTAACCTTATCAGACACCCTCCCTCACCATCCCCGTGAACCCATCACACTCACACTGGAATTACCACCCTGACCATCACACTCACTGTGTCGATGTCACCCTGGCTACTCACACACTCTCACTCCATCTCTGTAACTTTGACCACCTCACACGTACTCTACCAAAGTCACCCTGAACCTCACACACTCATTCCGTCACTGTCAACCAGTCCACCTCACTCCATCATCGTCACCCTAACACCCTCACGCTCACTCCGAAACTGTCACCCTGACCCCTCACACTCACTTCATCAATGTCACCCTGGCCACCTCACGCTCATTCTGTCACTGTCACTCAGACCCACTCACAGGCACTTGGTCATTGTCACCCTGACCACCCCCCCCCCCCGCACACCCTCTGGAACTAATACCCTAACCCGTCAGACTCACTCCATTGACGTCACCCTGGCCATATCACACTTACTCCATCTTTGTTATCCTTGCCACTTCACATTCACTGCATCAACCCGATTTCCTCATAACCACTCCGCCGCCTTCGTCACTGGGATCCCCTCACACTCACTCCGTCACTCTCAGCCTAACCGTCTTCCCCTCACACACACTCGGTCACTTTCACCAAGACAATCTCACACTCACCGCATCATTGTCACCCTGACGCCTTCAATCTACTTCATCACCTTCACCATGACCCCCTCACACTCTCTCCATCACCCTGACACACTCGTACTAAAACCATCATAGTCTCCTAGACCTAGGAACAATAACTCCTTCTCCGTCACCCTAATCTCCACACACCCACTCCATCACCGTCAGACTGACCCCTCACACTTACTGTGTCACTGATGCACTGACTCCCTCACACTCACTCCACCTTTGTCTCCCTGACTCACCAACATTCACTCTTCCATCATCACCCTGAAACTCTGATATTCACTTTGTCACCCTGATATCCTCACACTCACTCCATAACCGTCACCATCACCCATCACATTCTCTCTGTCACACTGATCCCCTCACAATCTGTCATCCTGCCCACCTCCCACTTTCTCTGTTGTCAGTCTGATGCTCTCACGCTTACTCCGTCACCATCACACTGACCCCCTCATACACACACTGTCACGATCACCCTTACCCACCTCACTCTCACTCCATGGCCCTCACCCTGATCTGATCACATTCACATCATCACTGCAATCCTGACCCCCTCACACTCACTCCGTTGCCTTGACCCACTAACTATCACTCCATCCCCGTCATACTTAACGCCTTACACTCAGTCTTTCACTGGTCCACGCACACAATGACACTCTCTCTGTCACTGTCACCCTGACCAATTCACACTGAGTCCGTTCCAGCACAAATTTCTCATTACACTCACTCCATCAGTGTAACCCGAGCCACTTACACTCACTCCATTACTTTCACCCTAACCCGCTCTGGCTCACTCCATCAGTGTAACCTGAGCCACTCACACTCACTCCATTCCTTTCACCCTAACCCGCTCACGCTCACTCCATCAGTGTAACCTGAGCCACTCACACTCACTCAATTACTCTCATACTGACCCCCTCGTTCTCACTTCATCACTGTCACCCTGACCCCCTTACACTCACTCTGTAACCATCACCCCGAATCCCTCACACTCAGTACATCACGGTCACCTTAAACACTTCATTCTCAGTCCATCACCATAACGTTGGCATCCTCAATCTCTGTTCATCACCATCACACTGACCGCCTCACACTCACTCCAGCACCTTTGCTCTGACGCCATCACACTCACTCCATCACCATGATGCTCACGCACTCAGTATCACTCCGTTATCATTACCCTGAAAACTCTCTCACTCTGTCACCGTCATCTAAACTGATCACACTTACTCAGTCACTTTCACCCTCACTCGCTGACTGTCACTCTGTCTCCATCACCCTGCCCCCATCAGACGCGCACACATTTTGTAACTGCCAACCTGACCCCCTCACATGCACTCCACCACTTTCATCCTGACCTCCTTACACTCAGTCTGTCTCACTCAACCTGTCCCCATGAGACTCCCTCCATCACCCTGACCCCTAATACTCACTCCATCTCACTCCCCCGACCCCTTCACACTCCATCCCTCACTGTCACCCGACTGCTTCACACTCACTGCATCACTGTAACCTTGACCAGCTCACACTCACTTCATCACCATCACCCTGACCCAACACATTCACTCTGTCACACAAACCCAATCACACCCAGTCCGCCCCGCCACCCTGGCCCCTTCCCACACAAACGCTCAAAGTCACCCTGGCCACCTCACGCTCGCTCCATCACTGTCACCATGAACCCCTCAAACTCACTCAGTTATAAGAACCCTGACCCACTCACGCTGACTCCATCACCTTTACCAACACCCATTCACACTCATTCCATCACTGTCACCCTGACCCCCTCAAACCCAATCCCTCATTGTCAACCTGACGACCTCACACACACTCCGTCACCATCACCGTGAACACCTCATACACACTCCATTACTGCTTCCCTAATCTCCATACACTCACTCCAACACAGTAACCGTGACCCCCTCACACTCTGTCAATTTCTTCATGACCGCCTCACACTCACTCCATCCCAGTCACCCTGACCCCTTCACACTCCATCCCTCACTGTCACCCCGACTACATCACACTTACTCCATCACCATCACCCATACTCCTTCACACTCACTCCGTCACTGTCACCCTGACCCATTCAAATCAAATGCCTCATTGTCAACCAGACCACCTCACACACACACTGTCACCATCACCATGAACACCACATACTCACTCCGTCACTGCTACCCCAATCTCCATACACTCACTCCATCACATTAACTGTGACCCCCCACACTCTGTCAATTTCTTCCTGACCACCTCACACTCACTCGATGACTGTAACCCTGACCTTCTCACGCACATTCTGTCACCATCACTGTGAACCCCAAACACACTCTCCATCCAAGTTCCCCTGACTGCCTCACACACGCTCAAACTCCGTCACTCTGATCCCTCACACTCACTCCATCACTGTCAACTTTGCCCCCTCACACTCATACCCTCATTGAAACTCTGATCCCCTGACACTGACTCCATCACCGTCAACCTTGCCATCACTCTGTCACGGTCTTCCTGACCACCTCACGTTCACTCCATCACTGTCACCCTGACCTCGTCTCTCTCACTCAGTGAGCGTAACTCTGAACCTCTCAGACTCACTTCATCACTGTCATCTTGACCCCATCACACTCATTCCGTCACAGTCACCCCTTGAGTGCGAGCAGCAGCTAAGGTAAGACTGTTTGTTTTAAAAGTACTTACCGGTAGCGGGCAGCGGTGGTTTTTTTTCACTCTCTCTTCACAGAAAGAGCGGGAGCAGTAGGGGGAAGTGACGACGACCAGAGAGGCAGCCGGGAAGGAAAGCAGTGAGTATAAATACTCACCCTTCGACGCTAACGGTCATTTTGAGTGCGAGCAGCAGCTAAGGTAAGACTGTTTGTTTTAAAAGTACTTACCGGTAGCGGGCAGCGGTGGTTTTTTTTCACTCTCTCTTCACAGAAAGAGCGGGAGCAGTAGGGGGAAGTGACGACGACCAGAGAGGCAGCCGGGAAGGAAAGCAGTGAGTATAAATACTCACCCTTCGACGCTAACGGTCATTTTGAGTGCGAGCAGCAGCTAAGGTAAGACTGTTTGTTTTAAAAGTACTTACCGGTAGCGGGCAGCGGTGGTTTTTTTTCACTCTCTCTTCACAGAAAGAGCGGGAGCAGTAGGGGGAAGTGACGACGACCAGAGAGGCAGCCGGGAAGGAAAGCAGTGAGTATAAATACTCACCCTTCGACGCTAACGGTCATTTTGAGTGCGAGCAGCAGCTAAGGTAAGACTGTTTTAAAAGTACTTACCGGTAGCGGGCAGCGGTGGTTTTTTTTCACTCTCTCTTCACAGAAAGAGCGGGAGCAGTAGGGGGAAGTGACGACGACCAGAGAGGCAGCCGGGAAGGAAAGCAGTGAGTATAAATACTCACCCTTCGACGCTAACGGTCATTTTGAGTGCGAGCAGCAGCTAAGGTAAGACTGTTTGTTTTAAAAGTACTTACCGGTAGCGGGCAGCGGTGGTTTTTTTTCACTCTCTTTTCACAGAAAGAGCGGGAGCAGTAGGGGGAAGTGACGACGACCAGAGAGGCAGCCGAGACCCGGAAGCAGGTAGAGCGTAAGCTTACCTGGGTAGGTTTGTTTCCCCTTTAAAAGCGTGCAGCTGAAGAACCCGAGGCACTACGGAGGTAGTGCCTCCCTCCCGCCCTCCTCCTCTAACCTAATAATAAGATCCGTTGTGGTAAGGAGGTAAGTGCCGAATTTTGCTTGTTGTATTCTTTAGACCCAGTTTTTTTAAATAAAGGTTAGCTTTAGAGGGATGGCAGTGAAGGCAGTGCAATGTTCCTCCTGCAACATGTATGAGCAAAGTCTTGTGGGCAAAGTCTTAGAGAGAATTATAAGGGATAGGATTTATGCACATCTGGATAAGAATGATGTGATCAAGGATAGTCAGCATGGTTTTGTGAAGGGCAGGTCGTGCCTCACAAACCTTATTGAATTCTTTGAGAAGGTGACGAAGGAGGTAGATGAGGGGAAAGCGGTAGATGTAGTATATATGGATTTTAGTAAGGCGTTTGATAAGGTCCCCCATGGTAGGCTACTGCAGAAAATACAGAGATATGGCATTGAGGGTGAGTTGGAGGTTTGGATTAGGAATTGGCTCTCTGGAAGAAGACAGAGGGTAGTAGTTGATGGCAAAGATTCATCTTGGAGTGCCGTCACTAGTGGTGTTCCGCAAGGATCTGTTTTGGGACCATTGCTGTTTGTCATTTTTATAAATGACCTGGAGGAAGGGTTAGAAGGTTGGGTGAGCAAGTTTGCGGATGATACGAAAGTCGGAGGAGTTGTAGACAGTGAGGAAGGATATGGCAGGTTACAGCGGGATATAGAGAAGCTGCAGAGCTGGGCAGAAAGGTGGCAAATGGAGTTCAATGTAGCTAAGTGTGAAGTGATTCACTTTGGTAAGAGTAATAAAAAGATGGATTACTGGGCTAATGGTAGACTACTTGGTAGTGTGGAAGAGCAGAGGGATCTTGGTGTCCATGTACACAGATCTCTGAAAGTTGCCACCCAGGTAAATAGTGCAGTGAAGAAGGCATATGGCGTACTGGCTTTTATTGGTAGAGGAATTGAGTTCCGGAGTCCTGAGGTCATGCTGCAGTTGTATAAGACTCTGGTGCGGCCGCTTCTGGAATATTGTGTGCAGTTTTGGTCGCCATACTATAGGAAGGATGTGGAGGCACTGGAACGGGTGCAGAGGAGGTTTGCCAGGATGTTGCCTGGTATGGTAGGAAGATCCTATGAGGAAAGGCTGAGGCACTTGGGGTTGTTTTCTTTGGAGAAAAGAAGGTTTAGGGGTGATTTGATAGAGGTGTACAAGATGATTAGGGGGTTAGATAGGGTTGACAGTGAGAACCTTTTTCCACGTATGGAGTCAGCTATTACAAGGGGGCATAGCTTTAAATTAAGGGGGGGTAGATATAGGACTGATGTTAGGGGTAGGTTCTTCACTCAGTGAGTCGTAAGATCATGGAATGCCCTGCCAGTAGCAGTAGTGGACTCTCCCTCTTTATGGGTATTTAAGCGGGCATTGGATAGGTATATGGAGGATAGTGGGTTAGTGTAGGTTAGGTGGGCTTTGATCGGCGCAACATCGAGGGCCGAAGGGCCTGTACTGCGCTGTATTGTTCTATGTTCTATGTTCTATGTTCTACTTTCGCGCTCACTTCATTGCACTGTCACACTCACAACCGCCCTCGCGTTCCTGCACCATCACACTCATTTGCTCACTCAATCCCCCACTATTACGCTCACTACTGTGCTCCCTTACCAGTAACCCACATGATATCCTAACGTCTCCCTCAATCTCATGCTTCATCTACCAATGTGCCGGTCACTCCCGTGCATAAACACCACTGTTAAGGTCACTCAGCCGCACACTTCCCCACCCTCACGCTCACTCTCCTGCACTATTGCTTAGCACTGAAGTCATCCCCTTACTCGTTCTCCTACATTCTCACTCACTCCCCTGCACACTGCTTCACCATAACACTCACTCTCCTGCACATACACAGAGTCGCAGTCACTCACCTGCACAATCCCTCACTGTCAAGATCACTTCCCTGCGTGCTCCCCAATCTTTTCTCTTACTCATGCAAGTGGTCTCCCCCCATCATGCTCTCTTTGCGGCACACACCCCAACCATCACATTCACTCCCCTGTACACTCCCCTATCGTTATGCTCACTTCCCTGCATACGCATCCACCGTTATGCTCATATTTTTACACATTCATCCACCATCACTCTCCCTTCACCACACACTACCCAACACAATGCTCACTCCATTACACAGTGCACCACCATCACCATCACTTCACTGCACACTCCCCATGCATCTGTCTCACTCACCCCAACATCAAGCTAACTTCCCCACAATCTCTTCCATGTCACACTCACTACACTGCACACTCATCCACTATCAAACTCACTCCCCCGCACTCTCCACACTGTCACACTTACTACCCTGCACACTGACCCACCGTCATGCTCATTCTCCCACACTATCCCCACCCTCACACTATCTCAACCCCACCGTAGCGATCAATTGCCAACACGCCCCTACCATCGCACCCCCACGCATTCACCCCCACCATCATGTTAACCCCCCTCACACACACTCACACCAACATATTCATTCTCGCACAAAATCCCCCACCTTCACACTCACTCCCCTGCAGTCTCACCCAACGTCATTTTCACTTGCTCCCACACTTCTGCACGGTCTCGCTCAGTCGAACGCACACTCTCCCGCACTCACTCTCGCTCCCACACACTCCCACACAATGAAGTTCACTCTCCCACACACTGCCCCAGTGTCACACTCAGTTAACACCACACTCACCCACCGTCACAGTCACTCCCTATCCACCTTTGCACCATTACACAAACTCCCCCACGCACTCTCATACCCTCACACATCATCCTCACCACACACCACTTCCTTTGCACTCACTCCCCAGCATACTCCACTACCGTTACACTCACACTACTACAAACTCACGCATCATCATACTGACCCCTGCACACAATCATCCACCCTCATACATTCTTGCCTGCACAGTCCCCCGCCAACGTACCCACTCCCCAGCATGTTCACCCACCATCATGCTCAGTCACCCGCACAGTCCACTACCGTCCATCTCACTCCCGCACTTGATCTCCAGCCGTCCCACTCACTCCCCCACATACTTCACCACAGTCCCTCTCACTCCCCCACATACACCACAATGTCATGCTCATACCCCGCAAGATATGTCACTGTTATTTTCATACTCCTCGCACACTGCCCCAATGTTGCGTTCATTCTACCGCGCACGAGCCACCATCATGCTCACGTCTCTGTGCACACGGCCGCTATCTTGCTCAACCCTATCAGATACTACCCAGTCACTCTCACCCCTACCATCACACCTACTGCTCTGCATGCTCTCCCACCGTCACACACAATACACTACACACGCACACCCACTATCTCAATATCACAATCAGTGTCCCAGATACTTCCCCACGGTCATGCTCAATCCCCAATCAGACACACTCCCCTGCACACTGCCCCACCGTTACGCTCACTCCCCTCCCCTATAGAACGTTCATTACCATGTGCACCCCCCCCCCCCAAACCATCACACTCACTGCCCTGCACACTGTTCTGCGTTGCGGTCATTCCTCCACCACTCCACCACCATCACACTCACTTTCCCGCACTATCCCCCACCGTCACACTCACTTACCTGCACACTTCAGGATCATCACACTCACACCCCCACCCACTTCTACAACGTCACTGTCCCTGCCCGTGCATACTCCCAGCATCAGACTCGTGCCCAAGCACACTCTCCCACCGTCACTACCGCAGACATTCTCGCAACTTCATGCTCACTCCTTACACAATTCCCACCCTGACGTTTACTCCCTGACACACTCCTCTACCGTAACGCCTACTTCCCGCACGCTTCCTAACCCGCCCACACCAACACTTTCAGAATCAATCCCTCACACAATCCCCACTATCATACTCAGTCCCTCTTGCTTCACGACTGATATGCCCACTCCCCCGCGCACGCCCCCACCATCACTCTCACCCATGTATTCCCCCCATCAAACGCACTCTACCATCATTGTGCGGACTCCCCACACACTCCGCCAACATTACACACATACCCCAATGCATTCTGCCACCGTCACACTCTCTTCCTAAACACTGTTCCATCATCACACTTACTCTCCATGCACACCCCCACTGTCACATTTACTCATTAGCATACGCTCCCACCGTCACACTACTCCCCCGCTCACTCCTCCACTGTCATGCTTACTCCCCGACAAACTCCCCCATGGTCACGCTCACTGCCTCACACTCCTGCAATGTTGCACTCACTCAGCAGGAGTATCCATCAACATCACACTCACTCCCCTGCATACTCCAATATCATCATGTTCACTCCCTGCGCTCTGTCTCATGGTCACAAACATCCCCGCAATCACTCCAACATCACACTCACACCCAAATATTACAGCGCACTCTCATTCACCACCCTGCATATTTACCCACGGTCACGCTCACAACCACCCACAATCACCTTCAATGCCTTGCACACACTCCCACTTTCACACTCACTCCTACACATTCCCGCACTGTACACTCACTCTCACGTACTCTCCCCCACCATCACTGTCTCTTCACTGCACGTTCCCAATACCATCACGCTCATTCCGCCTTCCTCTCCCTCACTGTAATGTTCTCCTCCCGCACACTTCTCCACCTTTACTCTCACTCCTCTGCACACACACCCATCATCACACTCACTCACCCGCACACTCCCTGACCATCATGTTCACTCCCTCACATATTGCCCCACTATTACGCTCACTCCCTCGCACTCTCTGCCAATGTAATGCTTGCAGCCATACACTCCACCACTGTCACACTTACTCTGCTGGACTTTCCCCCATGGACAGGCTCGTTCATATGTGCTGATGCCAACGTCACTTTCATTCCACCTGCAAAGTCGCATCGTCATGCTTACTCCCCTGCAAACTCCCATACTCTGAAACTCACTACACTTCCATTACAATTACTCCCTACATGTTTGGCGACCATCTCACTCACATCCACAAATCCCTCCACCATCATGTTCACTCCCCTATACACTCCCCCACCGTCTTGCTCGCTCCACCACACATTGCCTTATCGACAAGTCTACTCCCCACACAAATGCCCACCATCATGCACACTCACTCCCACATGCTCCACCAAAATGCACACTCCCCTGAATGCTCCCCACAGTCACATTCACTCCCCACACAATTCGCCATGGTCACATTTACTGCCCTGCCCACGCCCCCAAAACCACACTTACGATCAAGCATACACCCGCACCGACATGCTTACTTCCCTACACACCGCCAAACTGTAATGCTCAATACTGGATTAGTGGTGCTGGAAGAGCACAGCAGTTCAGGCAGCATCCAACGAGCAGCGAAATCAACGTTTCGGGCAAAAGCAATACCCTGCACACTGTCCTACCGTCACGCACATTCCTCAGCACTCCTTCCCACTGTCCCGCTCACACTTCTATGCACAGCCCCGCCGTCACACCCATTCCTCAGCACTGTCTCCCACTGTCATACCATCTCCCCAGCAAATTTGATTCCATCACACTCATTCCCAAGAACCTCCATCACCGTTACTCTCCCTCCCCTGTATATTACTGCACCAACATTGTAACTTCACTGCACACTCCCCCACCATCACACTCACTCCCTCTACATCCTTCTTCACTGTCACCCTCTCTTCCCCGCACACGCCAAAACCATCATGACCACACTCCTGGACACTTCCCCACAGTCAAGCTGACTCCCCCACAATCTCTATCACCGGCAAGCTGACGCCCCGCACTCACCGACCAACGTACTGCCTCCCTCATACTCTACCCTCAACGCTTTGCTCTCTCTCCCCCCACATGCCCACATTACCATGCTCACTCCACCGCGCAGTTCCCCAACATTATGCTCAATCCTCGTACACTTCATCCCCATAACGCCCACCCTGCTGCACACACCCCACTATCACGCTTATTTCCCTGCACCCGTCCTCACTGTTGCACTCACTCCCCCCACACTCCCTCATGATCACGTTTACTTCCCCTACACTCTACTCCACTGTGACACGCTCTACCCTCCCATGCCAACACCATAGCCCTCACTCCCCCGCACACTCCCCGCCATCACTCTCCCTCCACACACACTCATACTGCATCACGCTCTCTCCCCCGCAAGCACACACACTATCACGTTCACTCCCCCTGAATGCTACTCCACCATATTACTCAGTCTCCCGCACACTACCTCACGGTCCCACTCAATCACCCCGCACAGTCTCCTACCGTCATGTTCACTCTTCGTACACTCCAGCACCGTCACACCTACTCTACTGCACAGTCCACGCCGTCACGTTCATCCGCCCGGATTCTCCCTCACCTTTGCGCTCACTCACCCGCCTATTCCCTACCCTAAGCATTGGTCATGTACAACTCCCTAGTTCATTCTTTCCAACTGACCTTTGATCACATTCTCACTCAGAACAATGAGCATCAACAATGGGTTCCACGCAGTCTCTTCTGTCTGAAACAGCCTGTTGTCCAACTCCCATCTTTTAGCCCCTGCCACATCCGATGGTGCCTCCCCCATTATTACCTCCTTGTTATGACTAATGCTCTCATATTCACCGAGCAATGACGTTTTTTCCAAGCCCCAGACTGTTAACTGAGCAATAGGCTGACACGCCACATTCATGTTTGCTCCCCTAGCATCGGCCTGAATATCTACACCTCTCTTCTGTTCCCCCAGCAAGAATTGCAAAGAGAGGGTTCGAGGATGGGAGAATTGGAGAGAGGCAAATTGGGAGGTAATGAGTGCAGAACGCAGAGAGCGCAGGAGAGTGGGGAATGGATGGACAGTGAAATAGACTAAATGGAAGACGGAGTGAGATACACAGAGAAACGGTGTGAGCATGGGAAGGAGATATGGATGGAGAGGGAAAAGACAGAGTTGAATTGTGCAGAATGCCAGGTCAGAGTGGGGGGACGCAGAGGTGAAAGCAAAGACAGAGTGACTTAAACCCAACTGCTGAGTTCAGGCCCCTTCCCTCCCCTTCCTGTGATCCAGGATTTGGGGCTGAGTCTGTCTCTCTCCAGCCCAGCTTCTTCAAATAAATAGCAAACAACAATAACATTCATTCTACTGCTTGGCGCTTTTTAATGAACATTTTGTTGTTTACAAATTGAAGTGATGGAGTACAGTCAGTGGGATGTTGCCGTTGCTCATTGGCCCCGAAGTTGTGAGAAGCATTCTAATGTGTCCCTGTAACACTACTATGGGGTAATGTTGGACAGAGCAGAGCTACCCTCAGACTGTTAACATTGAGACAGACTGCTTCATCTCTGAACTTCTGAACTGATATGAGGAAATCCTGAATGGATTAATTAATGACTGAATTTGATGAATTTAGTTAAATGGATATTTCAGCGCATTCTTCAGAAGCTGTCTGAACTTATTCTGTGTCACTGCATAAATCGCGGTGTTTGTGCAGCAACTGAGGAGCTGCAGCATGTAGCCCAATTCCCGCAGATAATGATGGAGATGTATAGGGGTATTTACAATGTCCTGAATCCGGACCCACATAGAATACAGCGTAGATATTGACCATAACAGGATGAAATTGGCCGAGATCAAAAACAGTAAAATGATGGATTGAATTCGATTTCTCATTTCAGTGTCCGACTGAGCGTCCCCATTGGTGGCAATTTGGAGTCTCCTGCGGGCTTTGCTGGTCACTAAAATGTGTATGCTGATGAGGCCATTGAGCAGCAGAATCAGGAGGAATGGGAGAGCCGGGGTTACAGTGTAGTGGATGGAATGGATTGTGACCCAGACATGGGAGGATTGAACACCAACTTTTGCAGAACAAATCCAGAAGCGGTTTATCAGCTGATACTGAGTTGTGAGCATAAAATACCAGAAAATGTTCTTTAAACAGCTCAACACAGTCACTGCCCCCAGCACCACAACCGCTGTTTTCTCACTGCAATATTTACTTTTCAGTTTCTGGCAACAAATGGCCACAAACCGATCAAAGGTGAACGTGACTGTGAACCAGACAGAACAGTCAATGACTGCATAAATCAGGACGGCGTGGATATTACACACGGGGATGAACCTGAAAAAATAAAACAACTCTCCATAAACAGCGGGAATCCTTCTCAGTATCAGGTCGAAGGTAATTACCAGTAGATCTGCCGCTGCCATGGCTATGAGGTAACGTCTCACACATAGAGACAATCCAGAATCTTTCTCACGCAGGACGTAGATTGTCAGTGCGTTAACTGTGAGGAAGGAAAACAAGCAGATTATTCATCAGAGTGGACGCAAATTTCCTAGTCTGACTGAGGACCTAGTGAGATTATCAAAGGGAATTATTACTGAAATAATTGGCGACGCAATAACAAATGGGAAATTCTGAATTACTCACAAACTGTCACGAGCCACAAGAAACCCTCCCTCCCCAAACACACAGAGACACGTCCATAAGGACAGATGGTTCCTGAAACATTCCTACACTCTCGATCACTCGAGAGCATGCACAGGTCACTTCTTTCCAGATCCTAATACGGAGGGTGAAAAAGTTGCTGTTCCGAAGGATTCATTCCCAGTTCTTTAAAGAGAAACGGAGTTTTGAAATTTCTGTTTTTTAGTCGAAGTTGTGGTCGATCTTGTATCGTGAAGAAATGTAAACGCAGGGAAAACGGACTCAACCCTTTCACTGCCTGAGGGACTTCGGAACAGTGTCTCCTTCTCATTGAAACGGGATCCTTTCCCTCGGCATCTGACCATTTGTACAATTCATTGACGTCCGCCTGTTCATCAATAAAGTCTGGGCTAGAATTTTCAGGGAATGTCCATTATATAATATTGGGTACATAATATTCTGGGAAATCTTCCGCAGCTACTTCGGCACCATTCCCCATGTTTTCCTCCGCTACATTGATTACTGTATTGGAGTTATCGAGTGCTCCCACGAGGAGATTGAACAGCTCATCACCTTCGCAAATATATTCTAGCCAACCTCAAGGTCACCTGGACCATCATGGGCACATAATCCCTTCCTAGACCTCTCCATCTCCATTTCTGGCTAACAATTGACAACAGACATTTCCTACAAGCGCACTGACCTCCATAGATACTGCATCTCTTTCTACCCTGCCTCTTGTAAAAACGCGATTCCTTTATTCACAATTACTATATCTGCGTCACAACCGCTCCCAGGAGGACCAATTACACCTCAGAAAAGAAAGCCAGTTAGCCTCCTTCTTCAAAGATTACAATTTCCCTTCACCCATGTTTGATGATGCCGTCCAGCGCATCTCGATCACTTCCTGTACATGCGCCATCCAACCCCAGTGCTCCCAACGCAACAAGGACAGAAAAATTCACCTTCCATCCCACCAACTTCTGCATGCATCGCATTATCCTTCGCCATTTACGCCACCTACAAACAGACTCCACAACTTGGAATATAGTTCCCTCCTTATCCTGATCAGAGGCCATTCCCTCCGCGAATTCCTCGTCAGATTGACACCCGCCACCAGCCGTCATCCCACTCCCGACATTTTCCATCGCAAGGTCTGCAAAAATTGCGCCCACACCTCCGACCTCATATCCATCTACCGTCACAAAGGGTCCTTCTGCATCCGACAGAAACTTACCTGTGCCACCGCCAATGTCATCTGCAGTATCCTTTACACCCAATTTGTTCTCCTCTACATCGGGGATACTGGACGCCATCTTGCATATCATTTCAGACTACATCTCTGGGACACCCGCAACAATCGCCACCATCGCCCCATGTTGAACATTTCAACTCCGCCTCCCACGCCATCAGGGACATGCAGGTCCTGGCTTCTTCATCGAAAAACAATAACCAGCCGAAATCTTGAGGAAGACGCCTCATATTCCGCTGTGGGACACTGCAATCGAATAGGGTCAATGTAGATTCCATCATTTTCCACATTTCCTCTCCCCCTACGTTGCCTTAATCCGAAGCCTCCAAAACGGCACCGCACCCTTGACTTGTCCTTCATCTTTCCCTTTGTCTGGTCCCCACTCCTCTCTGACCTATCACCTTTTACCCCACCTTCACCTGTCTATCACATTCTCAGCTACCATGCTCTCAAACCCAACCACTTTCCATTTGTCTCTCAGTCACCCAGCTCTTCCTGATGAAGGGCTTATTTTCGAAATGTTGATTCCCCTGCTCCTCGGATGCTGCCTGACCTGTTGTGCTTTTCGATCATTACATTCCCAGTTAGAAAAGAGTCTGACACCATCCGACTCAAAGAATCAGGCCTGATGGGTAATGATTCATGAATCATTATCACCATTCCTGGGTATATTTTGTCCCACCGGCAGGACAGACCCAAAAGTGATGGAGGTTCCCTGGGATACAGTTCGGGAAGGGAATTCCCTTGCAATTCCACAACATTGATTTCGGGACCCGGGAAATCACATGCTAACAGGTCAAAGGCGGTCAAGGAAATCGCCTGAGGATGGATATATCATGCTCCCCTCCACCCCACCTCTCAGTGGTAACTCAGTTCCCCTTGACTTTGAAAACAAATCAAAGGAAGCACTGCGAGTGAGAAGGAAACAGAACATACTCTGGGTCTGGGACTTCATGGCCATCACCAAGTGTGTCTCCACACATCCACTACTGACTGAGCAGGGAGAGACATCAAATACACAACAAACAGACTGGGGCAAGTGATAGGGGAACCAAAATGAAGGAAACCTTCTCACCAAACTCCTTTTTCCAGATGGATCTCTCTCTAACAGTGTCTGTTGGAGCAGCCAGCACACAGTCCTGGTGGAGGGAATGCCTCAGCTGCCTCATATTGAAGATCCTGCCCAATCTTTTATGTGGCATTCCCTACTGTGAAGTAGGACATAATTCGAAAGGGCCAAGCAAATGGAAACTTGTCCTCCATGAGGCAACATGGGCTATCAGCAGCTCCCGCATCAATGGCGTTCCCTCCATCAAAAAGTCAGAAGTGGACTGCTCACCGATGTATCCAAAATGTTCAGTAACATTCATAACTACACCTATACTGAAGCAGGCTATTCAGCCCATCAAGGGTTTTAAACAGGAACAGAATGTGGCTATTCAGCTATTCGAGCCTGTTGCTCAGCAATTGAAGCTGATCGTTTAATATCTCACTCCTAGTCCATTTGAAATTGCAGGGAACATTCATTCTTTCAAAACAGCCACAAAGGAATATGGGAGGACTGGTTATTGAGCCGGGAGAAGGGATAAGTTAGGAATAAATGAGTCTTTATCAGTCTAACACAAATTAAAGACTGCAGTGGCACAGTGACCAGTACTGTGACCTCAACGACTTGCAACGTTTTCGAGAAATGCAACAGATGTATTCTAACTCAGATAGACAGAAAATTAAGTTATCAAGAGGAGGCGGAGAATCTCTAATTTGATAAGAAATGGACAGCGACTTGGCAGCTGGAATATAACGTGGGTATATGTAAAACTATGATATTTAGGCTGTATGATAGGCTGTATATTCAATAAATGTAGGGAGATAATCGGACTTAGAGACAGTGTGTACTGTTGGGTTCAGTCTGACCTTTTCAGACATGGGAAGTGTTGCTCCATCTCCCTGCTGGTCTGCTCACTAATGTTCCCAGTGGCCCCACTGCTCTCGTACACACGGGATATTTTGAAGTGGTTGTTTGGCGGTGTGGTGTGGTAAGGGGTACTGTGTTTTGAGCCATGTTCCAAGGGGATGGCCTTTATTCGAAAGGCTATCGTTTCTGGTTACGTAGAGACCTGAAGACGATGGGAATGGCTGACTGCTTCTGAATGAAGAGGCTGTCGTTGCTGCCAGGAAAGTGGGTATTCACCAACATGATGAACTGTACATAGGCACACTGCAACATGATTGGAGTGAGAGACGGAGGGTCCAACCACAAAATGAGAATGAAAGGTATTACAGATCAGCTGAAATTGTTAGGTATAATACATTTTCAATCCATAACAGTGAAACATTAAATCAGAGGAGATATCTGTCCAGCACGCAACACTGCGTCGATCCTGATCTGCTCAAGCCAACCCATCAATCTGATGAGTGCAGAAAAAAGTGCAGACCACAGCAGTGCATTGCTCTGTAAACCCAAACTAGACATCTGTCCAGCACGGGGAGCTGTGTAGACCACAGCATTGCCTCGAACTTTAAACTCGGACTAGATGTATGTTCATCACTAGGAGCTATGCAGACCACAGCAGTGCATTGATCTTTAAACACAGACTAGATATCAGTCCAGTTCGCCGAGCTATGCAGAGCACAAATCCACAAATCCGGACGAGATGTCTGCCAGCACCGGGAGCGATGCAGACCTCAGTAGTGCATTGATCTATGAACACGAAATGGATATCAGTCCAGCACGCGGACATATGCAGAACACAGCAGTGCATTTACCAAAAACCCAGACTCGGTATCTGTTCACAGTGTGCTGCTGCGAACGCACATCAGGCCAGGTAGCATACAAGAGCAAGAGAATCGAAGTTTCGGTCATAAGCCCTGATCAGATTCCTGATGAAGGGATTATGCCAGAAAAGTTGATTCTCCTTCTCGTTGGATACTGACTGGCCTGTTGTTCATTCCCAGCAGCAAACTCTCGACTCTGATTTCCAGCATCTGAGTCCTCACTTTCTCATAGGTCTCTGTCCAGCACTGGGAGCTCCGGAGGCCTCAACACTGCAGTGGTCTATAAATCTGGAAAAGATATCTGTCCAGCATGGGGAGCTGAGCAGACCAGCGCAGTGCATTGATCTATAGACCTGGATAATTTATCTGTCCAGCACCAGAATCTATGCAGAGCAGAACAGTGCATTTACCTACACACTGTAGGTATCTCGATATCTGTCCAACACAGGGAGCTATGCAGACCACAGCGGTTAACTTGCATCGAGGCCACCCTGTGTAAAGAAATTTACTAGAGGTTGAGTTTAATTTTAGTTCGCTTTCTCCAACTTTGAAAGGTTTTTGGATATACTCTTCGAAAGTATAGTGAGAATAGATTGTAAAGTCATGAAACAACCCCAATGGCAGCATACGGGCCACCAACGCACATGTCTATCTCTGTGTGCTATTATCTCATGGACAACGTTGCAAGGAATCATAGGAAACTGCTCTGAGTCTTCAAAGGCATTCTTTGAACAAGGGAACAGCGTGGAATGTCGTAAAGATGGTGGCAGGGTCAGAATGTTCCAGGTTGAACGCTTATGCTCCGACCACACTTTGTGTCTTTCTTATTTATTTTATTTTCTGGAGAGTATTTTCTTGCCAAACGATTATCATTTTAACGTGACTCCTTTGGGAAAGGAGGAAGTGAGTACCAGACCAGAGGATCGCGAGGGGAATCAAGGTTTCAAGATTTAAAGAACAGTGCTGCCTGTAGTCATGTCCAAGTGCGGTCTGGATACTGGGACCGGGGCCGTCTGGAGACTGTGTCTGCTGCAGTCTGGAGACTGAGCCCTGAGCTGTCTGGAGACTGGGCCAAGTGTGGCCTGGCAACTTGGCCCGGTGTCGCCTGGACAATAGGCCATATGCAGTTTGGAGACTGGTCCCGGAATGTTCTGCAGTCTGACCCAGTGTGTCCCAGAGACTGGGTCTGCTGCGGACTGGAGACTGGGCCTCATGTGGTGTGGAGACTTGGCCGGGTGCGCTATGGACACTGGTCCTGGTGTAGTCTGGAGTCTGGGCCCTGTGCGGTCTTGAGACTGCGGTCTGGAGACTGAGCCTGGTGTGGTCGACAGTCTCGAGACTCGGTATTGAATAATGTCGCCAGTAATATTTGGTCCAATGAAAGATAGTAGTGGGAAGTGTTAGTTGAATCTGAGGACATGGAATGCACTTATTTAATACTTTTCGTCAGTATTCTCATTGGAAATTGGCAATGTAATTGAGAATACGGAGATACAGGCTACAAGATTTTATGGAATTGATGTTGACAAAGGGGTGTTTTTCACAATTTTGGAAGATCCAAATATAGTTACTAACCATAGGCCAGCGGGATTTATCCTTGGGTTCTCTGGAAAGACAGGGAGCAGATTACAAAGTATTTGACTTCAAAATATACGTTATCATTGTCGACATGAGTAGTTCCAGAAGACTGGAGGGTAGCAAAAGTTATTCTCTTCTTTAAGAAGGGGTGTCGGGACAACCCTGGTAACTAAAGGGCAGTGCGCCTTATATCAGTTGTAAGATGTTGGAAAATTTTGTGAGAGATAAGATTTGTAATCATCTGGAAACGAATAAATTGATTAGAGATAGTCAACATAGTTTTGTGAAGCGTAGGTCGTGCCTCACCAATTTTATTGAGTTCTTCGATAAGGTGAGAAAACAGTTGGGTGAAGGTTGATGTGGTTTACAAGGACTTCAGTAAAGTATTTGATAAGATTCCACACGATAGGGTATTGCACAAAATACGGTGTTTTAGGATTCAAGGCGATTCAGCGGTTTTGATCAGATATTGGCTATCTGAAAGAAGACAGAGGGTGGTGGTTCGTGGGAAATGCTCATCCGGGACGTCAGTTACCAGTGGTGTGCGACAAGGACCTGTTTTGGGACGACTGCGGCTTGTCATTTTTATATATGATCTGGATGTGGACGAAGATGGATTGGTTAGCAAACTTGCGGGCGACACAAAGGGAGCCAAAGTTGTGGATCATTCTGACGAATACATAAGATACAGCGTTAGACTAAGAAGTGGCAATTGGAATTTATAGCAGGCAAGTTTGAGGCAGTTCAATTCGGAAAAATGACAACAATGCAGATTATTGAGCGAATGGTAAAAGCCTTGGCATTTTAGATGAACAGAGAGATCTCGGTGTCCAGGTGCATACATACCTGAAAGTTGCCACGCAGGTTTATGTGGTTGTTAAGAAGGCATATGGTGTGTTGGCTTTTATTTGTAGGGGGATTGAGTTTCGGAGCCAACAGGGCAAGGTTCAACTGAGCAAGGCACTGGTAAGGCCGCACCTGGATTATGGCCTGTAGTTCTGGTCAGTGCATTATATGAACGATGTGGAAGCTTTGGACAGGTTCCAGGTGAGATTAACGAGAATGCTGGCTGTCATGGAAGGAAGGTCTAACGAGGAAAGGGTGAATGAGGACATATACTGTATCCGTTGGAGAGAAGAAGGTTTAGAGGTGACTTCATCGAGACGTACAAGATAATCAGAGGGTTGGATTGAATGGACAGTGAGAACCTTTATCCTCTCATGGTTAAGCCAAACACGAGGAGGCAAAGCTTTAAATTGAGGGGTGATAGACATAGGATTGATATTAGGTGTAGTTTCTTCACTCAGAGTGCAATAGGGGCCAGGAATGACCTGCCTGCAACAGTACTAGAGTCGCCAACATTAAGCGCATTTAAATGGGCCATGGATAGACATATGCATAATAATGGAATGCTGTAGGTTAAAGGTGAATCAGTTTTTTTCACCGTTCGGTGGCATTCAGTGCCACAGGGCCTTTACTCCGCTGTAACTTTGTATGTTCTATGAGTGTCGGCCCAGTGCAGCCTGGAGACGAGGCATGGTGCAATCTGGAGACTGGGTCGAGTGCAATCTGGAGACTGGACCTGGTGCGGTCTGGAGACTGGGCCCAGTGCTGTCTGGATACTTGTTGCTGGCTTAGACTGGGTTGTTATTCGAGTCAGTTCTTTCTTTCATTTTTATTTCTCTGCTGGACTTTCGTTTATTATTCTTTCAATTTTGTACCAAATACTTAAGAATCTACACATAGATTTCTTGTACCTGTGATGGCGCGTAAGTGAAGTCATTGCAAACTTTCTGCTGCAATCATTAAACTGCACGTGACAATGAAGCCAATATAATTCAAATGTTCGAGAGTCACTGTTTTTGATGCTCCTTCCAAAAAAACCTGCTGCTTGTGCAGTGATATGGAGCGTCCGGAGAGAATTTTATGACTTTATTTTAAACACAAGAGGGAGAGACAGACACCAAGAGAGTGAGGGGGAGCATTTTGATTCCCATTTCAATGGATTTACTCAAAAGAACAGAAACCCAAATGCTCAGAGATGCAGCTGCAGAGATACATACATCAATACACTGAAGCACACATGCACACGCGCGCGCACACACACACACACAAACCATATTCGCGCTGATCCATGGAGATATTCAGCCCTTCATGCCTGTCTGGACATTTCGTGGCTGATCTGATCATGGCCTCTCCTTTATTTCCTCCTCGTAAACAAGGCAGGGCAAGTGCCTTTCATGTAGGAGTGAGGGCATTTTGGGACCTTGAACATAATTCTATCAGTTTGATAATAGTCCTGAAAAAGGATATGCCTGCTCCAGAAGTTTACGTTATAATTTGGGGCAAGACCAATTGTGATGGAATTGGGCAAACACTTTCAAAAGATGATTGGAAGAAGCTGTTGAAGCTGAAAGGACGTCAGGGATGTGGGAGTCATTCAAAAGCTGGTTAGTGAGACTTCAGGAATATCATGTTCCCGTCAGTGTAAAGGGCAATGCTAACAGGAGTAGAGCACAGGATATGTCAGGGGATATTGAGGCTTTGGACAAGGAAAAAATAAGGCATACGTCAGGTGCAGGCAAGTGATATCAAAGGTATCCCTTGAGCATACGGAGTGTAGGAGAGCACTTACCAGGGAAATCACGAGGTCAAAACGGGTGCATGAGGTAGCTTTGGCTGATAAGGTTAAGGAGGTTTGAAAGAGACTCTACAAATATATTAACGACAAAAGAGAAATTAGAGAGACATTAGGGCCCCATAAAAATCAATCAGCCATCTAATGTTTGGCTCCACAGGCGATGAATGAGGTTTATTAGGTCTATTGTCAAATGTACTCACGTGAGGACAGTGAAATGTTTACAAGTCGCCACATGTGACACAATCTTAGTTACAAAGCTTCCTGCCCCCCACCTCCAAGATACAAAATCTTGGTAGAAATCAGAAAAATTCAGAAAATAAAATTAAATGTAAAATATTACGGCCGTTACTGTAGTAGTGGGAAAACACAGAAAATCAGTTCATTGTTCAACAACAGCGTCCATAGGCGTCTGGCCATGCTGGTTTCACACTCTACAAAAGGACTCGACCTCCCCCATCCCGCTGCCTTATAGCCTGTTTCTGCTCGAAGGGTGAGGTCCCACACAAAGACTTCACGTCAGTATTTACTCTAGAGGACAATGCAGAAGAGTGTAAAGTCAGGAAATAAAAATAAGTGATCTTCGAAATGAGACCATATTACAGTAGCTGATGGTCTTAAAATACATAACCGTTGATAAAAACCATCCTTGTTTCGAATCTGTCTCACCGTCACAGGTCCACATTATTTACTCAGATCTCCACTCATTTTCCTAAACCCCTTGGAATTCAGACTCAGTCCACACAAATGATGTTCCCACAACACGCCTGATATCCCAGAGATCCTTCACTGCACTCCCTGAAGGTCAGTGTTGTCCTTTATTAGGGACAGAATTCAAAACTGCACATAATGTTGCACAATGTTAGACATGGGTTCTCACCAAATTGCAGCTGCAGTAAGACACCCTTACTCCTGTATTCAAATTCCCTTGAAATGACGGTCAACACACCATTTATCTGCTTAAATGTTGCTTTCAGTGACTAGTGTACAAGAAGATCCAGATTGTTTCCAATCTTACAGCAAACCACTTAGTGGGTATATGTACACTAGTCACTGTGTCAATGTCATTTCCAGTACTGATCTCTGGCGCCAGAGCTCACAATTGTGCATGAACCTCGAAGGCCTGTGCAGATGAAAACATGAAAATCCGCATAAGTCCCTTCAAAACAATATTTTTAACCAATCCCTTTTCAAATGGCAGGCTACTGTTCTCTTTTTCCCACCAAAGTATACAACATCACATTTACACATATTGGTCTTCATGTGCCATGTACTTGTCCATTCACTCCACTTGTCTCAGTCACCTTGAATCATTTTGATGTCCTCCTTACCTACTCAGAGTCAGACACCGTTTAGGGCTGTCAGCAGGCTTGGAAATATTGCATTTGAGTCTGGCAATCCTATGTTTGAGGTGTATTGGGAATACCTGAGGCCCAAGGCCCAATTCCTGTCACACACCACGATATGTCCAACGCCAAAAAAGTGTTCACACACTCATGGATCAGTGCAGAAGCCCCTTTTGGACTTCCTAGTTTGCTGCCCTTCATTGAGTACTCCCCAACTGCGTTTTTACTTCTGAGGTTTATCACCTCATATTTATCAGTGTTACATTGCATCTGTCGTAGATCTGGCCATTCCATCTACATGTTCCTGTTACATAAGACCTTCCACCTCACTGTCAAACAAACACTTATTATCCACAGTCCCTCCACCCTCAACATCCACATCTCCATTATTTTAGAGTACCACAAATAGGAAGTGACACAGCACTGATCCTTGTGTTACACGTCTCCAGTCACACCACCCTTCTGCCACAACCCTCCTTCTCCTTCCACTGAGGTAGTTTTGAATATAACTTGCCAAGTTAACCTTGAAACCATAAGATTTTAATTAATTTATCAGATTCCCATGCGGTGTTTTTCAATGGATTTGGTGAGAAAACCATTGAAAGAACTCCTTGAAGAATTCCAGTGAAATTCATTAGGCATGACTTCCCTCCGATAAAGCTATGGTGACTGTCCTTGATGAAATATTGCCTCTCAAATGCAGATCAATTTTCTCCTTCTTTATATTTTCCAATAGCTTCCCTAAAAGTGAAATGATGCTCACTGAGCTACAGTGCCCTGGTCTTTCTGCACCACCCTTCCAGTACAGTGTAACCGCATCCGTCCCCTAGATTCTCTCTCCTGTCACCAGATTCAATTAAAATAAATTGGTCAGGTCCCTTTCTTCCTTATCTCCAACAGCAGCCTGGGGTCAAACGTATCCGGGTCATTTGTCCAATCCATGATCGAATCTTATATCAATTTGCTCAATAGCTTCCCAGTCCATCATCTCAAATTCTGTCCATGCCTCCTTCTTCACACACAGATTGTTCTCTTGGTTTCTAATGGGTTCTAACTGTTTATTTGTCATATTATTCTGCATGATGTCCTTGTGGAAAATCTTAGTACTCTCCCCAATCTTGCCTGCTACCACTTCTCCAAGTCCCTGTTTTATTCAGCCCTTTCTGTGTGGACTTTCTCGTTTGCATTAAGATAGTTTTTCAATTGTTGAAACTCCAGGTAACACAGGCCGAGTTCCTTCACCAGACAGTCTTGCCATCTGTGGGATTAATCTGGAGAATGTCCATTCAGTGTATGTTTCCAATATATTCTTCCCTAGATCAGGACACCAAAACCTTACACAGTATTAAAGAAACAGTCTCAGCAACACTCGGCGTAAGCGAGGCAAGGCATATTTACCTTTAATGAAAGTAAATTACTGCAGATGCTGGAATATGTACTGAAAACAAGAAATGCTGAAGACCACAGCTGTTCAGACAGCACCAATGGAGAGAGAGCAAGCTAATGCTTCCAGTCTGGATGACTGTTCGTCATCGACATTCGGATTCCCATTAAATAAAGGGAAACCAAAAATATATCTTCATGTTTCCACATGTTTCTCCAACACCCATTATTCAGCTTCTTTTTAACAGCGTGCTGTGACATTTCTTTTAAAAAAATCCTCCTGAATATACAATTATGTCATATCTGTTGGTTCTCCATTGTCTATATCTACAAGCGATATCTTCAAAAAAAAAGTCTAAAATGATAACTTCCCTTTCATATATGCATTCACTGGAAGTTTGCTATTACTTTCTAACTGACCAATAATACATTTGTTATAACAGATTTAAACATTTTCCCTACTGTGCATGACAAGTTACTTGGTTTATACTTCCCCACTTATCCTCTTCTTCCCTTTTTCGATCGGGGAATGCATTTATATCCTTCCAACTTGCACAGGAGAAGTACTGTGTTGCCCTATGCAATCAATTTGTGTATTGCCTCTCTCTCTGGAATTTCATTATGAAGTACATTTGATCTGTCGAACTTATCAATCACTAACCCGGCTATGTTTTCAAACACGCCTCATTACTAATATGAATGATTTTAGTCTTTAGTTACACAAGTCTCATGGTCGCTTTGTATTTCTGGGAGATGTTATGTACTCCTCCACGAAGACAGACACAATGTAACGAGTTGGTTTCCCTGCAATTTCTCTTTTATCTGCAATAAATTATCCTGTCCACATTTGTTCCCCACTGCTTAACATTTCACGTGGGTTTAAAATTCCTTTCAAATATTGTCAGAAGCTTTGCATCAGTCTTTATGTTTCTTTTTAGTTTGCACTCTTGATGTCTTTTTAATGTCATTCTAAATTTCTTAGTCCTCCTTCGTTCCAATGAATCCATAATGTCTGCCATTTTTCGGAACGACTTTCCTTGACAAAATACAATTTTTAATTTCGTCTGTTAATCATGGTTGAGTCACTTTACCCTTTTGCTATATGCGCCTTGGAGGATATATGTATACTGTGCAACTTATAGTGTTTCGAGAAATGAAGGGTGACACGGTAGCTCAGTGGTTATCACAGCTGCCTCACAGCATCAGGAACCCGGGTACAATTCTGGCCTCTGGCAACTGTCTGTGTGGTGTTTGCACATTCTCCCTGTGTCTGCGTGGGTTTCCTCCAGGTGCTTCGGTTTCCTCCCACAGTCTAAATGTGTGCAGGTTAGGTGAATTGGTCATTCTAAATTGTCCATAGTGTTAGGTGTAGAGGAATGGGGCTGGGTGGATTGGTGTGGACTTGGGCCGAAGAGACTGTTTCCACACTGTAGGGAATCTAATCAACAGAAAGTGCCTGTCTTCCAGTGTGTCTTTCTGATGCACTTTTAAAACTGCCGCCGATCTCGTCATGTATTCATGATTCCAATTTAATTGAAAAAAAGTAGTTTGTATTCAAACGTCATGTAAAATTCAATATATTAAGATGGTTATTCCCAAAAGCTCCTTTTCCTCAAGTTTCTCAAATAGTTATTCTGATCACACAACAGCAACTTCCAAACAGCCTGATCTCGAGTTCACTGTTCAACATATTGTTCAAGGAAAGCAGCTCATACACACTCATGAAACCCATTTTCCCAGCATGAACATTAACTTTGATTCACATTGTTCAGATGCAATTTTAATGTCTCCATAATTACTGCAGTACCCAAAATCTTGTATTTCTATTTTCCTATTTTGTAACATACGCAGCATTTGTGTCACAGCATTGACGTTGATAAATACCTCACATCGATATTTGCTTATCCTTGCTCTTTCTAAGCTCCACTTCAACAGCTGCTGTGGAATCTGAGCGACGTGGGATCGAGGACAATTAATAGCGGATTGAGGCGAAATGTTTGGCCAAGGCATATTTGAACATTGACATCATCTCGCCGCATCCTACTCGTTCTTCACAAGTGTCATTCTGATATTTTCACAAGTTCCCCCATTATGCTCGATAAGTAGAAAAGAGCAAAATATTTCAACAATGCTCTGCATTCCCCCAGACAAGTGAGACCGCTCTAATCTGGGTGGGAACCTTACACCAGGCAGGTAGAGTGTTGCTGCTGCTGTCCAGAATCTTCATGCGATCATACCTGGAGTAGCGTGTACAGATTTAATCTCCACACTGAGGTAAGGATATTTGAATTAACCAAGAGATTGTTCCCTTAACTTATTTCCGCGGTGAAGATTTTAATCATAGAATCTCTACAGTGTGGAACTGTCCATTTGACTAATGGACTCCGCATTGAGCCTCAGGAGACCATCACATCCCAATCTAAAACACTGCTCTCGCCCAAACAATCCCCGCAACCCTGCATTTTCCATGATTAGTTCATCTAGACTGCACATTCCCGGACATCCTGGTTAATTTATCATAGCAAATCCACCTATTCTGCACATTTTGGGACTGTGGGTCAAAACTGGAATATTAAGTGAAACCTTGACAGACACGGGGAGAATGTACAAACTCCACACAGACAGTTAACTGAGGTGGGAAATGAACGCGGGTCTCTAGCGCTGAGAGGCAGCATGCTAACGACTGAGCGACACTATGTCGGTCTTAGAACTTGCCTACATATTAAAGGAGCAGCACACACTTGTATCCAACCTAGGGACTTTTCCCACGGGAGGTGAATGTGACAACTACCTCTTTTCAGAATCACAGTGTGGCCGCTGACTTTCTGAATGCTCTGCTTTGTCCCTCATCATAGATCACATTGCAAGAAACAGATTATATTTTTGACATATTCAATTTAAACATTGCTCACTCACACGAAGATTCAGCATTACATGTAATTAGCACAGATGGCAGCGATGGGATTCAAGCTCACAGTGACTTTCACAGTGAAGCTTACAAACAGTGCCTTACCTTGCTCGGCCACATCACCACGCAAAACTGAACCCATGAACAGGATTCGAATCGAGCTGCTGGGGACATTACTACATTTCTGGCTACATAGGGAAGTGCAGAATCACCTCATATGAACACAACATTGTCTGATGGGGTCAAGCCCAGCTTTTCGGAGTGGGAGCGCTGTTACCTTCAAAACAGGAAGCATGTATAATAAGATAATTATCAAAATTAACATTTGCTGTGTAATACGAAAGAAATTGCTTTGCTAAATCTAACTGTTTGCAATACATTTAAGTAGACAGCCCAATTTTGCTGGATTCTGCAGGCAGACAGCTGGCCCTTACAAGTCTTGCAAAACTGTCAGAATCAGCAATAGACAGGGAAAACATAAACTTCATATAAACAGACGAATGTTCCCAGTTCTTGTCCTTCATAAGTATAAGCGAAATGTAGTACAAAAATAACATGTGAAAGTTGTGCAGTCCCTCACATACGGAATCTTGCCAAGTGCATTGAGCCCTCTGCAGAAGAAACAACAAAGCTTTCTCTTTCCTCTTGCTAGCATTTGAGTCGAGTCGATTTAATTTCCACGACTGCAAACTTGGGGGCTCGTCCATGACCCCACGACTGGGTAAGAATCTGAGTATCCCAGGAGGTGTAGGCGCCAGCGCGTTGAAGGACTTTCTCTTCATCTCGAGCGATGAATTGGCCCCTTTGCGTGCGAGGACTGGGAATCTGTGGATCGCCCCACCGCCGGAGTTTCAATCGAATAGGGCCGGGGTAACAGTCATGGCTTAAGTAATCCTACATAGAGAATCATTCTAAGAGAATAAGTAAAGCAGGAAGAGTTTCCAGTGAACTTTTGCACGGTATTCGAGCAAAACCCAAGGTAAGGGATTGCTGTCTCTACAGTGCTTTAGATACAGCAATTTTTAGGGTAGTTTGAGACTTGGAACCACCACTGCCTGAGTTAGACTCGCCAAAGACGTACCGGACATGTGGTTTCTTGGTTTACGAAAGGCATTAAGGCAAACGCACCCAATGCGAGAAAGCACCTCCAGAATTGAAAGCAAGTCAAAAAGGAAAAGATAACAGTACAGAGAGAGAGAGAGAGAGAGAGAGAGAGAGAGAGAGAGAGAGAGAGAGAGAGAGATAGACAGCTGAACACTTTTCCAGTCAAGTTGAAATGGGCTCCAGCAAAACCAAACAAAAAGAGGGTCCAGAGGGGACTTGGAATGGTCAACCAAAAGTACAGTACGTGTAAAATAATTGCAGCCCAGAGTCTGTAAAGTAGTTAAAATTGTGGATTAAGGAATGTGGTTTTTCGGAGGGTGGGAGTTTTAGTTGAAGGCAGTTGGTAATATTGAGGGCACGTTTGGAGGTGAGAGAGAAGGAGAAACGGAAAAGAAGAATAAAATCTGTGAATTGGAGTGCTTATAAAACGTGGAAGGCTGAGGCTGATATCAGGGAAAGTAAATACCAAGTAAAGGTTAGATCAGATACGCGTATAAACACTAGCACACATGCAGACGTGCGCGGAAAACAACGTGATGAAGCTGGACAGTGCCTTAAGTTTGTTCCAGAACATGACCATGATGACTGCTCTCTCAGACCTACAACCCCTCTACGAGATCCACCTGCCGAAGGTTCCAAGTTAGCGGCCACCATCTTAGGGTCTGCTGGATCACCAATAGCGTATCGTACCTACAATCAATTGAAGCAACAAGCCTAAAATGAGGGCGGCCACTCCAAGACTGATAGACATCCAGGGCCTGCTCATAATCAGTCCACTATGGACAATAATTCAGCCGGCGAGAATACTGACGTGCGATCATCTAAGCAGGTCGTTCTGCAAGCACCAATGTTTGAGGTTGCAGGTCCAGAAGGGCGTCCAGTGCTGGTCCACCGATCATGGACCATGAAGGATTTGGAAACTGCCTATGGGCAGTTGCCTGACCCACGCGAGGTTGGAGGTAATAAGTTTGCTGAAAAAGTAACAAAGTTCTGTGTCGAGTTCCGTCCCACGTCACATGAGATGAAACATCTCCTTGGACAAACACTGGTGCCGATGTCACCAAAATAAGGGATAAATGGTCAGGCGTAACCATCCATGCCTGATCAACCAACCTGCAAGCGTAAGAGAACAGAGATTTAAATGATTTTGTTCCACGTGGCAGCCGCCTGTAGGGAGGCATTCCCAGTGAGAATAGACATGACCAAATTTGCAATGTGTAAACAACAAGAAGGTGAGACAGTCTCCCAGTACCTTATGGGCCTCAATGAAGTCCATAACGCCCATGGTGGACGGAGACCACCCGAGGACATGACGACAGCAGAAATTACACCGTATAAAGCACAGCTGAGGAACAGCTTCATCAATGGAATGAAGGACAAAATAGTCAAAATGGTAAGAGACACATGTATTACCTGGGACACTAGAAAGCTGAATTTGATAGGACAACATGCGATATATGCTGAAACAAATGCTGGCATAAGGGAAGGAAAAGCAGAAACAAAAGATGGAACAGCAAGCACATAAGCCTCAGCTTACTATGATGCAAATGGTCAGCCGTTGGAGGGAGGTGCTGCAGGGAGAGAGGCAGGTGTGGAGGTCGTGGAAGAGGAAGACGAAGCGGTCATGGAAGAGGCGCTGGAAGAGGTAGATCTGGCGGGTACTTTGTTTGCGGAACAATGTACCACTGGCGAGACAGTGTCCGTGCAGAAAATCCCAATCGGCCCTGTAGGCTGGACAGCAGCGTGACTGACAGGGGAATGCTGAGTTGGAGGTGGGCAGCCCAGATGGTACAGGTAAGCTTCTTTCTCTTATGCTTGGCAACGAAGGCTCGCTTATGCTAAACTCTTCTGCGAAATGTACGGGCACTGAAACAATTCCCAAGGCCATATTGAGCACTGAGATTGCGCAGTGTGGACTATATGTTCAATATTACTTTGATGCGTATAAGTCGATGCCAACCTCCATGTTATGTGTGGAAGGCACAGCAGTTACCTTTTTGGTAGATACAGGGGCAAAATATTCAGTCCTTAATTTAAGCCAGTTCAGAGAAACGACGGAAATAAAAATGAGTGGAAGGCCCCTGAACACAATGGATGCATCAGAAATCGTGATATGAGAGAGGTTTCTGATACCGCACATTTGTGAACCGAGTACTGGGGAAGCATTCCAACGCTCATTTTTGTTATCTGAATTATGTCCTTTACATTTGATGGCTCGGGATCTCTTCCTGAGTCTGGCTTGGATTTCCTCAGTACCCCAAGTGTTTGCACGTAATTCAAAGGGAACATCTACCCGTGCAGGCTGTAAAATACGACCCACGATCCCTGATGTATGTCTATGAGTAGCGATTAAGCCAAAGAGAGATAAGTTCAGTGAGTGATTCACTCGCCCTGGAAATAACTAAGCATGTTAATCCTATTAACACCGATTTTCTTGAGGGCAACATGCTACACTGCACAGCACAAATATGCCACGATGGCCCTGACGAATCATATGGAAATGATTCGTTCAGGAGATTCGTTAAACCAGATCATTTTTTATTGTGCGAAACTTATTGGAATGAACTTATCTAAAGCATCTAACTGCAAGCAGACAATTCCTTTTTGATGTGTAGGGCGCTTTTTCCTCATGTGTTATTGACGAAGGCATCCAGCGGCAGGTGACAAGAATCAGGTCCATGGGTGCTAAGGGCACAAAGGTTGGGTCTTCAGGGACGATATGGGGATCTGCTTCAATGCAGCTATGTAGACATTTAGGAAGAAAATAAATTGGCTCACTCAGGCAGATTGCACAGTCCAGATAACCCCCGCTAGTTCTGAAGAACATAGGAGGGTAGACTAGCATTTCCCTTCGATAGAAGTCTCGGACCCAGGATTAAAAACGGCTTCGACTGAGTTGTGGGCAAAAGGCTCATACGAGGCTGTGAACCCCAAAGAAGAACCCCGAAGTCCGAGAATCATCCTTGCATTGCACAATAACCGTTAAGACCCGAGGCCATAGAAATAATTACTCCAGTCTTTGAATCCCTCTTCATGGCTGGAGTGATCATCCACTGTGAAAACTCACCGTTGAGAACTCCCATCTTTCCGGTCAAAAAGGCAAACATTCCAGTTGAACAGGAGGAATGGAGGTTTGTTCAAGACCTGCGAGCTGTCAATAACACTGACGTCCCGCACGCCTCAACTGTTCCCACCCCCTATACAATAGTAACCCAAGTTACACAGGACTGTAAATGGTTCTCTGTTGAGGATTTAGCAATGCCTTCTTTCGTGTACCGGTACACGCAGATAGTCAATTCTGGTTCGCTTTTTTATTCAAAAGGAAATCAAAAAGCTTCACGCCGAAAAATAAGCTGTCAGACTCAATTTTACCCCATGATCGTGCAACAGCACAGATGTCGTGGAGCCACGCTCCTCATCTACCGTTTGTACAAAAGGCTTGTTTGTCAAGGTTATGGTGAGTCCCCCATCATTTATAATGAGGTTTTATGCAGGAGTCCGGAAACTCTAGTTTTAAGCGCGGGGTCAGCGCATCAACGGTATAATACCAGCACTCACAGAGGAACAATGTGAGAAGGATATACTAGCATTCCATTTTCAGAGCCTGAGTCCGTTGCAATGGAACCGAGAAACCGAGTGTGCAATTGTTGAATTAAAAAGGCGCTCCAAACTACACCTACACTGGGGATTCCGAATCCAAACAAGCCCTTTGTACAAACGGTAGATGAGGAGCGTGGCTCCACGACATCTGTTCTGTTGCACGATCATGGGGGAAAATTGAGTCTGACAGCTTATTTTTCGGCTAAGCTGGACCCCATAGCAGCAGGATTGCCTAAATGCCTGCGAGCCATAACTGCTGCTGAAAAGGCTGCTGTAGCATCCAAGGACATAGTCGGCTCTGGTGAATTAATCCTACTGGTCCCACATGCAGTATCCTTACTGCTTTCCGAGCAAAAGACAGCACACATGTCGGAAGCTGGAGTAATTATGTCCGAAGCACATTGGCTCAGATACAATGCTGTGTTATTGGAGATGCCGAACATTACAATAAAGAGTTGTAACGTCCTTAGCCCTGCTAGCCTTCTCCCCACAAAAGGAGGCGGAGATACATATGCTTGTGTCGCTGTGACTAATGAAGTTTCCGTCCTAGACCAGACTTGCAGGATTCACCACTTCAGAATCCGCATATGGAGGTTTTTGTGGATTAGTCAGCATTCAGGAGTAAGGAGACAAGCCAGAATTGTAGTCGGTATGCTGTCATGACTACCGACGAGGTAGTCAAAGCGGGATCCTCCCTTCTCATGTGTTAGCTCAAGCAGTGCTGATTATCTTGACTGAGGCACGTAAGTTGGCTAAAGGAAGACAGTGAATATTTACACCAATTGCAGATAAGCATCCAGGGTGGTAAATGTTTTTGGAATCCCGTGGAAACACAGGGGCGTCTTGACCTCCCCTGGAAACCTCGTCACATACCGTGGCCTGACGTCTGACCTCGTGGAAGCGGTCGTATTGCCTAAGTCAATCGCTGTGTGTAAATATGAAGCCCACAGAAAAATACCGATTTTATTTCTCAAGGCAATGCAAGGGCAGGGTCAGCGGTAAGGACCGCAGCGCAGCAGCCGCCAAGTGATCAGTTTGATATGTGTATCACAAAAATTTGTACCCGAACAGCAGATGTACAGGAGGTACAGTCACGGGCCTCACTGGAAGAAAAGCGTGAGTGGACAAAAGCAGGGCCCAGCATGAGGGAAGGTGTGGCCCCAGTGGTAAACCTTGCCTACCACGATCATCATTTCCATTCTATCCAAAACTGACACACGAAAGGACCATGTTTTAAAAGGGGGATGCATGACAGTATTTCGGCACAATGGTACAAGAAGGGATTTCATCATTACTCCCAGAAATATTGTGAACGATGTGTTATATGTGTAGAGGGGAAGGCAGATGAGTCAGGCAGCACACCCCAACCCCAAAGACTTCGAATATTTACAGATGGATTTTATTGAACTAATACTCAGCGAAGGGAAAGGGTATTATCTGGTAAATGTTGATGTTTTCCACATGGGTGGAAGTGGTCCCTACGTCTAAACATGATGTCACTGCAGGAGGCAAGGTTTTGCTAACTTAAATAATTCTGAGATGGGGCAACCCTGAAAGGCTGAGTAGTGAGGATGGGACACCATTTGTCAATAATTCCCGACAGGAAATCAGTGATTATTTGGGAATAAACATGAAACAACACTGTGCCTATCACCCAGCGAGCGGTGGGGCAGTGGAAAGAGAAAATACTACCCTAAAAACTAATTTGGCAAAATGCTATGAGGAAATCGGGATGACATGAACAAAGGCACTTCCAATTATTTTAATGTATATGAGATTTAGGAGGAGTGGGAGATCTAATTTTAGCCAGTTTGAGATTTTGTTTGGTAAGCCTCCCGATACAGGCATTAGACCAAGACCCACGGTAAGACAGATAACAGACCACAGTGAGGGCGAAATGTTGTGTTACTGTATGAAACTCTCTATACTTTTGTTTCAAATGCGGAATGAAGTGAAAACAGCACTACCCCAACCAGCGGAAGGGAAGCTGCACGATCGAGAACCTGGAGCCTGGATAGTGTTGAATGACTTCAGGAATAAAAGCTGAAGGCGAAGGGATGGCTGGGACCGTTTCAAGTGTTCCTCATGACACAGACAGCGGTTAAGATCGCCGAAAGAGCTACGTGCATACACGCCAGCCATTGCAAACGTGTAACTGGTCCTGAGGAGACATCGGACAGCGCCGGAAACAATTAAGTACAAGTAGTAATTAGATGGCTCGTACACATATGGGGATGCCCCAGTTCGCACTGTTAGCAAGCACATTGGTAGTACTGGCGTCTGGGATAAAGCCGCATATGGTAATCTTAACTGACGGTGCAAGAAGTATCTTCACATGCGATCCATGGCCGTTTACAAATCAGGATGACAATAAATTGGATAATAAATATTTATGCAGGGATTCTGGTGGCGGCAGTGACTGGCACTAAGAAGTAGCTACCACGGCTACAGGGACACCTGACCCGGGAACTAGGTAGTCTGTTATCAAGGTAGGCGGCGCCAGGGCATGTGTGATAATACCCAAGACTCAGAAGATCGATGAGGGTGTCTGGTGAAATAGATAGGTCCTTCTCTGACATCTATAGGCCGGTTGAATAGAGTGGCTGAGTCATCCCACACCCCATCGAGATGTAGTGCAGAAAGTCCTCCAGATAGTAGCACCGGGGCATGGCAACCAACCAAATCAAATCATAGACCTAACCCCAAGCAGGGCAGAGGGTATTACTGTCACGCCCAAACACGGAGGGAGTCGTCAGTGAACCCGGTAGTGGAATTGACCCTGCAGGAAGTAAATGGCGTAAATGTGACGCCAGTAGGTTGGCAGATGCGAAAGACGATTGCTCGATGTGAAGGGAACAGGGCATGTGCTTTGGCCCGAATACAACACCGGAAATTAAACGTTGGCTACGTGGATACACGCCAGCCATTGCTGGCTACACTACCCAATGGTGGACTGCTGAACGAATTACAAAGAACCTAGTGAGAAATGCTAGCTGTCTGCTTCTGCGGGCGGCGACTACCCTGCACCTGATAAGGGGAGCAATTATGGCAAACCTCGCGCCACCCCTCGAAAACAAGGCCAACTGCTGTCCCAACGCTGACATGTTTCCGACCACAGCCTTCCATATTATGGAAGGCAGGGGAGAAACGTGTATTTGCACAAATGGCTCAACTCCCACTGGGGAGGATTGGGGGTATTGGATACTACATGTTCTACTCGTTGTCGGAATGATAATACTCATAGTGCTTTGTATAGGACCCTGCTTGTGTACCTGGCTATGCCGTATCCTTATGAGCACAGTGGGATTCCAAATGGTAAAGCAATCAGTGGCCCCATAAAAGGAGGATCAGATTACGAGAACCACACCATACCGTTACGTTGACGAGTATGACGTGTGATAATGGGCTGTGTACAGTGCACACAAGGGCAAGTGATGACACCAACTCACAGCTGTGCTCCAGATAGGTGGTGTCTGAGGAAATGCCCAGTGCTACCTAAGCAATTTTGATGTAGAACTGTCTCGCTTTGTCTAGTTTTCTTTAATTGTTTTTGTCATTGCTGTAAAATGCCAACATTTTACAGGAAGAGATGTAATGGAAAATTAACAAATTTAGCATTTGCTGTGAAATCTGAAAGAGAATACTTTGCTAAATCTAATACTTAGATAAAAATAACAATTTGCTAAGATTTTAAGTAGACAGCCTAACTTTGCTCGATTCTGCAAGCAGACAGTTGGCCTTGCAAGTCTTGCAAAACAGTCAGATTCAACAGGAGTCAGAGAAAACATACACAATCATACCAAGAGCTGAATGTTCCCAGTCCTTGAACGTGTGATATTGATAAGTGAAATGTAGTATCAAAAGAATATGCAGAAGTTGTTCAGTCCCTTACATGCAGCATCTTGCAAAATGTATTGGGCCCCCTGCAGAGTTACAGTAAAGCTTTTGCTTTCCTCTTACTAGCATATGAGTAATGTCGATTTAATTTCCACGACACATGTTCAACAAGTAACCATCTCATTCTGCACCACGAAGTTGGATCAACAACCTGATGGAATGGCAACATGGCATTTGAGGAACGTTGAACAAGGAATGGTTCATGTGAGGTGCAGACGCTGCTAGGTTCTTAACCCCAGATCTACTTGTTTATTAAGGAAGAACTCCAATAAACTAAGCCACAGCGTCACGTTAATCTAGGAGGGAGGGATGAGCAGGTTGATCTAATACCACTTAAAGTTTGCAAGAATGACAATGGTCTTGGTTTCGGACTCAGCAATGGAAAGCAAGTGTACATTAAATTCAGGAATCCGTTTCACTTCTCGAACCTGCAACACAGGAACAGAAGAAGGAGATTATTCGAAACTGTTAGAGCAGATGTAGGAGGAGGATGTTTCGTGTATGGATACTGATATAGAGTTACAGGAAGAGGCCAATCAGCACCTCCACACTCCAACACAGGACCCATAATAAACCATGCAGTATTTAAATCGTGTTCCATAAAAACAGGATGAGGCCATTAAGCCTTCTAAATGCTGCAACACAAGAATTGGAAGAGACCACAAAGTTACTGGAAATTTTCATACTAGGTTAAGGCTATTCAGCCGATTGAGTCAATGCACAAGAATCGCAGACGGACATGAAACCGTTTGAGATTTTTTTATGTGAACAGGAGGGGGCAATTCATCCACATTTAAGTTCTATTCGAACAAGAGAAGACCAATCACACCCTCGTTGCGATTTCAGGGATATAGGAGGAGACTGTTCAGTTTCTCCAGCCTGTTATGAAGAAACATGAGGAGACAATTCAGCCACTTGAAATGGTGCACTGCTGCAGCAAGTTTCCATGTGTACCCAGTCCTCTCATGAAGAAAAAGCAGAAGGCACTCACGTCTTGAGTGGCTTGGTGAGGATCAGGAGCAGGAAATTCAGCCATTTGAGCCCATAATATAGGAACACCAGGACGACATTCAGTGTGTCAAGACTATAATGTAGGAACACCAAGAAGCCCATTCAACACTCGAGTGTGTAAATTAGGAACAGAATGAGTCCAATCAACCACCCATGCCTCTTTCATGGCAATTGGAGCTGAACGTTTGCCACCTTGTACCTGTTACACTGGAATTGAAAGAGAACGTGGAGACAATAGAAAGGGAAGAACTTCGATTACATTCGGAAGCCAAACACCCAAGGTTAGGGAAAGATACAGAGGGACAGAAAGATTCGGGCTCGAGAACAGAAAGAGACAATTAAGATAGAAACAGAACATGTTGAAATATGGGGGAAAGCACAGGGGTGTACGCCTAATTGGAGTAGTGAGACCTTAATAGATCCAATCACAAGAAAGAGAACATTGAATAAAGGCAATGCCAGATCAGCTGAAATAATTTGTTACATTATATTCTGAATCTGACTCACAGAACAAACACAGACGGTCGTAACTGAGATAGGTTGACAGCTCAACAAGGAGAGCAGTGCAGACTATGCTCCTGTAATTCATAGTAAGCTGGACTATCTGCCCAGCTTGGGAATATTGAAAAACTTGGACACTTTATTGCTACTATATGTGCAATAGATATCTGTCAAGCATGGGAAGATTTGTAGTCCATACTGTAAATGACGTTAAATGGGACTCCCAAAAAATTATGTTTCTGTATCTCCATGCATCAGCTCGATGCAAGTTTTTTTTATATGTGCATGCGTGTGTGTTTACAGAGGCGATGATAGGTATGAAAATCATTGTCTGAGAGAGAACATATATGGAGAAAATCAGTTTAAATATGAACTGGCAAAGGTTGGGAAGATAGACAGAGAGGGACTGAGAAACAGTTCATGGATAGATGTGAAGATATGCTTGAGAGTATTAAAGTAAAGGCATTGCCAGACCCAATAACAACATAGACCAGTGCGCAAAGGAATGCCAGAACGATGGGGAAATTTTTTGAGAGTTCAAATAAGAGCTGCATGGAATCAACACAGATTATCTTCTGCAGGATTGAAGCTGGAGTTTTAGCAGCGGATTATTGGCTTCATTAAGACTGTCTATCATAGCGCAAAGTTCAAAGAGCAGATGGGATGAGCCAGTGAAGTATATCATACAGGTGTCAGTAATTATAATTAGGAGTGGGCAGGTTATGGTGTCAGCAATCAAATCAGGGCCAAAGGGATCACCACTGTTGTCATTTGTCTGTTTCAGCCTCAGATATTGGTCAGGGATGGGATGGAGTCAAATGAAGGAAATTGAGTTTGCAATTAGAATAGAAAACAGTGCTCTGTGCTCCCAATATTTAAATATTAAGGACAGTGATACAATGAAACATGGTTCACTGCTGAAATTGAGTAGGTCAACATAGAGACCCATGAGTAACACTGCCCGAAGCAATGAAGGAGATAGTAAATTATCAAGTTCACTGATGCAGTTAGTAGTGGTTTGTAAAGTGAATATCTGAATTCAGAGTCTCAGTAGGAACAATAGGAGCGGCAAGGATGGTAGTGTCAATGAGAAGAACAGTGTTACAGTCAAGCATGATTTATAGAATAAATGACTGAACTGTGAGACTTACCAGAGACACCAAAGAAAGCTCGGAGTGCATAATCAAAATATTGAATAATATTCGATCCAACATGATAATTACCTTCGATCATAACATGTAGAAGGAAGCTAAATACCCCAGTATAAACCTCTGTCCATTTTTGGAACATTCTGTCTAACGTTTTCAGATTGTGATCAATTGTTGGAACATCCTAGTGTAACGTTCTCAGATTCTGATCTCTCCACCCCATCTCTGTGGAGCTGCGGATCCCTGTTCGTACTGATGGTGATCCTTCCGCTCATCCGATGGGTTTACACATTGAATCGAGCCGACATATGATTAAAAGATGGAAACCCTCTACTGGAACGCTTAGATTATTTGGAGATTGACATTAATCACAGTCACTAAAGGAAGAGTGAAATTAACACCTAACTTGCAGCAATTTAAGTATCACAATAAACGCACATTTCCTCGATCTGGATCGGTGTAGGTAGCAAAGATCCACTGAATCCATGGAGGAGTACAAGGGCAGTAGGATAATACTCAAGAGGGAAATCAGGAGGGAAACATGGCGACATAATATAATTTTGGAAAATAGGGTAAGCAATGATCCAAAGAGTTTCTGCAAACATATTAAGGTCAAACGAGTAACTGGGAGAGAATAGGCCCTCTTAAAGTTCAGCAAGGCGACCAGCATTTGAAACACAGGATTTGGGGAGACACTAAATAGATATTTCGCGTTCGTATGTACTGTGGAGAAGGATACGTGATGCTGATAACTTGAAGAAATGAACAATGATACCTTGACAATTGTTCCTATGACAGAATATGCGGAGCTTTCCATCTTAAAATGCATTAAGATGAACGACTCCCTGTCATTTTTTCCTCCTTTTTTTGCAGGGCTTTCCCCCCGTGTCGTAACAGAGTTAAGTTTCGGGAATGTGCTTTATTCTTGATGCTACTGAAATAACTCCACAGAGGTCGGCATCCCATCTCCAGAGAGAGTACTTGACCCTGATCCAGTTCTCTTAGAGGCAGCTCTCAGGGTGACCGAACCACTGAAACCCCTGGTCATTTTTTCGACACTCCTGTTCTTTTTGTGTGTGTGCAGCTGTGAGACAGTGAAGGACACAAGGTGTACAAATCTTTATTCCATTTCCACAACCATGAAGAAAAGAAACACACAAGTGGCCAGTGACCAGCAGTGCACTTCACAGCAAAGGCAATGCTGCATGATCAAACCGTGAAGGGGAGTGCAGGGATTAAATCAAAACAGAGTTGGCATTCCTTGTCTTTAAAGCACGTGGAACTTAGTACAATGAAAGGCATGCAGGTTAGTTTGGTTTTAGAGAAGCATGAAAGACCTGCACAATATCGAGGGCTAAACGGCCTGTACTGTTCGATGTTCTCTGACCTGATCAGGAGTTTCAGAGAACCCATTGGGAAGGTCGAAAATTAATTGTTCAGCATCACACTGAGATACTTGCACATTGGATAGTCACGGGTAAGCTGCCAGAATATAAGCAGTGTGGCTTATATTGTGCGATTATTAAAGAACAACTGGGAAGGAAAAGCCAGGAACTGTGGACCGGTCTGCCAGATGTCATTGGTGTGTAACTTGCTCCAGGGGATTCTGAGAGACTTGTTTTTGGAAAGGCAAGGACTGAGCAAGATAGTCAATATTGCTTTTTGTGTGGGAAATCATATTTCACTAATGTGATTTAGTTTCGTGAAGATGTGACGAAGCAGATTGTTGAAGGGGCGGAAGTATGTGTTTTCCATATGGTCTTCAGTAAGGTGTTGGAAAAAGATTCCTCATGGTAAACTGGATAGCACTTGTTAGATCACATGAAATACTGGGAGAGTTGGAGGTAATTGACCCGAAGGTAAGAGGTGAAGGAATTGGTTATGGAGAATTTTTGTTTTGCACTGGAGGCCAGTTTCCAGCTGAGTTACATCAGGATTTATTGGATTTTGTAATGAACATAAAGGATTTGGAAGCGAATAAGGTAGGAATTCTTCGTGGGTGTGCAGGTAACAGCAACGTTCGTGATTTAGTGAACAGTGAAGATAGAAAACTCAGAGTACAATGGGACACTGATCGGATGGGCAAAAATATCGAAGACTTGCTAATGGGATTTACGTTCTACAAACTTAAGGTGTAACGGTTTGATGAGGCAACTGGGGGCAGAAGTTATAGGTAGAATCTTGGGATATGTTGCCAGACACAGACACCAAAATATAAATCATAGAAGCTCTGTAGTGTGTAAACAGGCCATTCGGCACATTGTGTGCGCACTGACCCGCCAAACAGCATCTCGACTAATACAGACATGTATTGCCCCGCTAACCTGACATTTACCACAGCCAATCCACAAAAACTCAGGATAGTGTGCAGCAGTTTAACAAGGTCACTGCACATGTTGTACTGTGGGACGAAAACCAAAAACTGTGTTGAAACCCACACAGACCCAGGGAGAATGTGCAAACACCTCACATGAAGTCACCCAAGTTCGGAATCAAAGCTTGGCCCTTGCTGCCGTGAGCCAGCGTGGTAACCACTGAGCCACATTCTACCCCCATGACCAGTGCAGAGTGATTGCATTCTCCTACTTTCTCTGGAACCTTCACATCTGTTTGGCTGATGTCGAGTTCCAGTGGGGTACTTTTGGCATGCTCACCTTTTCTCTCGCACGAGGATTTACGTTAACCCTCCCAAACTCTGATGGACAGGGCCTTCAGCTGCAATTGACCCTTGTCTTGCACTCCTGCCCTCACCCCCTTCCCCTTTCCTAGATCAGCTCAACCATTACTACTGTGGTAGACATAATAATTGACTGTTGAAAAATAAAACAAAGAGTGCATATGCTGGAGATCTGAAACAAAAGTTCTTCGACTGCAGCGTCCTCAGATTTGAAATATTCTCTCTGCTTTCTTCCTTCAGATGTTACGAGTCCTGATGAGTTTTGTCAGCAAATTCTTGCATATCTAATGCCCTGATTACAACATGCACAAAATTTGCAGGTTTGACTTTGAAAGATAACTCCCACCAATTGTTGTTTCTTCTTGCTATTTCTAAGGTCCAGACAAATTGTTTTTGCATATTCTGAGCGCCCGTGGGTTGTGGTGAGATTAATTATAGATTCAGTGAGATGTTCCCTGATGCCTTCCTTGATGTTAAGAAGGTTCGCTGCGTCGTGTTTGTCGTTCTCAAGGGGAATGGTGAGATTCTTTCCGGGGCTCCCCCTGTGCTGGCTGAGTGGAGAATCACAATTATCTCCCTACAAATATGTATGTTACTCCCGAAACCTGCGCTAATCTTGGGAGGACATTCAGAGCAGGCAGGCATGGTCTGCTCTCATGGCCCTCACTCCTTAGCCTGGGTGAAGGGCAAGTCCTGCCTGTGAGGACTTATACCAATGACCAAAAGTTTGGAGAGGGCAGTAATGTCACCCTGCCTGCCACGTACAGGCTCAATATCAGGGGCTGTGCAGGTTCTCTCCACACGACTGTGCTTGTCCCAGTGCACTATGGGTTTTCAAAAATGGCACAGGTTCTTTGGGATGCTGGGTAATTCCAGGCTCTCCCGTGGTGGGAATAGTGTGCAGGAAGAAGTGGAGGAAGACTGATGTGATTCTCATGGTGAGGACCCAAACAACAATTAATGTAGGGAGTTTGGTTAGATCTCCTCAGCCTCATGTTCGAAATCTCTCTCCAAACCCAAATAACCTGGCACTTTGCATAAACAAAACATTAATTATGTAGATGGATCCATAAGTTCATTAGTAATTGGAGCAGGAGACGGCCATCTAGCCCCTCAAGCCTGCACTGCAATAACGTCAGGGCGGATCTTTTCATAGACTCAGCTCTACTTACCGGTCCTCTCACCATTACCCTTGATTCTTTTACTGTTCCAAAATCTAACTTTGCTTTAAAAACATTCAGAAAACTAGCCACAAGTATTTCATTCAACAGGGTATTCTACAGATTCACGTGAAGATGTTCCTCTCTAATTCTGTCCAAAATCTGCTCCCATTCAGTTTGAGGATCCCCCTAGGTTTTGTTTCACCCAACAGTGAGAATACCCTCCCTACCATTATCGTATCTACTCCCTTCACAATTTTATGTTAGATTAAATCCCCAATCATTCTTCTATGTCCCCATGAGTATAGTCCCAATCTACTTCATCTCTCTTCATTATTCAACGCTCTCAGTTCTAGAATCAGCATAGTGAAACTCTTCTGCACCCTTCGAGTCCTAGTACATTCTTTCCCAAGTAAGGAGTCCAAACTGTATACGGTACACGAGATGTGGCATCATCAGCAACATTTACAACTCCAGCACAATCTATTTGTTTTTAAATTGTATCCCTTCAGCAATGAAGGATAATGTTCCATTTGCATTCTTAATTATCTGCAAATCAATGTTTTGTGAATCCTGCACAAGGAAAACCAGGACCTTCTGAATAGCAGCATGCTGCAAATTTTTTTTGCCACATAAAAGGTTCTCCAGTGCGCTATTACTCCTGCTAAAATGGATGAACTCACATTGACCAACATCGTACTCAATCTGTGAGACCCTTCCCGACTCACGATACTATCTATACCCCTCTGCAGACGTTCAATGTCTTCTATACACTTCGCCCACCCACTTATTTTCTGTCACCTGCAAACTTTGTCATACACGAAATCATCTACGCAATACCCTGAACAATGGATTTAAGATCCTCCTTTTCAATCATACAGATGTCATTCTTTAGTAGGAGATCTACCATACCTCATCTTTAGTTCTGTATATCATCCCTTATTCTAAAATCCGGTGATGGTTCATTTCTCAGTGTTGGTCGCCCAATCACCATCTTTCTCTCATGGCAGTAAATCATATCAATTTCTCATTCCCTTTTGAGAATATAAAACATTTTGCAATAGAGTGCCTTTCATCAACTTTTTAAAATCATTATTCCCTTCTTTACTTCCGCCTTTATATCTCATTCTGACACCGTCAGGAAACAGTGTGACACCGTCATACTCACAGAATCAGGCTTGATGGGTAATGTTTCAAGAAACTTCTACACCAACACGAGGGCTATCTGTTCATCCGGCATGATAGACACACCAGGGGTGGCGACACGGTGGGAAACAGTCGGGAAAGGAGTTACCCTGGAATTCCCCCACATTGATTCCAGAACCCGGAAAATCTCATGGTAACATGTCACAGATGGTCAAGATAAACTCCTGATGATAGACACCAACTACTCTCCACACTATTCCTCGGTGATAACACAGTTCTCCTCGATGTTGAAAACAAATCGGAGGAAGCACTGAGGGTGCCAAGGACATATAACTTAGTCTGGGTGTGGGACTTCAAGGTCTATCACCAAGAGTGTCGCCATAATCCACCACTGACTGAGCAGGGAGAGGCCTCAAATACACAGCAGCCAGACTGGGGGAAGTAATGGGGGAACCAATAAGAGGAAAACATTTTCATCAAAACAATTGTTACAGATAGATCTGCCCCGACAGTATCTGTAGGATCAGCCAGCACACGGTCCTGGTGGAGGGAAAATCTCAGCCATATATTGAAGATACCGCCTCCTGTCTTATGTGGCACTCCCTCTGTGCAGTAGGACATACTGCTAAAAAACCGACCAAATGGAAACTGCACCTCCATGAATCACTGTGGGCTCGCAGTAGCTGCAGCATTAATGGTCTTCCCTCTATCATAAAATCAGAAGTATGCTGTTCACTGATGGTTTCAAAATGTTCAGCACTATTCTCAACTACACCCATGCTAAAACAGGCTAATTAGACCATCTGAAAATTTAAACAAGAACAGAATGAGGCCATTCAGCCGTTCGAGTCCTTTACTCAGCAATTGAACAAGATCTTTTAATCTCTTATGTCTGTTACATGGAAAATGGAAGGGAATATTTAACCTTGCAAAGCTGCTACACAGGAATACTGGAAGGACTGGTTACTGAGATGGGGGCTGGGCTAAATTAGGGATAAATCAGTCTCTATCAGTTTGACAGAAATCAACGACTGCGGTGACGCAGTGACCAGTGCTGGGGCCTCAGTTACTTGCCACTAATATCAAGGTTTTCGAAAGATTTAACAAATGTATTCTAACTAAGATAGGCAGGAATTTAAGTTGTCAGGAGACGGTGCAGTATTTCTAATTGGATAAACAATGGATGATAATTTGGTACCTGGAATATAACGTGCGTAACTGTGAACCTGTTACTTCTACAGGAAGAATAACAAGCTATAAATTAATAAATATGGAGAGATTACAGGACTTCGTGGTAAGTGTGTACTGGAGGATTCACGCTGTCTTTCACAAATGGGAAGTGTTGCTCCATCTCCTTGGAGATCTGCTCCCTGATGTTCTCAGTGGCCCAGTTGATCTCAGTACATACCGGATATTTTTATGTGCTTGGATGGCGGTGTGGAGTGCTGGGACTGTGTGTTTTGTGCTGCGTATCAAGGGGATGGCCTTTATCCGATAGGCAATCCTTTCTTTTGACGTGGAGACTCGAGGACATTGAATGAAGAGGCCAGCACAATGAGTTTTGAAGAACATGATGAACTGAGCATCGTCACACTGCAACATGAATTGAGGGAGGGACGGAGGATCCAATCACAAGAATGAGAACTAAAAGCATTGCCAGATCAGCTGAAATAGTTAGTTAGAATTTATTCTCAATCCAACACAGAGAACCATTAATTGAGAGGAGATACCTGTTCAGCACAGTGTGAAATTCAAACTCTGTTTAGTCCAACCGAGCAATCTGCTGAGTGCAGAAAAAAGTGCAGACCATGCAAGTGCATTAATCTATAAACTCGGACCAGATATGCGTCTAAAGCTGGGAGCTATCCCCACCACAGCAGTGTATTCATCCAGACACACCAGATATCTATCCAGCACTGGCAGCTATGCAGATCACAGCAGTGCATTGATCTATAAACCCAGACGAGATATCTGTCGTGCACCACGAGCTACGCAAACCACAGCAGCACAATTGTATTCAGGCAACTCTCAGTGAAGCACACTGGAAGAGGTGGACATGGCTTTTCAGCCACCTTCTCTAACTTTCAATTTTTTTTATATACTCTTCCAATTTTTAGTTAGAATGGATTGTAAAGTCCTGAAACAAACCCAATGTCAGCATATGGGCCAGCAATGGACATGCCCATCTCCTTTTACTAAGAGACAGCATTGCAAGGAATTGGGCAAAACTGTGTTGAGTCTCCAAAGTCATTCTTTGAAGAAGGAAGCAAATATCCTAAAGATAGTGGCAGAGTCAGAACATTCCATCTTGAGCTTCTCTGCTCTGCCCGCTCTTTATATATACCTTTATTATTCTGTTTTCTGGAGAGTCTTCTTCTTTGCAAACTTAGAACATTTTAATTTTCCTCAATTTGAATGGAGGAGGTGAGTCCCAGACAGGGGGCAGACGCGGGGATGGGGTCCTCGAGAATGCACGGTGAAGCCTGGAGACTGGGCCGAAAACAATCTGGATACTGGACTTGGTGCGGCCCGGTGAATGGGCCCGATGTGGTCTGGAGCCTGGGCCTGGTGCGGTCTGGAGATTGAGCCTGGTATGGTGTGGAGACTGGGCCTGGTATGGCCTGGAGACTGGGCCTGGCATAGTGTGGAAACTATGCCAGTGGCCGCCTGTAGACTGCCCCTGGTGCTGTGTGGTCCTGGGGAACTATGGAGACTAGGCCGGTATAGTCAGTTGACTAGGTCAGGTACAGTAAGGAGACTGGGACCCGTACTGCCTGGCGACTGGGCCCATTACCGCCTGGAAGCTGAGCACGATGTGGCCATGAGACTGTGGTCGCTGCAGTCTGGACACTTGTCCCGGTGCGGTCTGGAGACTGGGCCTGGTACTGTCTGGCTACTGAGCCCAGTGCAACTTGGAGACAGAACTCGGTAGTGTCTGGATACCGAGCCCAGTGAGGACTGGATACTGGGTCTGCTTTGTTCTGGAAACAGGGCCTGGTATTGTATGGAGACTGAACTGGATCCGCTGGGAAACTGTGCCCAGTGCTGTCTGGCGACTAGGCCTGTGGAACTCTGGAGACTGGGCACCATATTGACAGAAGACTAGGGAGACTGGGCTCGTTGTACTCTGGATACTGGCCCCAGTGCAGTCTCGAAACAGGGCCCAGCCCAGTGTGGAGACTGGGCCCAGTGCGGTCTGGAGACTCTTTGCTGGCACAAACCTGTGTGTCAGGGACTGTAATTCGTGTTGGTTAATTTTTTGTTTTCCTTTTACTCTTCTTCTGGACTTTCAATTTTCATTCTTTCATTTTTGGGCCAAATACCTAAGAATTTATACCTAGAATCCTTGTACCTAAGATGGCGCCATAAGTGAAGCCATTGCAATGCTTCCACCGCATTCCTTAAAGTGGACGTGACATTGAAGCCAATTCAATTCAAATGTGAGGGATTCACTGTCCTTGATGGTTTTTCCAAACAGAGCTGCTGCTTGTGCAATGGCACGGAGCGGAGAGCAGAGGTTGGTATTACATCACTTAGAACACAAGATGGAGAGACAAAGAGAGAGAGTGAGAGAATGAGGAGACGCATTTTGATCCTCATTTCAATGGATTCACTCGCAAAACAACAGAAACCCAATTGCTCAGAGACGCAGATGCACAGATAGACACAGTAACACACTAAAGCACGAACATGTCGACAGAGGAAAACACACACGCGCGCACACACACACACAAACACAAACACATAGACCGATGCAGACGTTTGGCTCCTAGTCGCTGCCTTGCCATTCAATAAGTTAATGGCTGACCTGGTCCTGGCATCACCTTTATTTCCTCCTGGGAATTAAGGCAGAGCAAGCGGTTCAGCTGTTAAATTGAGTGAATATAATTCCATTAGTTTGAAAATAGTTCTGGAAAAGGATGAGCCTTGTCCAGATGTTAACGTCATAAATTAGTGCAAAGCCAATTGTGATGATATTTGGCAGCAAGTTTCAAAAGATGATTGGATAAGCTGTTCGCAGTTAAAAGGCATCTGGCAAGTGGGAGTCTTTGAACGCGAGATAGTGAGATTTCAGGGACAGCATGTTCCTGTTCGTGTGAAGAGCAATGTCAGCAGGAGTAGGGATCAAGGCATGGCAGCGGATGTGAGTGTCTGGTCAAGGAAAACAAGCAAGTATATGTTCTGGTATAGGCAGCAGGGATCAATGGAATCCCTTGAGCGTAATGTGTGTCGGAGTATACTTACCAAGGAAATCAGGAGGGCAAAAACGTTGCATGAGACAGCTGTTAAGGTTAAGGAGAATTGAAAGAGATTATGTTAGTATATTAAGGGCAAAAGAAAATCTAGAGCGACAATAGGGCTCCAAAAGACTTAGACAGCCATCTTTGTGTGGATCCACACAAACCATTGCGTTTATGAGGTTTATTGTCACGTGTGCTCACATGAGGGCAGGGAAAACTGTGCAAGTCGCCATATATGACGCAATCTTCGGCACAACGTTCCCCTCCCCCACCAAAGTACAGGAACTTGATATAAAGCAGAACAGTAAAGAAAACACATTTAAAATGTAAGGAATTATAGACATTCTGGTAAAAGGTGGAAGCACAGAAACACAGTTAACATTTGAACAACCCACGACATTTGTCTCTGACTATGCTGGGTTCACAGTCCTCACAAAGAATCGAACTCTCCCCACTCCGATGCCTTAAAGCCAGTTCCTGCTCAGCGGGTTAGACAACCATAACAATATCGCGTCAGCATTTACTGTGGAGGAAGACATGGAAGCTGGGGAATTTAGGGAAATAAATCGATGCAGTGGTGTTTTGAAATGCGGCTACCTTACAGAACAGGAAATGCCAGAATTTTTAAAATGCAAAACGTTAGATAAACACCCAGGGCCTGTTCAAGCATACGTTTTCCTACGTAGACCTTCGTGCGATCCAACAAGATGCTACATGGTAACCTGGTTAATAATGTTAGATCACAGACGATCAGGAAGAGTTTCTAAATTAAAGTAGGAGACAGATGGTGCAGGGAGAGATTTGCTGTGACCAGCGGTGTGAAACAGGACCAGTGCTGGGGCCACTGTTTGATATTTTGAGAAATGATTTGGGTGAGAATATACAAAGAATGGATGGTAACATTGTAGACGACACGAAATTGCAGTTAGATGGCAGTGAAGAAGGTCATTTAAAAGGAAAATGAGATCATGCTTAACTGAGGCAGTAGTCCGACGATTGGCAGGTAAAGCTTCCTGCAGATAAGTATAAGGTGTTGCCTTTTTCTTTAGACAAATCAGAGCAGGAGTTACACATGTGGAAGGCAGTCGGTACGATTACCTTCATCAGTCAGAGCAGTGAATATCATAATTGGGACATGATGCTGTGGCTGTACAAGAGGACAGTCAAGTCAAATTTGGAGTACTGTGTACAATTCGTGTTGCCCTGATATACGAAGAATGTTCTAAACCGGAAAGGGTGCAAAATATTTACAATGATGTGAAAGAGACTGCAGGTCTTGAGGTATAACGGTAGCCTGGATAGAACAAAGAGAACAAAGAGATCAAAGAACAAAGAAAATTTACAGCCCAGGACGCCCTATAGCGCTCCAAGCCTGAGCCAGTCCAAATCCACTGTGTAAATCTGTCGCCCAGTTCCTAAGAATCTTTATCCCTCTGCTCTCCATGTAATCATCCATCTGTTCAGACGCATGTGAAATGAATCTAACGTGCCTGCCTCTCTACCTCTGCTGGCAACACGTTCCACACACCTACCACTCTCTGGGTAAAGTGTTTGCAGCGAGTAGCCCCTTAAACTTTTCACCTCTCACCTTGAAAGCGTGACCTCTCATTACTGAATCCTTCATTCTGGGAAAATGTTTATCTCGATCTACCCTATCTATATCTTTTATGATTTTGTCGACCTCAATAAGGTTTCGCCTCATTCTCCGTTTTTTCAAATGGAAACAATCCAAAGCTACTCAACCGCTCTTCATAGCTAGCACCTTCCATACCAGACAACATCCTCATAAACCTTGCCTGCACCCTTTCCAAAGCTTCCACATCTGTTTGGTGATGCGGCGACCAGAAATGTAGACTATTACAAACCTTGTCTTGTACAATTGTAACAGACCTGACAGTTCTTATACTCAATACCCCATCCGATTAAGGCAGGCATACTATATGCCTACTTGACCAATCCATCCACCTGTGAGCGACATTCAGGGTACATGGACTTGCACTCCCCGATCTCTCTGCTCATCAACTTTTCACAATGCCATTCCGTTTACTGTATAATTCGTTCTAAAATTGGACTTTCCAAAATGTATCAACTCATATTTGCCTGGATTGAACTCCATCTACCACTTCTCTGCCATCCCTCCAGTCTATCTATATTCTCCTGTATTCTTTGACAGTGTCCTATGTTTTCTGCTCCTCCATCAATATTCGTGTCATCTGCAAACTTGCTGATTATACCAACAGTGCCCTTTTCCAGGTCATTTATGTACATCAACAACAGCACTGGCGCCAGCACTGATCCCTGTGGAACACCACTCGTCACCTTTCTCCATTTCAAGAAACTCCCTTCAACTACTACTCTCGGTCTCCTGTTTTTCAACCAGTTCTTTATTCACCTCGCTCGAACACTCTGCACACCATGTGACTTCACTTTCTCCATTAGTTTAGCATGGGAACCTTATCAAACGCCTTTTCAAAGTCTATGTATATGACATCTACAGCCCTTCCTTCATCTATCATGGCGGTTACTTATTCAAATAATTCAATTTGGTAAGGCACGATCTCCCCTGCACAAAATCCTTTTGCCTATCACTGCCAAATCCCTTCTGTTCCAAATATAAATAGATTTTTCCTTCTCCAGCAACTTTCACACCACTGATGCCAGGCTAACTGGTCTGTAGTTAACCGAAATGTTCCTAATACCCTCTTGTCCAGGAGGGCTAATGAGCAATTTTCCAATCCTCCAGAACCTCACCTGTGTTTAAGGATGCTACAAAGTTAGCTGATAGGGCCTAGGTATTTTCTCTCTTGCCTCCCTTAGCAACCTGAAGTACATCCCACCCGGTTTTGTGGATTTGTCCATCTTAATAAGCTCTAGTCTACCAAACACATCGTACCTACTTTTGTGAACGTTATCCAGAGTAATCTATCTTCTATCTCTAATCTCAATATTCATCATGTCCCTCTTCTCAGTGGACACTGATACAAAATAATCGTTCAGAATTTCACACATCTTCTCAGGTTCAAATTTCAGCCTTCCTACTTTATCCTTTAGTGGACCAATCCTTTCTCCAGTTATTCGCTTGCGTCTTATATCCAAATAAAAGGCTTTGGGATACTCATTAATTGTGCTCGCAAAAGTTATTTCATGACCACTTTTAATAGAACATAGAACATAGAAACATAGGCCCTTTAGTCCACGATGTGGTACCGAGTATTAATCCTAATGTAAAATTAAATAATTTAAGCTAGTCACCCCTCAGTTGTCTGCTCTCCATTTGCATGCCCAGCAGTCGCTTAAATGTCCCGAATGACTCTGCTTCCATCACCGTTGACAACGCATTCCATGCATTCACAACTCTCTGCAGGAGGAACCTTCCTCTGACATTCCATCAATACCTTTCTCCCAATATCTTAAATACTACGAGCTCTTGTACAGTCAATCCTGCACTGGGGAAAAGTCTCAGGCTATTGACTCTACCTTTTTCTTTCATTACCTTGCGTACCTCGATCAGGTCACGTCTCTTCCTCCTCTCCAGAGGTAAACGTCCGAGGTTGGTCAACCTCTCTCCACAAGGCATGCCCTACAGTCCAGGAAACGTCCTGGTAAACCTTTGTTGCACCGTTTCCAAAGCCTCTGTACCTTTCCTACAATAGGGAGACCAGAACTGGACACAATATTCCATGTGTGGCCTCACCAGTGACCTGTAGAGCTGTAACAAAACCTCGTGGCATTAAATTCAATCCCCCTGTTAATGAAAGCCAAAACACCATATGCTCTTTAATACTCCTACACACTTGGGCAGCAACTATGTGGGATCTATTTACTTGAACACTAAGATCTCTCTGTTCCTCTACACTTCCAAGAATCCTGTCTGTAATCCTATATTCAGCTTTCGAATTCGACCTTCCAAAATGTATCACTTCATATTGTCAAGGTTGAACTCCATTTGTCATTTTCAATCCAGCAATATATTTTGCCGAAGTGACGCTGTAGCTGCAGTATCACTCGATACTCTAAACGGACCTTTAACATTTGTGCCTTCTGCAAATTTACTCACGAATCCTCAACCTACTCACCCAACTCATTTATAAAATGTACAAAACGTAGAGGCCCAAGAATAGAACTCTGTTGGACCCACTCAGCACTCACATCCAGGCAGAATTCTTTCCACCTACATGCACTCCCTGCCTTCTCTAATCCAAACAGTTCTGAATCCAGATAGCCAAGTCTCCCTATATCCCATACTTCCTGACTTTATGAGTGAGGCTACCATGGGGAACCTTATCAAATGCCATATCTACTGCTCGACCTTCATCGACCTGCTTTGTCACCTCCCCAATGAAAAATAAAATTTGTGAGGCATGACCTGCCCCTCACAAGGCCATGCTGACTGCCTTTAGTGAGGCTATGCTTTTCCAAATAGTCATAAATCCTATGTTGAAAAAGGTGGTGCTGGAAAAACACAGCAGCCCAGTCAGCATCCGAGGAGCATGAGAATCGACGTTTCTGGCATTAGCCCTTCTTCAGAAATGAAGAAGGGCTTCTGCCCGAAACATCAATTCTCCCGCTCCTCGAATGCTGCCTGGCCTGCTGTGTTTTTTCCGGCACCACGTTTTTCCACTCTGGTACTCCAGCATGTGCAGTCCTCACGTTCTCCTAGTCATAAAGCCTATCCCTCAGAATTCTTTCCAAAACTTTGCTGACCATAGACGTAAGACTAATTAGTCTGTAATTGCCAGGGATTTCCCTATTGCCCTTTTTGAAAAGTGGAACAACATCCTTTTTCGCTTCCTGGAGTAGCTTAGGATAAATCTGGCCTTGACCTGGAGACTCACCAATCTTAATGTTTGCCAAAGTTTTCAGCCCATCAGATTCATTGATCTTGATCGAATCAAGCCTGGATACAAATTCCTCAAAGCTCCCATTCGAAACAAAGTCCCTTACCTTCGTGACAACCGAAGCAAAAAGATTCATTTAGAGTTTCCCCTGTCTGCTCATATTCCACGCACAATTTCCCTTCACTGTCCCTGATCGGCCCTACTTTATCCCTGATCATTCTCTTATTCCTCACGTATGAGTTAAATGCCTTTTTCGTGCCCGGTCCTGACTCTCCTCAGTCCGTTTCTGAGCTCCTTTCGAGCAAGCCTGTGATGGTCTTAAGCTGTGATAGATCCTTGCTTCCTCCACCTTACGTAAACTGCCTTCTTCCTATGGATGCGAAGTTCATCTGTTCTCGTCATCCCTTTCTTACCTGTCTCAGTGGAACAAGTTTTTGCATCATTCGCAACTTCTCCTGAAACAGTCTTCACATGTCTGCTGTGCCTTTCTGTGGAAAACTAACTTCCATGTTGTGCTTCCCAACTCCTGTCTGAGAGCGTCATCATTTCCCCAATTAAGTATCTTCCGACCTGTAACTGCTGTCTTCCCTCTTCAAGACTTTGATAAATGTGAGGCAACTATGATGACTGTCACCAAAGTGTCCTCCACCGCGAGATCTGGCACCGGTCCTGGCTCATTTCCAAGCACCAATTCCAAAATAGCCTCTCCGTTCGTCGGCCTGCCTACATACTGAGTAAGGAACCCCTCCTGAACAAACCTGACAAAAAGCGGCTCCATCCAAACAATCTTCTCCAAGAAGATTCCAGTTGATTTTGGGAAAGTTGAAATCACCCATAACAACAACTTTGCTACATCTGCATTTTTCCAAAACCTGCCTAACAATGAATTCTTCAATCTTATTAGTCCACTTAATTCCTCGTTTAAGAATGGTCCTACTCTCCCGATATTCCACGCTGGTCCGTTCTGTTCTTCGCTATCTGGACTTTATGTACGCTTCCCTTTTCCTCATGGCTACTCGTCCCAATTCTCCTGTCATCCATGGTTCACGAATCTTACCTTTCCTATCCTTTGCTTTCAACGGTGTATGCTTATCCTGCACTATCTTTACACTATCTTTGAAAACCTGCCACATATGAAATGTGGACTTCCCTTCAAATAGCTGCTCCCTATCCGCATTTCCCAGCTTCTGCCTAATTTTGATATAATTGGCCTTGGACCAGTTTCGTACTTTTCCCTCCAACAATGTAACTGCACCCTTCTTTTTTCTCGGTTCCACGCGTAATGCTTCACTACTAAAGCCCACCATAATGCCCTCCTTGTGCAGAGCCGTGATATCATCCCTGAGCATCAATGCAACTCCTCCCCACCCTTTATACTTCTCTCCCTGCCTGTCTGAAGCGTTTATATCCTGGAACATTTAGTTGCTAATCAGGCCATTCTTTCAACCAAGTCTCTGTGACTGTAATAACGACATAATTCCAGACACCAACAAAAGTCCTACGTTCATCTGCCTTCCCCACTATACTCCTTGCATGAAAGTATATGCACTTGAGGCGACCAGTTCTTTGCGTTCATCTGCTCTCTGCCTAATCTTTCCCTTATTAATGTTAACTTCATGATTCTTATAGACTTCAGTTTCCATCTTGTTATCTACTTCTCTGCTATGCTGGTTTCCAGCCCCCTGCCACGATAGTTTAAAGGCTCCCCAACAGCAGGAGCAAAACCTCCACCAAGAACGTTAGTTCCAGTCTGGTTCATGTGAAGATCATCCAATCTTTAATTGTCCCACCATCCGCAGAACCGGTCCAAATGTCCAACAAACCTGATCCTCCTACACCATCCCCGAAGCCACGTGTTCATCTTGCATATTCTTTCATTATTATGCTGGCTAGCACGTGGTTCCGGTAGTAATCCCGAGATCACGGGCTTTGATAGTCTGGAAATTATTTTCCCTTTTGTGTAGCAAGCTGAGTGGTGAACTTGCAGAGTGTTATAATAATGATGGACGTGGATAGGGTAAATAGCCAAGGTCTTTTCCCCAGGGAAGAGGTATCCAAAATCAAAGGTGCAGGTTTAAGGTAAGAGTGGAGAGAGGTAAAAGAGATCGAAGAGTTAGATGTTGCGCACAGACTGCTGTGTATATGTAATGAGCTGCCAGAGAAAGCGGTACAGGGAAATACATTTACAGCATTTAAAATGCAATTCAATGGATACATGAGTAGGAAAGATTTGGGAGGCTGTATGCCAAATGCAGACAAACAGGATTAGTTCAGTTTAGGAAACCTGGTGAGCATGGACACGTTGGGCTGAAGGGTTTCGTTGTATATTGTGTGAATCTAAGACTCTATGACATTATAAATCTCTTTCATCACTAATGGTTTGCTGCTCTCAGATCATTTCTAGGACAAAAATCCTCTTCAAAGTTCGTGCTCCTCTTACTTTGAAAATAACATTCTTAACATTGATGTAGTAACGCAAGCCAGAGTAGCAGCAGCAAAATGGTATTGAACCACAACCTGAAACCTTTTGCCTAGTATACTCTTTCAGTCTACCATCACCAACGAGCCGATCAATGTTTCAGTGATGAGTGTGTTGCACATGCCAGGGTTAGAAACGTGTGTACTGAAACCTGATCACAACCTGTTAAAGTTACTGGACTGGACTGGTTGCATCCCATACAGCAGAACTAACATCTGAAAGAGAAGGTGAGATGCTTTCAAGACCAACAGATCAGATCGAAACTCTTCACTCCGGCCCCATCTAGTCGTAAATGGTGATGAACGAATAAACAGCTTAATGGCGGAGATGGCTCCACAAATATCCCAATTATTAAGAATGTAATAGCCCTGCGCATCAGGGTAAAACCAAAGCATGCACTATCATCAGCCAGAAGTGTTCAGTCGATGATCCACCTCACCCTCGCCATTATACCAACAGAATCAAAGATGTCCGACTTCAACCACTTTGATTCACTGCACCTGACGTGAATTAACAGCTGAACACAATAGATATAACAAAGACAATGGACCATGACACCATTCCTGGAATAGGACTGAAAATTTCTGCTGCATGATGTCCCTGGGGAAACTGTTTCATTCCAGCTCCAACTCTTACAGCTCCCTAACAACGTGGAAAATTATTTAGCTGTATCCCATCGCCGAAAAGATGAATAATTACAAATTTATCAATTACCACCGCTTCAGTCCCATCAACACAGTAACATTGGTGGGAATTCTTTTTGAGAGAGCTGTCAAGCAGCTCAGAAATAACCTGCTCAGTGTGGTTTCTGATAGGTCCCCATGTTGAGATGGTGCTGTTGTGGAAATGCCATTGGATTACTCATCCAGGCCAGGTTAATGGTCTGTTAACTGGTGAAAGTAAAAAAAAAACAATTAATAAAATATCGAGATCTAAAATCTAGTGTCAGTAACAGTGACCCTGAATTCAACGTCGATTGGAAGCACCACTTGATATTCCCCAATGTACATTCAGGACGCAAATCTCACGTGCTTTCCTGGTCTGGCCTAAACGTGACGTCAGACACAGAGACATATAATGAAATCTTCAATAGATTCCGAAAGGGCCAAGCAAGACCATCAATTGTATCACATTGCTCTGAGGTCTTCAAGGCTAAAACTGATAGACCACCCATCACCAGGCTTAGAATTGGAAAAAGTATCTGGATACACAGTCCTGCAGACCTTCAGAGCCCTCGTTCAGAACACGTGACAGCTTGTGACAACATTTACAGAGCTTTCCCACAGACTGCACAGAAACATCGGAAAAGGAGTAGGTCATTCAACACATTGAGCCTCCACCCATTCTAGTTCATTTGATAATATCCCATCAATGCACTTTGCCCACACAATGTGCATATTCATTAATATGATTAACTCCAAATGCCACAATCATCTTGGAACTGTATTACATCCTCCTCACCCACTACCATCCAAAATCGGTTAGTGCCATCAGCAGACTTGGAAATATTGCATTTGTTCCTCTCAATCAAATGTTTGAGATATACTGGGAATAGCTGAGGCCGAAGTACCACTGTCTGTGGTATCCCATGATGCTTTTGCTACAAAACAAGGATATCTGTAAAGTGATACACTGCTTCCTGTGAGCTCCCCCATTCTAAAACCATGTTAATGTATTAGCCCCATTACCACTCGGTTTGATTTTGCACTCTATACTTGGGACTTTACGAAAATTATTCCTAAAAACTCAAATGAACTGCATTCATTGTTTCTCCATACTGCATCGGACAGTCATGTTAACTTTGTCGATAACTATTACTTGCAACACAAAAAGTTTTTCCCAAACCGTTTATTTACAAACATCATTGTGTTGTCGAGAATGTGTTGCTGGGAATGCACAGCAGGTCAGGCAGCAACAGAGGAGCAGGACAATCAACGTTTCAGTCATCAGTCCTTCATCAGGAATGAGGCTTGTTGGAAAAAGCTGAGAGATAAATCGGACGGGGTTGGGGTTGGGGGGGGGGGGAAGTTAGCTGAGAAGGCGATGTGTGTTTAAGGTGAAGGAGAAGGAGATAGGTCTGAGGGAGGAGGGATGGACAGTTCTCGTGGGCGGTGTCGAGTTGGAGGCTTGGGACTGGGATAATGTAGGCGGAGAGGAAGTGAGGAGGCTGTTAAAATCCACATTTATCCCGAGTGTTTCTAGGGTCCCAAGGCGAAATATGAGGCATTCTTCATTCCGGTGTTGAGTAGCAAAGGTTGGCTGGTCCTGCATGTTGTTGATGGAGAGTTCGCGGGAGCTGAAGTGTTTAGCCAGAGGGCGGTGGGATTGTTGGGTGCGGGTGACCCAGAGATGTTCCGTGAAACGATCCACAAGAAGGGAAGACAGGGCGCCTTGTCTCCCCTTCCAGATTCCGCATGTCTCCCTGAATATCTGAGGCAGCTCACAGTACAAGCTCCAACATAACATCCCCAGCACCTGCAGTAACCTTTCAATAACAGTAGACAGTTAGAAGTCCGTAAACTACAAGATAGATGCCTGACCGTTCAGAATAGTACTGGAGGGACTTCCTCGTGTTACTGACCACACAATCAGCTGAGAGGGATAAACAACCGGTCCAGGCACAGGCACAGACCAAGTTACAAAGACATACGTCAAAGCTGCTGAAAGCACCTCTATCCAACATGGAGCACCATATGGGACACAATGGGAAGTGAATAACGACCCGAAACACACCATTTCATTTTTTCTGATCTACAAAATGCCAACTCTCGACACACTGACAAGTCAAAAGTCAAGGTCAGGGAAAGACACAGAAAGACAAGTAATTAATTAATTGCTAACATGTTGTGAACTTATGGATAAGGAGAAAGGAGAAGAAAACTAACTGCAGAAGTGACATAATGGTTGACCCAATCACAAGGATGAGAAAATTCAATAAAGACATTGTCAGATCAGTAGAAATGGTTTGTCACATCAAGTTCTGAATCTGCCTCATCGAACCACCCCAAACAACATAAACGGGGCAAGGTACCAGCCAGAATGGACAGCTGTGCAGACCGTTCGAGTGGAGTACTCCATAAATTGGGCTATCTGTGTTGCAAACCATTGCAGTGTATCACTCATATCCATCGAGTGAAAGTAAATGAACTCCCATAAATGCATAGTTCTGTGCCTCATTTGCACGAGTATAAGGTAATACATTATGTGTATTTGTGTGGGTGTGTTGTTTGCTGTCGATTGAAAACCGTTCTTTTGAGATAGAATATGCATGGAGGAAATCACTTCAAGTGTGAACAACTGGCAAAGGTTTGGGTAGTCAACATAGGGAGACTAAGCACCGTGTTATAAACAGAGAATGTGTCTTTTAAAAATGTTTTGTGATTTACATATGAAAGAAATAATCTGGGTCTTTTTCAATGTATAATTTCAATTACATCTCACTGTAAATTGGGCTATAAATTCTGTTCTACTATAAGTTGGTGATTTTTAACTTTGTACACCCCAGTCCAACACCAGCGTCTTCAAATCATGACTGAACAAATAGGTTCCGTTAACCCCTTACTTACAGAATTTTTATATCACAATAAAAGGGAACATTTACACGGTCTGGATGGAATGGCCTCATCCTATCCCTCTGTACCAGGCTCAATAGGATGAATGGCCTTCTCCTCAGCGTATATAAACGGCCGGAGGCATTAAATGACGCAGCAATCCTTGGATGATGAACAGCCTGTAAACAGTATTTGCTGGAGCTCTCACCTTTCCCAGTTACAGAAAAACAAACAGCACTATTTACTCCAGGTGTCCTTTCATTAACACCTCGTGCAGCTGCAGCAACGCTTCTCTATGTTTTGACTCATTCCTTTTTCAAAATGTGCCAAATTTCAGCTTTCCACTTCTTGAAGTGGGAAACGTCTCGTATGCGCTGAATCACCTCCTCATATCCCTCTGTAACAGGCACATGATGTCATATTGGTTTCTCCCCGTTCCTGAGCAGCAGTCTCGGTGCTCTGAAAGATGTCCCAATGTTCTGCAAGACCTTAATAACTGAGCATTTAAAACTTGGAGCAGCATTGCACAAAGTTAGTGAACAATAAATATTGTTACGTTGCTTTATGGCCGCTAGACATGGCTCCGTCAGTCATTTTTTACAGCTGGTCTGTTGTTTTATCTCTGTCTTGTTTTATAAACAGGTTGGGACATATGCAACCCTTCACTGATCTGGCAGTATTCATAAATACAAGGTTTAAAATGATTGAAAGATTTATGGTCTATCCCTCAGCAACTGTCATCCATTCCGTTGTTGCAACACGCTGGTAAAAGCTTCTGCTAATTAAACCACTCACACAGAAAAGCTCATGTTGCCTCGTAATCTGTTAAAGCATGGATGACAGAGAACTACCCCAAATATCACTGTTTAACAATAAAACTAAGAATTCTAAAGTGACCATTAAACAACAAAATATTCAAACTCCGATCCTCCTTTGTCTAAAATATTGAGCTAACTTCTACTCTGTAACAATATACTGATCCAATAAAGCCCCTATTAAATTTACAGCCTATAACTTTCAAAACCAGCCAGCAGTGTCAATCCTCCTCTGCAGAACTCCCCGGGTCATCTTTGGCCATCTGCTGCAGATTTCTTAATATATATGGGTAAAAAAGGTACCTTTTAGAGAGAGAGTTGCAGTCGTTCAATGTCAGAAGATGTTCTTTTTATTGCTAACTGTCTGTAATGTTGGCGTTTTATACCCCAAAACAGTGTATCATCTCACTGGTTCCATGCTGTCAAAACAACAAAATTCAAATTAGATTGACTTTCAGAATATTGGGGCGTAATTTAAACAGGTTGGTTGAATTCTAAATGCTGTGAAAACAAGAAGGTTTCTTATGTTACAGCGAAAATGTTTCATTTTAAAATTGTCCAGGACATTTTGTGCCTGCAGTCAGCCACATGACAGCTTTTCAACTTTCTCTTAAAGGTATTCTTCCAACTTCATCTCTTTATAACTTCTCCAGAGTGGGTGACCAAATACTCTAAACTTTTTGAATGTACACAGCACCTTAAAACACAACTTCCACTGAAACAATCCCCAGCATTTCTAGTAAATTTTCAATAAACGAATTAAATTAAATGACACTGAATGACAAGTTCCAATCCTAGTCTGAAGCAAATACAGTTCAAGGGATTCCTCATGCAACTGAGCAAATGATTAGCAAAGAGTGGTTAACGCGGACTTTCAGTAAATAGGCTCAGCAGAAGTTATAAAGACGTGACTGAAAGCTGCTGGAATCCCACTGTCCAACATGAAGCACCGTGCAGGACAAAGAAACAGCAAGCTATGCTTTTAAAAAAACTTTTCCTCAGCTTCTTATTGGTGGAATCTGCTGCTGTAGGGTAAGCATCACTAAAGGACAGGGAAAGATACAGGACAGTTATTCACTTTAAAACAGAATGTCAGTTTGATTAACAACAAATGTGAGGGTTTGGAAAGTAGACAGCGGGATGGACACTGGGAGAGAGCATTGTCGAAGGATGTGTTCACAGGTTTTAGTATGCTGAAATTAAGACATTTCAACAGCACTTTGCAGCAATTCCAGTAATGATACAGAAACAGAATTTTGGTGTGAGCTCAGACAGATTCAGAGAGTCATGGAGATGTATAACATTGAAATAAACCCTTCCATTCAACTGATCCCTGCTGAACAGATATCCTAATACAATCTAGTCATACTTGCCAGCATTTTGCCTATATCGCTCTAAACGGTTTGTAGTCATATACCTACCCAAATGCATTTTAAATGTTGTAATTGTACCCGCCTCCACCACGTCTTGTGTCAGTTCATTCCAAACATACACCACCCACTGGATGAAAAAGTTGCGCCTTCGGTCCCTTTAATTGTTTTCCCCTCTCACCTGAGATTGTAACCCTCTCGTTTTGAGGGAAAGACCTTTGATATCCACCCTGTCCATGCCCCTCACGCTCCAGTCAATGTCGCCCCAAACTATTCAAACTGTCTCTAAAGCTCAAGTCCCAGCAAAAGTCTTGTAAATATTTTCTGACCGTCTTCAAGTTTCACAACGTCTTTCCCACAGGAGGAAAGATAGAATTGAATGCAGTATTTGAAAAGTGATGGAACTACTGTCCTGTACATGACGTCCCGACTCCTATAGTCAAAGCACTGACCAATAACGACAAACATACCAAAGCCTTTTCACAATCCTGTCTAACTGTGACTGCAGTTTCAAGGAGCCATGAACCTGCACCCCCAGGTCTCTTTGTTTATCGACTCAGGACCTGCTCATTGAGGGGATAAGTCTTGCAATGATTTGCCTCTCCAAAACATAGCACTTCACATTTATCTATAGTAAATGCCATCTGCCACTCCTCAGCCTATTGGCCCATCTAATCAAGATCCCGTTGTACTCTGAGTTAACCTTCTTCCCTGTCCACTACACCTAAAATTTCGATGATATCTTCAAACTTTCCCACTGGCCCTCCTATGCTCACATCCAATACATTCATATAAGCAATTAAAACTAGTGGAATCAGCACCAATCCTTGTGGCACACCTCTGATCACAGCCTAGCAGTTCAAAAACAATTCTACACTACGACCCTCAACTCCTACCTTCAAGTCAATTTTCTAATCAAATGGCGAGTTCTCCCTGTATTCCACATATACTATTCTTGTTAACCGGTCTACCAGGTGGAAAGTTGTCAAATCACTTACGGAGGTCCATTTCAACAATGTACTGCCTCAATGAAGCGTCTTAGTCACTTGTTCAGAGAACTCTGTCAAGTTAGCGAGACAGGATTTCCTATGCTTAAATCTATGTTCACTATTCCTAATCAATGCATGCCTTTCAAAATCCATGCAAATCCTGTGCCTCATATTCCTCTCCCAACAACTTGTTCACCACTGGCGTCAGGCTCACCGCTTTTCCTTATCACCCTTCTTAGATTCTTTTCGTAATGACACCACGTTAGCCAAACACCTGTCATTCAACACCTGACCTATGGCTATCCACGATTAATATTTCTTAGCATAGGGCCCAGCATTCCGTTCCCTATCTTTCCACGACTTCGAGGGTACATCTGATCAGGTCCTGGAGATTTTTCCAACTTTATACGTTTTCAGATCTCCTCTGTAATACAGACAATTTCCAAGATGTCATTGATTATTTCGGAATTCTCGACCTTCCATATCCTCCTGTACAGTCAATATGATACAAAATGCTTTTGTAATACCTTTCATCTCAAGCAGTTCGGCACATCGGCAACTTTGTTGATCTCCATAGTTGCTCTTTTCTCTTTAATGCATTCTAGAATGTCTTTGGATTCTCCTTAACTTTACTTGTCATAGCTACCTGATGTACCCTGTTTGCCCTCTTGATTTCCTTCTGAGGTGCAGTCCTACTGACTTTAGACTCCTCTGGCGATTCACTTTAAACATGGAATTAAGAGGCTAATGACGATGATTAATCCATTTTCAATTGTTTGGAAAACCAATCTGATACACGAATGGCCTTTAAGAAAGCAAACTGCAATACTTACCAGTTGCAAGGTTTGTTAAGTTTTGTAGCTCAGGTTGAGATTTAGGGTGCCGGTTTGCTCGCTGATCTGTAGGTTTGATATCCAGACATTTCATGACCAGGCTAGGTAACATCATCAGTGGCGATCACCAAGTGAAGCGCAGCTGTTGTCTCCTGCTTTCTATTTATATCTTTCTCCTGGTTAGGGTTCCTGCGGTTTGCGGTGATGTCATTTCCTGTTCGTTTTCTGAGGGGTTGACAGATAGCATCTCGATCTCTGTGCTTGTTTATGGCGTTGTGTTTGGAGTGCCAGGCCTCTAGGAATTCTCTGGTATGCCTTTGCTTAGCCTGTCCCAGGATAGATGTGCTTTCCCAGTTGAAACGGTGGCTTTTTTCATCCGTGTGTAGGGCTATGAGGGAGAGAGGGTCGTGTCATTTTGTGGCGAGCTGGAGTTTGTATATTCTGATGGCAAAATTTCTTCCTGTTTGTCCTATGTAGTGTTTGTGGCAATCCTTGCATGGAATTTTGTAGTTGATGTTGCTTTTGTCCATGGGATGTATTGGGTGTTTTAAGTTTGCTCGTTTTTGTTTGAGAGTGTTGGTGGGTTTGTGTGCTACTAGGATTCTGAGGGGTCTTAGTAGTCTGGCTGTCCTGGGACAGTTTAAGCAAAGGCATGCAAGAGAATTCCTAGATGCTTGGCACTCCAACCACAACGCCATAAACGAACACATAGAATTAGATGCCATCTATCAACCCCTCAGGAAATGAACAGGAAACGAAATCACCACAAACCCTAGGAACCCCATCCAGGGGAAAGTTATAAATAGAAAGCAGGAGACAACAGCTTCGCTTCACTTGGAAGTCGCCACTGATGATGTTACCTAGCCAGGTAACGAAACGTCTGGATATCAAACCTACAGCTCAGCGAAAAAACCGACACCCTAATACTTACCTGGTTTACTCTACATGTGACTCCAGACACACAGCAATGTGTTTAACACTGAATTGCCCTATGAAAAATTAGAGATGGCCAATAAATTCTGCCTACCCAACGACACCTTCATCCCATGACTGAATATGGGTAAAACTCGATTCCTGCTGTCTATATCTGACATATGATTCCAACTTATCCAGGAACAGAACTTCAACTTCTCGAGTCATCTAGCATTTCTCACACCACCCACCATTACTCTTCACCCTAACAGGAGCATACTGAGTCTGAACTCTTGATATCCCGTTTTTGTTGGCGTCCCCCTTCCCAGATGGCCACTCTGAGGTCCAATCGTAGTTTAAAAGTTCGTGCTGAAAATCATCAAATTTGACCTTCCTCCAATTTCGAACCTTACCTTCTAGTTCCAGTTCGTCCGTTTTCACCTCTATTTTAAAACTAATAAATTTATGATGACTTGCCACAAATACTGTCCCCCCCTCCCCCCCCCCCCACCCCCCGCCGCCAGCAAATGTAAGACACGTTTAGCTCCTTCTCTGTGATACCGAGTAATGGACAAGCAGCTGAGCTTTGAAACGGCGGGGGATGGGCTCAGCAAAGTCTAAGATTCTTTGGGCTGAATCTAACAATAATTTGTCTCAGTCACATTTTTATTGAATGTGTCAGGGAATCGTCTGCACGAGGCTGAGCTAGTTTCCTTTTGAACTCACTTCATTGACAGCATACCCCAATCCATGGTGTCTCTCTCATTCAATGACAGTTCAATTCTCACACGCAAAATGGCTGGTGATACTCACCATCGCTCGGATGCTCCTCCTGGATATCCCGGGATCCCTGGAACTGGCACTATCCTTAAAAGGACAATGGTGGTTTCTCATTTGGGAGGACAGTTTACCGTGAGCATTCCAGATAAGCGGCAATTACACAACATTTTGTCGACGGGGGCACCGAAATCCTGGTGGATGGGCTAGTCCAGAAGAGGACCATTCACTTCCCATAGGCGTCGACACCACCAGACCCACCAAGCATGATCTGAGCTTATCACCCAGCCCAGTGCAGTTTCTGCAGTCTGAAGAAATGCCCAGCAATACGAGACAAGCATCAACAAACTTCACTGTACTCTCTCTGCTCCCTCATGCTCACTGGATATCTGTTATAGCACCTCTCCCGTTAACAAGGCTTATTCTCCACCAGTCTCTACACTGCATACTGCATCTTTACTACCTGTCTCTCTTTTTAACTCTCTTTCTCTCCAATCCCCCAACAACCTTCTGCTATCCTCCCACATTAATAACACTGCATGGATTCAACACTACGGACTGACTACTTACGGACACTACGCCAATTCATATGCCAACACAAACAGCACGGCCACCCACTCCCACCCTCCCTTCCTCCTTTCCGATCTCCCATTTTAGGAGAAAAAGCATGGAAGAGGACGGAAAGTACCAAGCAAATCGTTGGAGTGCCCGTTATCTGTGTCCTCACCCCCTTACTGCCACAATGTGGAGGGGATCCTGGTACAATTCGGAGAGGACTAGGATGCCTCGTGTGGAGATTCGGAGATATCCACACACTACAATTAAGTCAGAAGCAATGTTCATTGAGGGACAATTCTCACTTTAAACCCACTGGCAGTTCCGTTTAACCATGGCATAACTTAGAAGGTGTGGCCCTGATGCCATCTAACTTTTGTGTCGAGTTGGTACAAATGGAAGCTCCACTGTCTCAGTGGGCATGACGGCGTGCTCACAACACATTGTCTCCAACACCTCCCAGGAAGGAAGCACGGTGGCACTCTCTTACACATCCTACTGTTAACAGCTCAGAAACTGAAATGTATCTGTAGTAGTTGCTGCTCTCACTATCTGTTCTGGCATCTCCAATAATCTGTGCTCATACACATCCAGGACCCTCTGCTCTTGGACGCCGTCGAGAAAGATACACATTGTTATATGTTGCCTTTCAAAGTCATTCCTACCAAAGTGCACCACCTTACACTGCTCTACTTTGATCTTCATCTGTCAAATATCTACATGCATGGAAATTGTACTACATCGTGCTCCACGCAAGACAATTGACAAACTGGCAAACTCAAACATCTGAGTAAGAGTAATGCTGAGAAAGAACGACACAGCGAGTGACATAGTGAGAAAATAACCTAAGACCTAAAGATATACTTACAGATTCCCAACGTCTGTATAAATGTGTATACCTGTGTTTCTGTATTACTGTTGGTGTATCTGTATCAATGTGCATTTAAGTGTAGGTACATTTATATGTGCATTTGTCTCTGCATGAGTCTGTGTGTGGATGCAGGTTTGGCAGTCTCTGTGATGCTAAAAGAGATACAACGTCGCCCACAGCGACGGGGGCAGAGGGTGATAGGCCGCAATGATTCAATCTGGAATGCAGAGAGGGAGAATTGCATGGAATAGCACCACCAACATGACAACACGTGTGCGCGCAGGCGCACACACACAAACGCGGACACACACACACATACGGAAGAATTGCAAAAAGACTTGTGTCCATCTGAATAGAACTGTGCACCTCCGACTGAACCATTTTATGAGGGAATGAGATAAGTTATTGCACATTCAGTAACTTGCAATGTTTCCTAATGCTCCTTCCTGGGAGGTGTTGGAGACAATGTGTTGTGAGCACGCCGTCATGCCCACTGAGACAGTGGGGATTCCATTTGTACCAACTCGACACAAAAGACACTCGACGAGAAAGAATCAAGAAGTCTGAGAAAAGGCTCTATAGTGGTCGGAATATCGCAGGAACAACATTGCTTACTATCAGCAAAACTGCTCGGTGCTTCCAAAAAATACTATTTGAAAAACAAAACAACTGTGCATCGTTCGAGATTCACATCATTTGGTGCCTTCTCGAAGAAAAAACTGCCACACATGCAATCGTGTGGGGTCGCCAGCAGAGTGTAGTGTCGAATGAATATTAAAAAAAAACGGATAGATAGAAGACAGGTAGGAGACTTTGATGCCAATATTAATGGAATTACTTGGAGAACAAGATTGCAGAGATGCAGACAGAAGTACACACAAGCAGAGACAATGACACTAATACACAGAACACAGGGCGGCATGGTGGCACAGTAGTTAGTACTGCTGCCTCACAGCACCAGAGACGCGGGTTCAATTCCCATCTCGGGTGCCTTTCTCTGTGTGGAGTTTGCACATTCGCCCCGTGTCTGCGTGGGTTTCCTGCAGGGGCTCTGGTTTCCTCCCACAGTCCAAAAATGTGCAGGTTAGATGAATTGGCCATACTAAATTGCCTGTAGGGGAATGGGTCTGGGTGGGTGGCGGGTCGGTATGGACTTGTTGGGCCAAAGGGCCTTTTTCCGCACTGTACGTAATCTAATCTTTTCTAAAAAAAACACATGCACAAAGAGATACACACAAATATGGGTACATGCACGCAAACACATGAATCCCCTCCCCCCATCACGTACCCCAAAACACACAGGGGTGTGTGTGTGTGTATATATATACATATATAAATATAGATAGAAATATGGATATATATTATTTCAATGGGCACAGAATTGGTATAGTTCAGTTGGCTGAATTGTTGTTTTAAGAGCAGAGTGACGCCAACAGTATGGAATCAGTTCCCATTACCGGTTTGAGTTCCACATGAAGGACACTCCTTCGCTACCGTTTCCCTCACCTGTGGTCTGGTGGCCCTCAGGTTAAATCACCACGAGTCGTTTCTCGCTAATAAAAGAGCAGAGCCTATGATCTGTAAGGCTAAGCCTACACAACAATTAATAGGCAATCAATGGTCAGTCGGAGAAGGCAGGTGAATGACTTGTAGGAAGATTTCAGCAAGGATGAGTCGAATAGCCTAATTCTGCTCCAGTTTCTCATTTACATAAACTTATGCTGTCCAGAATTCTCTTTCTGCGAATTAAGTGGATGCTAACTTTGGAATGTATTTAAGAGAAGCGCATTAATGGGAGTGTAGTCAGATTTGAGGGGCTGAATGGTCTATATCTGTTCCTAATTGTTGTGTTTCAAAGGGGCAGTGATTGGTTTGAAGAGAACAATCTTTGAAAATAAGGCATTCCCATTTCAGACTGGGATAGAGATGTTGCTTTCTCTTTAGGTTTGTGCAATCTGTGGTGTTCCCATTTTCAATATGCTGTGAGGACTGGGTGCCTGACAACATTCAAGGTTCGATTCCAGAGGGTTTGATGAACAATAAGACAGGCTCAAAAGGAATGTTCAAGCCACACTCACATCAACAATGAGCATTCTGAATGTTGCAGCAGGCTAGACGGACTAAAGGGATAACTGCTTCTCCTAACCAATGTGCACTTATCGTGGCTGTTGAAGCGGTAGATGAAAATACAATCATCCATTCTGCCCTGGACGGATTTACACAAGAATAGACTGAAATAATTCAGCCCTGTAAGTATATTACACAGTATCGGGGTGTGGTGGTGGTGGGGGTCGGGGGCAACCAAAGTATCTAGTCAGCTACCCTGCAACAGGTGAGCCCTGGTTAACTAAAAGGGAAGAAATATTCACGATAAATATTTATTTTCAAGTTGTGAAGCAGTAACGTTTTGGAGTGCCTCAGGAATCAGTGTGAGACTATCAACTATTTATAATCTATACCAATGACGTGGATGAGGGGATTGATTGGATTGGAGCTCAATTAGTTCATTCACGAAGATAGTCATTTAATTGGACATGGAGATTTTTGCAATGGGCAAAAAAAGACAGGGGAGGTTAGTGAGAAAATCTTAGGTAGTAAAGCTATAACGACGATTCGTGCTGTGACGGACGTACAAAACAATATTGAAATGTTTTAATGGAGAAAAAAATCGTAATATTCTGTGGTACTCAGGGGTTTATATGTTCCGGTACAAGAATCACTTAAACTGAGTCAGGAGCTTTAACAAGTGATTAAGAAAGTGTATGCAATGATGCAGTTTCATACAAAGGCTATCAGGTATAATCATGGGGATATTTTATTGCATTTGCACATGGCAATGCTTAGATTATAATCTGATGCATTGTGTGTAGTTCTGAACCCCTATACTGTGAGAAAAATATGCAATTGATTTAGAAGTTTTTCAAAGGTGTTGTACTTTACTCTTTACTAAAATGAAGGCCTGATGGATGCATAGAGTCATACAGGGACCAATTAGACCGTTCGGCCCACCTCATCTGCACCGACCAGATATTTCAATCGGATGTAGGCACAAAACCGTCTTAACCATTCTTATTCATACACCATTCCAGATGCCTCATAAAGTTTGTAATTGGAGTCAACTCTACCACTTCCTCTGGCAGCTCGTTCCACACACACACTACCCTCTGTTTGAAAATCTTGCCCCTTTCACCTTAATTTATGCCCTCGAGTTTATAGCCTCTGAAAAAATCTTAGCTCTTTACCGTATCTACATCCCTCGTGGCCGATATAAGTCCAGGGCAGGTCAGGTGTGAAAGTGGGAGATATTCGTATTGAACCATCTAACCTGAGGAGAGTGCATCAGAAGCATAGCCGATGGATGAGAAAATGAAACTAAGGACTCAATTTTAAGGAAACAATACATTAATTTTATGGCAGGTATTATGATGACATGAATTGATTGTAAATAAATTCATGCAGGCACATGTAAACATGCATTTTCATTTTAAACTATGAATCATACTATATTGAGAACAGATCAACGATGGAGTCATACAGTCAGGAGAGCTTTCAACGAGACTGTACATGGTTCAGATTGATTTCCGCGTTACAGCAACATATGAGAGCTAAAAACCCATCAGATATCTTTTTCACTTATGTGGGATCCCTGTTGAGGATTCAATGGAATATCTCTACTGCCTGCAGCAAAGTAATTTCAGCTAAATCAAACTGTTCCAGGAAGACACCCCAATACTGGCAGCTTGTGTGAACTGAATAACTTCAGAGGTAGAATAACAACTGAGACAATCGCAAGTTTCTTTTTGTCATGAAATTAACTGTTATTTGGACGAAGCTCTTCTGAATTAATACTTTGCAGGATTCTGTACATTTCTGTGCCTCAGAAAAACAAATATTGATGTACATATTGCTAATTTCCAAAATATTTCTCATTTATCTTTCCATCGTAGCTCGAGTAACTTGTTTAGATCTTACTTTTTTTAAAATTTAATATCTGCATGACTTGCTGGTAACACTGAACCTGAATGAGAAAGTGAGGACTGCAGATGCAAGAGATCAGAGCTGAAGAATGTGTTGCTGGAAAAGTGCAGCAGGTCAGGCAGCATCCAAGAATCAGGAGAATCATCCTATCGGGCATAAGCCCTTGTTCAGGAATGAGGAAGGTGTGCCAAGCAGGCTAAGATAAAAGGTAGGGAGGAGGGACTTGCGGGAGGGGCGTTGTAAATGCGATCGGTGTAAGGAGGTTAAGGTGAGGCTAATAGGTCAGAGAGGGGGTGGGGGCAGAGTGGTCGGGAAGAAGATTGCAGGTCATATAGGTGGTGCTGAGTCCGAGGGTTGGGACTGAGATAAGGTAGGGTGAGCGGAAATGAGGAAGCTGGAGAAATCTGCATTCATCCCTTGTGGTTGGAGGGTTCCTAGGCGGAAGATGAGGCACTCCTCCTACAGGCTCATGTTGCGATGGTTTGGCGATGGAGGAGGCCAAGGACCGGCATGTCCTTGGCGGAGTGGGAGGGGGAGTTAAAGTGTTCAGCCACAGTGTGGTTGGGTTGATTGTTCCGGGTGTCCCAGAGGTGTTCTGTGAAATGTTCCACAAGTCGGCGGCCTGTCTTCCCAATATAGAGGAGGCCACATCGGGTGCAGCGGATGCAGAAAATAATGTGTGTGGACGTGCAGGTGAATTTGTGACGGATATTGAATGATCCCTTGGGGCCTTGGAGGGAAGTGAAGGGGGAGGTGTGGGTGAAAGTTTTGCATTTCTTGCATTTGCAGGGGAAGGTGCCGGGAGTGGAGGTCGGGTTGGTGGGGGGGTATGGACCTTACAACGGAGTCACGGAGGTAGTGGTATTTCTGAATCGGAGATAGGGGAGGGGAGGAAAATATATCCTTGGTGGTGGGGTCTGTTTGGAGGAGGTGGAAATGACGAAGGATGATACGATGTACCTGGAGGTTGGTGGGGTGGTAGGTGTGGACCAGTGGGTTTCTGTCCTGCTGGCGGTTGGAGGGGCGGGACTCAAGGCTGCAGGAGCGCTAAGTGGATGGGATGCGGTGGGGAGCATCGTCAACGACGTCTGAGGGGAAATTGCGGTCTTTGAAGAAGGAGGCCATCTGGGATGTTCAGTATTGGAATTGGTCCACCTGGGAGCAGATGTGGTGGAGGCGAAGGAATTGGGAATATGGGATGGCGTTTTTACAGGGGGCAGAGTGGGAGGAGGTGTAATTTAGGTAGCTGTGGGAGTCGGTCGGTTTATATTAAATGTCCGTGTTGAGTCGGTCGCCCGAGATAGAAATGGAAAGGTCTAGAAAGGAGAGGGAGGAGTCTGAGACGGTCCAGCTAAATTTGAGGTCGGGGTGGAAGGTGTTTGTAAAGTGGATGAACTGTTCAACCTCCTCGTGGGAGCACGCGGTAGCGCCGAAACAGTCATCGATGTAGCAGAGGAAAAGGTGGGGTGGTGGTGCCAGTGTAGCTGTGGAAGATGGATTGTTCCACATATCCGACGAAGAGGCAGGCATAGCCGAGGCCCATGCGGGTGCCCATGGTTACTCCTTTGGTTTGGAGGAAGTGGGAAGATTGGATAGAAAAGTTGTTCCCAGTGAGGACCAGTTCAGTCAGTCGAAGGAGGCTGTCAGTGGAAGGTTACTAGTTGGTTCGGCGGGAAAGGAAGAAGTGGAGGGCTTTAAGGCCTTCGTGATGGGGGATGGAGGTGTACAGGGACTGGATGGTGAAGATAAGACTTTGGGGGCTGGGGAAGTGAAAATCATGGAGGAGGTGGAGGGCATGGGTGGTGACCTGAACGTAGGTGGGGAGTTCTTGGACTAAGTTCTTGAACCTGACCCAGTCTGAGACCGATAGCAACTACCACTAGACACATTTGGTCACATATCAAATTTGTTGGGACCTATGGAGAAGCGGGACTAGAAAAGGAAACAGTGACTCTCCAACTACAGTAGAAGAGGAATCAGGAGAAATTCTCAAAAGGTCGTTTGATGGGAATTCTCTTCTCCACAAGTCTGTGATACCTGTGTGTGTACATTTATTCAAAGCTGCGCGTTAGTTAAATATTTTTCGGAAAAGTGACTCGATGATAATGAACCACAGATGGGAAAGTGAAGCCACAATCTGATCAGCCACAATCTTTGTGCCAGGTGGAACATAGAACAACTCCTGCTCGTCAGTTCAACGTCACCTCATTTCAGTCAGCTCCTCAAAACTGCTAGACAGGAGCAGTTGAAGACCACTTTCTCCTTGTAACTGGTGTACAGAAAAAAAAGCGGAGAAAATTCAGCCCCTGCTCACAGTAAAGCATGGTTTAATATGGATTGGCAAACGTTCTTGGGGTTGAGTAGGTGTTAGTGAAACATTCCCCTCGTTTCGTTTCTTCTTGCAGAAGTTCCCCTGTCTCCATTTATTAGCCATGTGGTACACCAAGATTCACTATGAATACATGTCTGATGCCGCACCCAGACATCACTCGTAAAATCGTTCGGTCTCTCTGACTGCAAAATTCCTTCACAGGACTTCTGGGAAAATAAAAAACAGTGAAATCACTAATAACAGAATGAAAGAACATAAGAAGCAGGTGTAGGTCACTCAGCCACTAAAGCCTAACTTTCCCTTCAATCAGAGCATGGCTGATCTGCCCTCGGCCCCAACTCCTGAACTACCTGACATGTCAAATATCTATCGATACTTGTCTTCCAAAATTCTCAGTGATCGATCTCCCCGAACTCTCTGGAGAGGAGATGTCCCGACAGTGACTACCCTCTGTAAGAAAAAAGCACTTACCACACGTACATCGTGACCTATTGACATGAATAAAATATATGCACACAAGGGAAGAGTGTCAGGTTGTCATATCAAGCAAGACTTAACTGAGGTTGGTGTCAAGAAACTCGAAGAAAATTGAACTTAATGGCAACCAGGAATAATCTCCCCACTGGTTGGAGTGATTCAGAGCACTCAGGAAATGTTTGTGGGTTCGTGGACATCTACCATTTCTGTCATGGGACATTACTGCAGCCGATCCTCAGGGTAGATTACTCGGCACAAACATCTTCAGCTGCTTCATCAATATGTTACGCCCATCATAAGATAAGAAGTGCGGATAGCCACTGAAGATTACACAATGTTCACAACAATGTGCCCACCTCATCACCTGCACTGGTGTATGTTCATGTGCGGCAAGACTCGGACAACATTCAGGCTTGTGTTGTTAAAGTGTGGGTACAATACATGTAACAGTTCTGCTAGACAGTGCATGTTTCCCCAGAAAATGGAAGGAACTTATTGAGCAGTTCAAGATTGATTTATAGGAATATGATGAAGCTAATCAGCCCCCCCCCCCCCCCAGGTATTAGATAAAAGGGATTGCCCATTCTCTCCCGCCTGTTGTTTAAACAGCAAGAGAAAGAAACTAGTCAAAATGTTGAGCTGTTAAACAGGAACCAGCGGTCGCCAAATGCTATCCTTGAGCTTCTTCAATTGGATCAGGAGGCTTCAGTCCCTCAGTCCCCTCAAAAAGGAGGATGATATCAACGCCCCAACATGAGAAACCAATAAGCAGAGACTGGACGGACAGACTGCTCCACGTTGTTCCGCCAGGCTCCAGTGTTAATGGTACACACGTACTATTTTATGGTGGTTTGCTGACGGTGAGGAAGAACATTGGTTTTTTTGTCCGGTGTCTCAAGAAGGCAACTTCCATCTCCAAGAAGACAGGCTTGTGTTCTATTTGGAGGTCAGAAGCCGTTGGAACTTGCTACCTCTTTCAGGAATAAGACATTATGCTTGCTGACAGATTTATGAACAACATGAACATAGCTGCCTGGATACAGAATTGGCTGACCAACAGAAGACAACGAATGGTAGTAGAAGGAAAATATTCTGCCTGCAAGTCTGTGGTGAGTGGTGTTCCACAGAGCTCTGTCCTTGGGCCTCTATTGTTTGTAATTGTTATCAATGATTTGGATGAGGGGATTGAAGGATAGGTCAGCAAGTTTGCAGATGACGCAAAGGTTGGAGGTGTCGTTGACAGGATATAGGGCTGTTGTAGGCTGCAGCGGGACATTGACAGGATGCAGAGATGGGTTGAGAGCTGGCAGATGGATTTCAACCTGGACAAATGCGAGGTGATGCATTTTGGAAGGTCGAATTTGAAAAAGGATTAAGGATAAGATTCTTGGTAGTGTGGAGGAACAGAGGGATCTTGGTGTGCAGGTACATATATCCCTTAAAATGGCCACCCAAATGGACAGGATTGTTAAGAAAACATATGGTATTTTGGCTTTCATTAACAGGGGGATTGAGTTTAAGAGTCGTGAGATTTTAGACCGCACTTGGAATACTGCGTCCAGTTCTGGTCGCCCTATTATAAGAAAGATGTGGATGCTTTGGAGTGGGTTCAGAGGAGGTTTACCAGGATGCTGCCTGGACTGGCGGGCTTATCTTTTGTGGAGAGGTTGACTGAACTCGGACTTTTTTCATTTGAGAAAAGGAGGAGAAGAGGGGACCTAACTGAGTTATAAAAGATAATGAGAGGCATATAGTCGATAGCCAGAGACTTTTTCCCAGGTCAGAAATTACAAACACGAGGGGTTATAGTTTTATGCTGGTTGCAAAAAAGTATAGAGGCGATGTCAGTGGCGGGTTCTTTACACAGAGAGTTGTGAGAGCATGGAATGCGTTGCCAGCATCAATTGTGGAGGCAGGATCATTGGGGACATTTAAGAGACTCCTGGACATGCATATGGTCACAGAAATTTGAGGGTGCATACATGAGGATGAGTGGTCGGCACAACATCATGGGCTGAAAGGCCTGTTCTGTGCTGTTCTGTTCTATGTTCTATGTTCTATGATGTTCAGTGAAGGGTCACAAACGAAATGCACATTGGGATAGTGAGAGTGTATTCAGAGCCTGGAGCTCTGTCTCGCCTAATATGGGGGGCCCACAGAGATACGTAAACTAACAGGCAAGGTATCATCGCGAAAATACAATTTCTTATGCCATCAATGTCTTTCACTCGACATGAGTATTAGTCCATAATCTTCAACATTTCATACAATCACCTCGTATTCTGTCATCGTGCGACAAATTGAACACTTATTTCCTTCACACTCTCCTCATAGTGCCATCAACCCAGGGATTAGTCTGGTGAAAATCCTTTGCACTGTCTCTGTGACGTGGAGATTTTTGCTTATAAAGGAGCGAACTTCTGTCCAGAATACCCCAAATACTGGTTCAAGAACGCTCGACCGCTCTACTACTACTTCGATTCATTTTGTAATGAAGGGTAACATACTATTTACTGTCGTGATTCATTGATGGCCTCAATGAATTCTGTTAGTGACTTATGACCAAGGACATGAAGGTCCGTTTCGAGAAAAGTGCTTTCCTACTTCTCACATTCTAAGAAATACAAAATGAAAAGGACTGCATACGATGCTCACATCATTTGATGTTCAAATCACTTATTTGCGTTGTGAATCGTGGTGTTTCAACGTCTCATACATGAGATACCAATGAGCAGTAGTCTTCAGAAGAGAACAGGGCCCTGCTCTCAGTATTCTCTCCATCATTCAATTCTCAATTCATTTAGTACATTCTCCCTTACGCTACACTGTTACTTTCGTCACTCACCTGTGCATAACCATGTGAAAATATCTTCTCAGATTAAAATACACTACTCCAACCGCTTCTCATTCGTCATTGTCACAACCAACATCCTCCATAAACTCCAGCATTTTTATCAAAAATAATTTCCCTGTCTGAATCTCGGCTGACTCTGCTCAATCATATCATTATTCACCTTTGGTCTGGTTATCGTTAATTACAAAAAAATGCGAATATTTTCCTCATACCCGACGTCAAGTTATCGATCTGTTGGTTTTCTGTTTTTCCACTTTGCGTTCAGACAGGTTACTTTGCAGTCTGTAGGATGCTTTTTCATCATCTAAAGAGTTTTGATGAACTTTTTCCTCCCTCCTCAATTAAGGAATTTACAGTGCAAAAGGAGGCCATTGCCCCATCGTGTCTCTACCAGATCCCAAAAGTGTTTTCCAGCGAGCTCAATTCTCCAACACTATCTATGTAGCCCTCTAAATTCATCACTCATCTTGTCCAGCAGCTTACCAACCTTCACTACCATGAACGTTTCCAATACATAAACATTCATAACTCTAGATTTTTGAAGCTCCTCACTTTCGCCAGTCACCCTGTTCTCTAACATTTCCAAAAGACTAGAACAACTATCAAACCAAAATTCTAGGTCCGCTAGATAGATGACACCTTTGTCATCAGTAACGAAACAAGATAGAAGAGACATGTAACATCATCAACAAGACCCTCACAGGCATAAAGTTCACCAAGGAGGAAGAAACCGACAGCAAACTCGCATTCCTGGACGTCACAGTCGAAAGGCTCGATGACGGAGAACTGCAAACCTGTGCATACAGAAAACCGACACTGACCAAATACATAACTGCACCAGCAACCATCCCAACACACACAAACGAAGCTATGTTAGAACGCTATTCCAACGAGCCACCACACAATGCAGCACAGACGAACTTCAGAAAACAGAGGAGAACCACATATACAACGTATCCAAGAAGAACAGATACTACAAAATACCGTCCGCAGATTCCTCAGGAACAAACCACCACAAGCAGACCAAACACAGCCAGAAACCCTAATCACCTTACCATACATCAAAGAAGTCTCGGAAATGACAACCAGACTGCTAAGACCACTCGGAATCCTAATAGCACACAAACCCACCAACACTCTTAAACAAAAACTAATAAATTTGAAAGGCCCAGTACAACCCATGGACAAAACCAACGTCATCTAAAAATTTCCATGCAAGGACTGCCACAAACACTACGTAGGACAAACAGGAAGAAAGTTTGCCACCAGGATACATGAGCACCAGCTAGCCACAAAAAACACGAAACCCTCTCCCTGGTAGCCCTACACATGGAGAAAAAAGACACCATTTCAACTGGGACAACACATCTATCCTGGGACAAGCTAAGCAAAGACATGCCAGAGAATTCGTAGAGGCCTGGCACTCCAACCACAACGCCATAAACAAACACATAGATCTAGATACCATCTATTTACTCCTCAGAAAACGAACAGGAAGTGACATCACCACAAAGCACAGGAACCCATCCAAGACAAACGTATAAATAGAAAGCAGGAGACAACAGCTTCACTTCACTTGGAGGTCCCCACTGATGATGTTACCTAGCCAGGTAATGAATCGTCTGGATACCAAACCGACAGCTCAGCGATCAAACATACACCCCATTTTCAAACGATTTCCTGTTGCTTCCTCTGTAGAGACAGAACCAACATTCTTACCTCGAACAGAGATGGCCTCTGTCACGTATCGAATATGTGAGAGGATGACAATGTGGCATATCGGATATATCACCCCCACATGTCCGGAATGTTCTAGAATCAAAACATTTGTTTGGTATTGTCAGTACAGTCTTCTCTCTGGTATGAAACTACAGGTTGTGCTGAATGAGGTTAGAAAGCTCTGTGACCTCCTCATTGTTGAAATAAACTGGCTTCACACTTCGGACTTGGATAGTACACTACATTGGGAAGTAGCAAAAATGATAGTGGAGTGTCTTGGCCCTCCCTGTGCGGTCTCTGCAGATCCAGACAATTTGTGAATGCAGTGTTTACACCTTGTCCATTGTGGGGATACAAGACCCTCAGATCTCCCTGAACAATCAGCGCAGCTGACAACACAAATCCAAGATTACCATCCAGCGAACGTCCTCTGAATTTCCAATAAAAGGAACAAGTCAAATCTTCACGTACATGGTACACCCGCTCAGTGTTAAAATGCCATCCTCTCATTAGTTTGTATGCCTGGCTAAGCACTGGCAGCCTACAGTGGTTCAAGAAAGCAGCTCACCAACACCTTATCAAGGGCAACTGCGAAAGGGAAACATATACTGACTCAGAAATAACACTGATGAACCATTAGTGAATAAAAGAAGATGACCACACTCAAAGAATAGAAACAGAGGAAACATAACTCACTTTAAACAGGGACATGTACTGACCTAGGCATGATGCTCAGGAATATGGGAAAAAGTGAAAAATCAATGATAATAATCTCATATTTTAATTCCACCCCAGATGATTATCAACAATTCCTTTGTTGATTCCTTTTCCTTTGTCTCATTTTCTTCATATATTAGATCACTCCACCAACACACATTACACTAATTCCCAGCTACCTTCAGACCTGACCAGTGATCAGTGTACTCAAAACCTTGTTTATATGTCAACCGAGGCTGCCAAACCTGTCCCGTTTCCTCAGCTTCTGTTTCTTTCTGTTTCAGATCTCCAGTGTCTTTCTTTGTTTGATTTACCCTTTATTTTGTTATTTTACAGGATTTCAGCATCGCTGAGAAGGGCAGCATTTGATAACCATCACTAATATCCATTGACTGTGACCGTTCCACAAGGCGGTATAGAACCAAGCACATTGTTATGGATATGTATCACTCTTAATCCAAACTCGGTAACATATTATATTTCATTTCCAAAGGATATCAATAAAACGGATAGGTTATTGGACACATTCTGCTCATTGTATGGTTACAGTTCGTGATTTTTTTTATTTCCGTTCATATTATTTGAATTTATGTTCCGCTGCCAGCTGTGGTAGAATTTGAAACAATGTCTTTCGTGTAATGACCTGTGACTCTGAATTTTCCATCCAGCGACTTTCTTACTCTGACACATTGTCCTCATTATGAAGAAAATTAGGAGACAAGAACAAGTTTGTGATTGAAACATGTGTAACTAGATCAGTGACCAGCAGAGAACTGGAACTGCAAAGTCTGATCTTCACGTTGGCTTAGATAATGGTTTATTCAGCAACCACACTGACGCAGAGTTGGAAATTTGGGCTGCTATGAAACAGGTAGTGGACAGGTTTGGTGATGGAAGATAATTCAAGATATAATTCAGTTCGACAAAAACGGTGCTTGCTGTCTTGTTGTTAGATATTTGTGAGGAAAGGTTTTGAAATATACAGATAATGAATGGAGTTTATAATGAAACTAAATGCAATAGTTTCTACATTTACCAGAAATACAAAACAGAAAAAAAAATCAACATGGTTTCTATAATTAATAAATGAACAGAATTCGAGGGACTTAACAGGAATACCAATAATAGCGAGGACTGGATAATAACCTGCCTGAATAATCAAGAGTACACATAGTATCTGTCGTGGTAAATCTGACTTAGTCCTGCGCAACCAGTAAAGACCTTCGGATACACGCCTGTGCGTAATTGTAACATTCCAGTCCATTGTTCTCAGATTCTGATCTATCAATTCAGCATTCCAGTCCATTGTTCTCAGATTCTGAACAATTGTTCGAGCATTCCAGTGGAATATTCTCAGATTCTGATCTCTCCTTGCCCTGTCTATGGAGGTGCTGAACTCTGTTTGTGATGGAGTTGATGCGTCGCTTGCTACATTGGCATAAGACATTGAGAGAAGTCTCTTACTAATAGGAGAGAGAAAACCTCCAGTGACACAGTTAGTATCCAAGGAGACTGACATCAATCACAGTCTCTGAACAAACAATTCCAGTTAACCCCTTCACTACAGAACTTCCAGCTCACATTAACATTTGGACTGGATTGGATGTCAACATCACTAACTATTGATTTAATAGTTGCTTTAGCGAAGTTAGTGGTGAGGAGAAATGATGGATGATTTCTTTTCCCAGGCTATATGATTCGGAATGTTGTACATTTACAATGCTGTAACCGCTTGCCTCCCTAAAAATCACACAATCAAGTTGTTGTTGCTGTGCTGCTCTCTCCTCCGCTGCAACAAATGCAAACCAAAAGATGGCCAAATAACAGAGTTGCACTGGAATTACAGAAGGAGCTTGGATTTGTCTGGATGTTCCTCTCACTGCCCTCAGAAGGTTACGTTGTAATGTCAACACACAGTGCTGGTCAGGACACTTAAAAAAATGACAAGAATTTTATTACTGTATTACTCGTTGTGAAACAATAATTGACTTTTCATGACTTCAGACCCAAGTGAAAATTGACATGTACAAAGACTTTGCTCATTAAAAACCATGGATTCATGAGTCAGGGACAGCATGGATATACCACTAACTAGGAGACAGAAAGAAATGCAAACAGTGGCTTTTGGAGATATTGCCCCAGTCATCATCTCTCTTACTGACAGATAGAATGTAACGCAATGTGAACCAAACAGGATAAGTTTAATAGGAGATCAGAGTACGTTATGTATAAACTTTAATCTCTGGATATACAGATCGATAAGGTTGAGTATATATGCATAGGATATGCGGACTTCAAAACACAGACACAGAGAACCCAATGCGCAGGGCCATGTGAGAATATTGAACAACAGTCAAAAAATAACTCATTCCAAGCTGTTGCACAGATGATGGTCTCAGTAACTGCCACCTTTGTTGTAATTTTCACGTGGAATCCTAAATTGTAACAGTGAGATATTCGGCCCATAGAACCTACACTGACCTCTGAAGAGCACTGCACCCAGAACCACCTGCTACGCTATCCATGTATCTCCTGTGGCTATCCTGCCTCCTCCACTATCCCTGTAACTCCCATAGCCAACTCAAGTAGCCACAGATGAGCAATTTAACATGGTCAATTCGCTTAAAATTTGCATGTTGGACTGTGGGGGGAATCCGGATAAGCTTAAGGAAGCACTTACAAACAAGGGAAGAATGTTAAAGCTCAATACAGGCACTGGACTAAGGGTGCAATTTTACCAAGGCCGTAATGCTATAAGACAGCAGTGCTAACCCTTGAGCCACAGTACCACGCTCACAACTGCGTTTCTGTGACAAGGAATACTGGGGAACATGGAAATCTGAAAGGCGAACAGAAAATGGTGCCGACATTCATCAGATGAGTCAGGATCGAAGAGTGAAACAGAATTGGCATATTGTGTCTGATGTGACTCTGTTCTGAAAAACTCATATTGGTCTCAAAACGTAAATTCTGTTTCTCGCTGCTCAGATGCTGACAGATATGCTAAAGTTTTCCTGCGCTTTCAACTGTCTTTTTTTCTTTTGGACTGGATATATCTGACCTGAAAGGAGATGGTAAAGCTGCCATTTGAGTCGACTCTCAAGTGTTTGGTTGCAGTATTTGAATGTAAAATTTTAAAAATTGCCTTTGAAAAAATTTCTCAATATCGATAACGTCATGGACTGTCATGACTCGCCATGAAAATGTAGAAATCAGTGGCCATGATGTCGCATAATCAACCCTCTGAAAGTAATCGATTGAAGTAAAAACCCCGATCATTACCTCAATGTCATGTCCTGTCCTGATGTCACTGGTGTCTAGCAAGCTCTCAAACTTTATGAAACATGAAATATCTTGGCATATTTATAAAGCACATATTCATTCATGAGTTTTGAACGCACTAACATGGGAAGATTGTCTTTGACAAACCGAATCATTCTGCAGAAGGTGACAGAGAGCCATCTGAATGAATCTCTTCCCTCCAAGTGATACACATACGCAGAGAGCTGTTTTTAGGGACTTTTCAAGATGCTTTTAACGAATGATCAACAAATTAGTCCCGAGACAGAATGACATGTAACTTGGAAGATAACTTGCAGAGGTTGTTTTTATTCACTATTCCCATTACTAGTGCAATATTCTCTAATTCTGATTTGTCATAATTTGGTCAGGGTCCTTGATGCCACCTTCTATCAAGTCCTGTTTCGATGGAAAGGGAATTTACTCTTATCTCACCTCAAATTACACTGGAAGATCCATTGAAAGAATAAAGAGCAAAAGATGAGAAGACTGTTTCATTTAATAATGTCCTCAAAATTTTCAAAAGTAAATTGGGCACGGACTTTTAGTTCTGCCTGAAGATTTCTGTCCTATTGGTAATAAGACTCCTTGGTTAAGCTTTGTGAAAGAGGGGCGGGAAGAAGCTCCAGTTTGTATCAGTATTGACCAAAACCATTTAGTTCACGGTGCAGCAGATAGTTGGAAACATATTATAGTCTGTAGCTGTTGGAAATTCATCATTCCAAACTCATCATTCATTGATGACCTGCAGTAGCACAGAAATCAGCAACTTTCAGCATCTAGTTGAGAGCAAAAAGCGACAGTGATGGTCAGGGAAAGTAGGAGTAATAGGGGAAGTGCAGGAAGTGTTAAGGGAGATGGTCATTGGAAGCGTCTGTAGCAGCAAACTGTGAAATGCAAGGGAGGAGGTGTTAAAGAAAAGAGTAGGAAGTCGAGGAGGAAATGTGGCTGAAAAAGCATCGGTGGCAAAGAAAAACCTATAGTTGGAAAGGTGAGATTGATGGACAATCAAATATCACTGTTGAGGAAATCTGGGGTCTGGTTTCATTTGAAAATTAAGAAAAGATTTCTCCTACTTTTAGAACTAACACTAGATTCTTGTTCATATTGTGCATTAACTCTGCATTTCTGTTTGTCTATCAAGTGCACACAACATTTTCTTTTCTCCCCAATGCATTATTTCAACAAGACGTCACTACTTAAAACAATATTCAGAACGGTGGTTGTTTCTTCTATTAATTTGCTTCCAACTCACCTTAGGGATGAGAACGAGAAAATTGATCTTCTACAGAATGTTTAACTGTAGAATTTAATGCAACCTTTATTCTCGTCACTCTAGCTATTTCAAGCAAACTTAACGAAAGAGTCTGTGTCCATCCTGCAGATGTAAAAAAAGGTCTTCAGATCTGACTATTTCAGTGAATGACAAAAAGAATAAGCCGCAGGTGCGCATAAAACGGAAATGTTACAATGTACATTGCCAATAGCTTATCTAAAATTAATGATGTACTAGCCTTTTGCATAATACATTCGATTAGATTACTTACAGTATGGAAACAGGCCCTTCGACTCAACAACTGCGTAACGACTCTCCGAAGAGCAACCCACCCAGACCCATCCCCCTACATTTTATCCCTTCTCCTAACACTACGGGCAATTTAGCATGTCGAATTCATTTAACCTGTACATTTTTGTACTGTGGGAGGAAACCGGAGCACCCGGAGGAAACCCATGCAGACACGGGGAGAATGTGCAAACTCCACACAGACAGAAGCCTGAGATGGTGAATTGAACCCGGGTCTCTGGTGCTGTGAGACAGCAGTGCTTACCACTGCGCCACCGCGGAGCAGAGTATAAAAGCAGAATTCAGCTCCATGTCCAAAATACTATTTGTGGCTCCCTCATTAGAGACCCAAACAGCATCACCTGACAAATTCACGAAGGGAGAGAAAAACACAGGAGAATGGAATTCTGAATTCTTCTTCTGCAACAACGTGTGTAGAACAGGAAGGAAATCAAGTTTTGTTTCTGATATTCATAAATGCTGTTGGTTAGAATGTGTGCGATGGAGGGGGTGTTGCAGGATGATAAAGAATGCTGTGGATGACACGATGCTTAGCCAGGTCGTTCACAGTGGGGAGGACCGTGTTAGATTACACGAGGGTACAAAAAGATTCTTCAGATAGGCAGATCAGTGACCCAAAACGCACTTAACGCTGGAATATGTGAATGCTGCACTTTGGAAGAAAAAATAAGACGAGAGAGCATTCAACCATGAAGATAAGCTAGATTTACTTTTCGAGCAGAGAAGGTTGAACAATGAACCTGACAGAGATCGTGAGAGGTATGGACAGAGTGAACAGACAGTAGCTGTTCCCCTTAGTGAGTGAGTTAAAAACCAGGGGACACACGATTAAAGTGAAAGACAAGATATTGTGAAAGTATTTGTGGAACCTGCTTTCAACAAAGAGGATGGTATGTGTCCAGAATGCATTGCCTGGGAGAGTTGTTGAAGAAGGCAACGTTACAAAACTTATTAAGTACTGGTATCATGAGAGACATAAGAAGAGGGGATGTGTTGGTTACGCTAATTGATATTAAGGTGGACAAATCCCCAGGACTGGATGGGATCAATCCCAGGTTGCTGATGGAGGTGAGAGGAAATAGTAGGGGCTCTGATAGAGATGTTTGTCACCTCCTTAAACACAGGTGAAGTGCCGGAGGACTGGAGCATTATTAATGTTGTTCCCCTGTTCAAGAAGGGTTCTCAGGATATTTCAGGTAACTACAGACCTGTGTGCCTGATGTCAGTGGTGTGAAAGTTTGTGGAGAAGGTACGGAATTAAGATCCATTTCTATTTGGTAGATAATGGTTTTAACAGTGATAGGCAACATGGTCATGTGCGGGGGCGTTCGTGCCTTATCAACTTATTAGGATTCTCTGAGGAAGTGACCAACTTCATAGATGAAGGATGTGATGTCGATGTCATATACTTGAACTTTGGTAAGGAGTTTGATAAGATTCCCCATGGTAAACTAATGAAGAAAGTGAAGTCACATGGCGCGCACAGTCTTCAACCTCGGTGAATAAAGACCTGGTTGAGCAACAGGAGACAGAAAATAGTAGTTGAAAAGAGATTCTCGAAATGGAGAAAGCTGACCAATGTTGTTCCGCATGGATCAGTGATGGGGCCACTGTTGTTTGTGATATAAATAAATAATCTGGAAGAGGACATTGATGGTCTGATTGGTAGTTTTGCAGACGACACGAAGAATGGTGGCGTAGCAGAAAACACAGGGGACTGTCAAAGAATACAAGAAAATATAGATAAATATCGATAAAATATAGATAGTTCAGAAGATTTGAGCGGAGAAGTGGTTGCTGGAGTTCAAATTCGGGCAAATTTGAGGTGATGCATTTTGGGAGGTCTAGTTCTAGAGTGAACTATACTGTAAATGGAAGAGCTTTGGGAAAAGTCGATGAACAGAGAGATCGGGGAGTTCAGGTCCATTGTAGCCTGAAAGTGGCTGCACAAGCAGATAGAGTGATCAAGAAGTCATATGGTATGCTTGCCTTCTTCGGACGTGGTATTGAGTGATAAGAGCTGGCAGGTTATGTTAAAATTGTACAATACATTGTTTCGGCCGCATTCAGAATACTGTGTACAGTTCTCACCACATTACCAAAAGGATGTGGACGACTTGGAGACGGTGCAGAGAAGGTTTACGAGGATGTTGCCTGGTATGGAAGGTGTAGCTATGAAGAAAGGTTGAGTAGGTTAGGTTATTTTCATTAGAAAAAAAGAGATTGAGGTGGGACCTGTTTGAGGTTTACAATATCATGAAGAACAAAGACAGGATCGATAGAGACAAGCTTTTTCCTCGGGTGAAGGATTCAATAACTAGAGGTCACGCTTTCAAGCTGAAAGGTAGAAAGTTTAAGGGGTTTCAGACGGTAGTACTTCACACAGAGAGTGGTGGGCATTTGGAACGCAGAGATGGCAGAGTCAGGAACGGTTGATTAATTTAAGATGCGCCTGGACAAATGTATGAGTAGGTGGGGAGCAGAGGGATACAGATGCTTAGGAATTGATTGACAGGTTTGTACAGTACCTTTGCATCGGCTCAGGCTTGGAGGACCGAAGGGCCTGTCCCTGGGCTGTAACTTTTCTTTAGAAAATAGAACATAGGACATAGAACAATACAGCACAGAACAGGCCCTTCGGCCCACGATGTTGTGCCGAACATTTGTCCTAGCTTAAGCACCTATCCATGTCTGTATCCAATTGCCGCTTAAAGGTCACCAAGATTCTGACTCTGCCACTTCCACAGGCAGCGCAATCCATGCCCGCATCACTCTCTGGGTAAAGAAATTGCCCCTGATATCCCCCCTATACCTTCCACCCTTCAACTTAAATTTATGTTCCCTTGTAACACTCTGTTGTACCCGGGGAAAAGTTCCTGACTGTCTACTCTATCTATTCCTCTGATCATCTTATAAACCTCTATCCAGTCACCCCTCATCCTTTGCCGTTCCAATGAGAAAAGGCATAGCGCCCTCAACCTATTCTCGTACGACCTATTCTCCATTCCAGGCAACAGCCTGGTAAATCTTCTCCCTCAGAGATATGACTGAGGGAGGGCAGGAGTCGTAACTCTGCATTCTATTGTACAGGAACCATAACCAGGACAGAAGAGGGGGTAAAAGTGGAGGTGATTTTGTTTATTAATCATGGAGTCTGTTACTGATTTAAGGAGGGATAATATCTTGGAAAAATCTTCAAGTGAGGCTTTGTTCGTGGAGCTTAGGATTAAAACGATGACAGACAACTGCTGGGGATATATTATTACTCACCAGATGAATGAAAATGCAGGAGCAGATATAAACGCAAATCATTGAGGTATGTAAAACAGTAATAGGATCATTATACAGAGATATTTAAATTCCCAACGTTTGTTGGTTCCGTGATAATTTTTTTCAGAGTAGCCAGATGGTTTGAAAGAGAGTTTCATATATAAACATGTAGAAGCTGCAACAAGGGATGGTGGAATACTGGAACCTCATTATGGGGAGTGAGCCAGTCAGTTATGGATTTGGAGACCATTATAGGACATGTCTCATACATTTTAAATTTATCCAGGAAAAGACAAAGCAAAAGATCTGAGAAATAAAATGTTTTTGGATTGCGTAGACATATTTTATTTTTTTTTAAATGACAGGAACTGGCGAAAGTGCGGTTAGATCTGTTTAACATTGCAACAGAAAAGCGTGAGGTGGGATCACATGATTAAAAAGGAAATGATGTCAGTGCCGGCCCAACGTTACATCGAAGCTGAAAGTTTGGAAACGTAGCACAGAGACTCTCGTATGTCGACTAATATTCAGAACCGAATAAAAAATATAAATAAAAGCTTAAAACATGTATAATGTGAGCAGATCAGTGCGGGTACAAGAAGAGTACAGAAAGTGTGTGGCTGAACTTAAGAAACTGAGTAGAAAAGATAAAAGGTGATGTGATAAAACATTAACGGGTAAAATTAGCAACAATCCAATGATAATGTATCGGTTTGTGAAGGGGAATGGGATAACACGTGAAAGAATTGGTTGTATTAAGGACCAAGGAGGCAGCATGTTTACGGAGCCAGAAAACATGTTAAACACGCAATTCATATTGATCTTCACTTTGGAAAAGAAGTGACTCGATTCAGGGAGAATGACAGTGCGATCGTCGTATACATTGATGCACAAGCTGAGGAAGAATTGGACGTTTATGCACGATGAAGAGTGGGCAAATCCCCAGATCTAGCTGAGCTGTATCTTTGGCTAATGTGGGAGATGAGCGAGGAGATAACAGGTTCTTGAATTTCTTCCCTTTTCGTTTTTCCTCTGGCCACTGAGGAGGTTTGATAGGACACGATTACATCAAATGCAGGTTCAATTTTCAGAGTGTGAGAAATAAGCCATCGGAATAAAGACTATCAATTCTGTCATCAGTGGTAGGGAAACAATTGAGAAAATTCTGAAGGCTGTTCTGGTTGAATCCAAAAGAAAAGAAAGATGATCTGGGTTGCAATTAGGCAATCATGGCTGACGAAGGTACTCAGGAAAAGTATCTTAAGAAAACTGTTTCCTAATCGTATATCTCAAAGATTCCACTGACTTTTTGATGAGGAAGCATTAATGTCGTTGACCTCTGAGAGTTAATTAAATTCTGTGCATGGTTTTTAGACAGTAACCTGGCCTTGATAAGATATGTGATTGTATCTTGTCTGTGTTGTCCCCTTGCTAGTGATAGGAGAATAAGACATGTTCAGTCTCAGGTCGTAAGTTTGACACCCTCATTGCATAATGTTCCATTGAAAATTTTTTGTTTTGAGCGGAACATTGGTTTCTCATTCCACTGGCAGTGACATTATATTCGAAGTGAGTTTATCTCCTGTCCTGATTATCTTTGCCTCAGTTGCTGGTTGAAAGTGAAAAAATAGGAGTGCATGAGAGGCACGTTTGTGGATGTGGTTAAAGTTGAATGACCGGGGGCATATAAAATTTGGCCACTTCTACTCATGTCCTGACACCAATAAGTGACTCAATCACGGAATTAGAATGGCCAAATGTTACATGAAACAAAACCCATCCATATCAAAGAACACTCAAATGAGACGGATTGGATTCGAATCTGATATGCCTCTTGGATGTGAGAATGGAGTGCATATGTGTGCAGTCACAGGTGCTCAGCCCAGAGACCCGACAAAATTAGGGCTTTCAAGGAATGGTGGAGATCTTCCGATCATTTCCAGAGGGGAGCTCATTACCTCTCCCATGTCCCTGCCCCACTAACTTTGAATCTCTGGAGGAAGAGAACGTTAATGAGATTTAGGACTGTGTGAAAAATCAAAGTTTTCCCATGAAGAACCCAAATGTATTAGCAGACAGCGGTGATAGATTTTACTGTGGATAAGTGGATAAAAGTGAGAATGATAGTGACGGAGCTCACCAGAAATTAATGTGAGTTTACTCCGACATCTCTATCAGGAACGTCCACGATCCTGACCGAAACTGAAAGTAGGAGTCCCTGGATAACCATGAGAATTTTCCTTATATTTGAATCAATTCACTGATAAGGCTGGCTGGTCCTTGCAAACATCAAATAATCCAAGCATTGGTTTCAGGGGAAATATACAAATTTTGGAAACAAGTGAATTTACAGCTGAGTAACTGACTCGTTCTTTCCACAGTCTCTTCAGTGGAACACCAACTCAGTGTCTATGTACTGGTGCTCTTTTTTTCCAGTAGGGTGGCACGATGGTTTGCACTGCCACTTCACAACTCCAAGGATCTAGGTTTAACCTCTGCATTATGTGACAGTCTGTGTGGAATTTTCACATTCCCTAGATGTGTGTACGTGTTTAATCCCACAGTTCAATATGTGCTGGTGAAGTGCATTGCCCACAGTGTTCAGATATATATTGACTAGCCATGGAGAATGCATTGTTGGAGGGTAGATGGGTGACTCTAGTATGGATGCTGTGCGTTAAGTTGGTGTGGACATGTTCAGCCAAATGGCCTATTTCCCCACATAGGGAATCTATAATGCTAATGTTTGTAATCTTTTCAGATGAACACATTCAGAGGTAGCATTCAGTTGTTGATCAATCGTGTGGGTCTTTCAGATCTCAGTACTGTGTCTTGTTTAATTTTCCCATCAGGAAATATTCTTTCTCATCGATTAGGGAAACAAAATGTGCAAAATTCAGCTCTGTCCATATAGAACAGGTATTTGCCAGGCAAACCAATTTGTATTTAACATTTTACCTTTCTGTGAATCTCAAAGATATAAATCTGTGTCCCACATTCTTCCCCCTGGTTCGATAAAATCCAAATTCTGCTTTGGATAGTTCATTTCAGAAACTTTTTTAAAATAAATGTGTATCTGGAAGCCGTGTTGTGTTTGATCATTCACTTTAGTCACTGAATCTCTCAAATAATTAATCGCAGCATAGTTGAGCAACCAGACGTAATATGTAATATTAGTTATATGTTCTTGACTGACTGTGTGGAGATTCAATGAGTTATTGAATTGTTAAGGCACAGAGGAGGCCATTCATCTGTTCTGGTCAGCACGATACTCTGAATATGCTTTCTGATTTTGTGCCATTTCCCTGATTCTCCCTCTGTAATCCTGTAAATTTTCCCTATCAAATAATGCCCTTGACTGAATGAGCCTAAACTACAGATCTATAAAAAAGCATTCCATATTGAATTGCTCACAGTGTGAAGTTTATTTCTCACATCACATTATCTTCTCTAGTAATTTATCTGACGTCTCAACTCTTATTCTCAAAGCATTTTAGAGTGGGTACAGTCTCTCACTATCTACTGTCCATGGTACCCTCATGATATTGAAAAATTGTTCGGAATTTCCTGTCCGCATTCTCCAATTTACCGTCACGGCAGAAATGATTAACTGCTGGAAACTGTTGTTTCAATGTTGTTTCTCTAAACCTGCCAGTGTTCCCTTCTTTGCTGTTCTCCCGCTTATATTCAGTTGCATTTGGAATCCGTCTCGTGAGCCATCTTGTTTTCTGCTTCCCTTCATGCTGATTAATTAACTCCAATAAATACTGGGAAGATTAAAGGCAGTGTTTCTAATCTTCAATACTGTTCACAGTCCCTCTTCCTTCTAACTCACTGAGATTCAGCCCAGAATGTTCATGCTGCGCCTGTTACTAGAAGAAATCATAATACTGAATCTAACTCAGAGCAATAAACAGTCTTATTTGGAAGTTGAGGCGAACGTTGGATATTTCTACTCTCCCAGTGTGAGCAAGCCTCCAGTTCCAGTCCATATGGCTCCAGCCCGTGGTTTGTGTCTCTACCGCTGCTTCACAATGCTGCACATGCACACTAAACAGGTGATTGACAGTGGCGCCATTCCAATAGGAGTAGTGGGCGTGAATAGTTATCCACCAAACGCAGAGCGAACAAGGATGAGCCCAGTGCCAACGCAGTCAGGTGAGGGAGAAGGATCACTCTGTCCTCACATAACAAGCTAGACTGGAAATGAGCTACTCTTCGCAAAGACTGTCTCTGCCATGGGGCAGACGGGAGCGCCCAGCACAATCCGTGCATAAGTTAAGTCCGAATCATTGTCAATCATCTTCAGGCAGATGTGCGGAATGATGTAGACCCTGGACGATTCTATATCAGTTTCCCTTCCCCCGAAGTTCCCAGCAGTGATACATCGGAACAGCAGGCCGACATTTCGACCTTCAAGCCTGTCTTTCCTTTCGATATAATGATTGGTGGTAATCATACTCAATGCCCTGCTCCCACTTTCACAACATTGAATTGTAGCCACGACGTTCATATTGATACATATTTTTATGAAATGCTCAGTTGTGTCGAGTGCACAAAAGCAGGACAAATCCAACTTTTAATACAGTCAATCAATGCTCAGCCATCAGCAAAATGATGGAAGGGTGTACAAACTGTGCTTTCAGTCAATAATAAGCAGCTCTCTGATGTTGTGTGTTGCATCAGAGTCATTTAGCTTCTATCGTCATTTTAAATTAGTCCAACATGGATTAAATACTGCACTCAAGAGGCAAGATGAGACTGACTGACATTGACATTAAGGCGGCGACTGTCTGATAAAGCATTGAAGAGCATTTGCAAAACTGGAGTCGATTGGAATGAAAGGAAACTTTTGTTATAATGAGGACGTAGAGCCCCTCGTTAATTAAATGCAAACACTCGGGAAACCTCTTCTCATCTCCTAATCTGTTTAAAGGTGAATGAGTGACATAGACCTTTTAACTTCCATTAGTTGAAGAAAAACTATTTCTTATTTTAATGCAATTGCGAATACTAAACAAAACCATGAACAAACTAAAGATTATTTACTTTACCTGAACACAATCCTATTTACATGCTATTTCAACAACACAGTTGTTAAACATGACAGCAACTTAATCTGAAGTCCACACAGTTTGTGTGTGCTTCGCTGTCTTCAACATCTACCTGCTCATCTCAATTTTTCAACTTCTTTCATTTCTACAGAGTATGTTTTGCAGAAAAAAAAGCACGTTTAGAGAGGGCCTTCTAATTTCTTAGAAAGGAAAGTGATAGATGGGCGGGCAGCTCTCCATCAGTAGTTCTTACTCTAATTTACAAAATGCTGGTCTTATTTACACTCCAATGACATTAAATTTGGATAATTTGATTAGATTCCACAAGCCAAAGGAAACAAAAATTGAAATCTTTTTAGCTTCTGGGATCCTGGGCATAATTTAATGTAAATGGTTAAATGTGAGTTGTTTGTCGAAACAGCAAGCAAAGTTCAGGTTTTCACTGAAAAGTGTTACCTGTATCTATTTTGGAAAAGTCTGACCCCCAGCTATTTCATTCAGGGAGCAAGGCATGCGCTTTAATTTTCCTTCAACCTTCAGAAAATGCATTGTTTTAAAGTGAACATGTATGCTTTCAACAATGTAACGCACTCCATGGGGAGGAATCAATCAGCCCAAATGCTTGCACGTTTTGAATGTCGATCATTCCAAGCGCAGAACATCACTGCAGGGATTTTGCAGGTTATTGTCGTAGTCCCAACAATTCTGAGTTGTTTTAATGACTATTCTTCAATCATAAAATCAGATTTGGTTATTTGATTCAAAGAAACATGGAACCCCTGAAGTATGGAAACGGGCCAATCTACCCAACACGTCCATACCTACCTTCTGAACACGATCCCATCGGGAATATTCCACACCATCCTCCTGTAACCCTGCATTTCGCATGGTTAACTATCTAACCCAGAATTCCCTGGAAAGTTCAGCAATGGTACATCTACCTAACCTGCACGTCTTTGGGCCGTGGAATGGAAACCACTTGTACTACCAACACACACAATATGACCAAAGCTGCAATTGAAGCAAGGGCTCTGGCCCTGTGAGAAAGCAGTGATGATCTTTGCACCAAAATGTCACAACTGACAGCGTATTATTCAGCACCATTTGAGACTTCTCAATCACACAAGCACTTCCTGTCCGGATAATATGGAGAAAATCAGGCACTTCTCTGATGTTTGAAGAATTTATTTTAAATGGATTAGCTGCCATAGAACAGGAGGAACATGGAATACATTTCGTGTCTGATGGAACTTATTAACTTCATCGGAAGGAAGTCACAATGGGCGTCATTCGATCATCAATCAGTTGAACTCTTTGGCACAGCTCCACAAAAGCTGGAATTCAAACCAAAACTTAATGTTGAGATGTTGGCACACGATGAAGCACAGTAAAAAACAGGCACTTTCTTCACTTATGCACTTGCTGTTGTTTCAGTATGTTGGATTTCGCATCAAATCTCTTCCCACACTCGTGCAGATGAACAGCCTCTCCCCAAAGTGAGATGGCGGGTGCACAGTGAGTCCAATTAACCACATGGTTCCAGGCCCATTTTGAGAGAAATTGGCGGATTCTCATCAGTGTCAACACGTTGATGGGTCCACAAATCCTCAGAGATTTTAAGGCGCTTCCAACATTTAGGGCATTTAAAAGACATTCCTCTGTGTGGACTTGCTATTGTTCCAACAGTGTGGTGGATCAAGTGAATTCTGTCCCACACTCGAAACAGACGAATCGCCTCTCCGTAGTCAAACTGTATTTATGTTCTGACAAGGCAGATTATCTGCTGAAGCCTTGTCCACACGTACAACACGTATACAGTTTCTCCACACTGTGAATGATGCTTTTCCTTTGCGTGTTCAAAAGTGAATCATATTCAGGCCACAATCAACTGGACAACACCATCAGATGCTGAAGTAATATTTGGTTTTAAGACTTCGCACTGTAAATCTTCTAATATTTCCCGGTAAATTCATTGATAAATGATACACAGAGGCATTTGAAATCCCAGATAAAAAGACAATAAAATGCAAGAGAAGAAGTCGGCAATTCACCGTATACAGTCTGCTCTCAACATTCAGTGAGATTCGGGCTGATCTGATAATCCTCAGATTCACATTCCTGCAATTTCACCTAACCTTTGAATCTCCTGCTGTTTAACATCTGTTTCTACCAGTCTTGGATACACTGAGCAGGCAATTTCTCGAGCTGTCTGCAGTAAATAGTTTCACATAATCAGTCGGCTCGAAGAGTACAAAATTGCTCCAAAACTCTCTTAAGTCGGTGATTACTTACTCTGAGATTATGTTCTCTGGTCTTCGATTCTTAAACAAGGCGAATCATTCTCCCAGAAATTAACCTATTATACCCGTCAGTATGTAATGGATCTCACTAAAGTCTTGTTTCATTCTTCTAGACTCAAATAATTACAGGAGCAATCTTCTCAATCTCATCTCCCGAGAATATCCTTCCATATCCAGGATGATTTGTGTTAAAAGTCCCTGAATTGCTTTTCCTAAAATAGGGGGACAAAAACTGTTCACATTAATCCAGCTGCGATCTGACTAATGCCATGTATATTACGAAAAAAATAAACATGTCCTCATTCCATTTAAATAATGTGAAAGAGATTATTTGACATCACGAATACCTGCTGAAGCTGGATGTGAGCTTTTCATATTTCATGTACAAGGAAACAAAATCATCTGTACACTGAAGCTTTGTGCAGTGAATTTCTCCACTTAATATTCATCTCTGTAATTCTTCCTGCCAACACACATAGAGCTTTTTTTTTCGCGTAAAATGCTGCAGTGTTTTTGTCCACAACTTGTGCAGAAGAGGTTTACCAGGATGTTGCCTGGTATGGTAAGTAGATCGTATGAGGAAAAGCTGAGGCACTTGTGGCTGTTTTCATTGGAGAAAAGAAGGTTTAGGGGTGACTTGATAGAGGTGTACAAGATGATTAGGGATTTAGATAGAGTTGACCATGAGAACTTTTTTCGACGTATGGAGTCAGCTATTCCGAGGGGGCTAGCTTTAAATTAAGGGGCGGTAGGTATAGGTCAGATGTTAGGCACAGATTCTTTAATCATCGAGTCGTGAGTTCATGGAATGCCCTGCCATTAGCAGTGGTAGACTCTCCCTCTTTATGGGCATTTACACGAGCATTGGATAGGCATATGGAGGATAGTGGTCTAGTGTAGGTTAGGTGGGCTTGGAACGGCGCAACATCGAGCGCCAAAAAGGCCTGTACTGCTCTGTATTTTTCTATGTTCTATGTTTATCTTGATTCTGTCCGTCAACGATGTTGCTGTGTCACCCTCACTACTTGCATCTCCATCTATTTTGTGTCATCTCAAAACTGAACAACAGTCCATTAACTTCTGTAATACAGGTGATTATTATTTGTTGTCAACAGCTGTGGCACCAATATTGTTGGCTATGGGAATCCGCAAGTTACAATTTACCGTCATGAAAAGGCCCTCATTAGCTCTCCTCTGAATTCATCCCCTAATCCTCGATTAATACATGCCACCAACTATGTGGGTTCATGCTTCTATGCTTGTGAAGTGGTAAAATATAAAGCACCGTTCTGAATAATTTTAGAAATTCAGATATTTTCCATTTACTGCATTTCCAATTATGCATCGTGTTTGTTACGATGTAAAAATACTCATAAAAATATTCGATCTGATTTCTTCTTCACAAAGCTGTACTGAATCTACTTTATTCTGCAATGCATTTCTAATGCTCTGTTATTCCAACTTTAATGACAAACTAGCATTTTCCCTAAGACAGAGTTAGATGTGAACCTGAGCTGAAGTTGTTAGGCTGGACACTCACCAGAGGTGACCATGGATGAGTAAATGTGTTCCGGGTCTGGTCAAAACGAAACAATACCATATATCAGACAGACAACAGGGTTGAAATTAATTTATAGTAGGGACTTCGATAAGTTGCAGACCAGGATGGCAAAGAGGGGATATGAAATAATCTAATCCATCTGGGCTGCAGATAATCCAAAGAGGGTCTACAAGTACATATCTAGCAAGAGAACCACTCGAGATATAGTACCTTAAAGATCAAGGAGTTTGACGTTGCGTTTGAGCTCAGCAGATGGAAGAGACATTAAACGGATTTTTCACGTCAGTTTTTACTGTGGAGAAAGCGAGACCCAATGTTTACACTTCATGCATGGAGAGGACGATTCCTTTTCCTAAACTATTTGACCAAGCATCAAAGAAATTGAGATTAGGTGATGTTTATAGTGGCTGGATTGCATTAGAATCTGTGTGGCTTCATGCATCAAAGAGTCTATATGTTCCCAGGAGTGGATTGTTAAGGGGAGACTGTGCAGCATTTGACTTGTCGGACTGCAGCATTGGAGGTCGAAGGACGACTTTATAGAGATTCATAAAGTCAGGTGTGCTTTCGATAAGGTGAAAAGCAAAGGTCTTTTTCCATTGAATACAGGAGTCCTGAACTCGTAAAATTTACACGGAATGACAAGACATACTTTTCACACAGAGGATGGTTTGCATGTGGAACCAACTGCTAGAGCAACTGACACGTGGAGGTGCGATTACCTCGTTTGAAAGACATTGGGACATTTAGATGAAGACGAAGTGTTTAGAGTGATTCAGACCAAATGCAAGCAAGATGGAATAGTTCAGTTTGGGAAACCTGTTCACAAACGATATGTTGGACTTAAGGAGGCTACAGAAAACATGGAAATACATAGTGATAAACACTTTATATTACAGGAAAATAAACTTTGGAGATATCAGAAAATGTAAAACGGACAAATCTCAAGATCCTGGTCTCGTGTATTTTTATGAAGGTGTTGGGAAGAAGAGTTGAAAAGCTTGCAAGGAGATGGCACAACCTGTTCTGAACATGGTAACAATGTGACATTTCTTCGAAGAAGCCAGCAGAGCTGGATTGGCATCAGGTTAAATTATGAATCAAGATCCCAAACCAAAATCAGGTTTGAACTTAGCATTTTGATAATTTTAATGCCAATGAAACAATCCGGTGTTTGTGGTACAAAAGAGGATGTTTTGAACAGCTAGTGCGAGACTTCCAGCTCAAAAGATCCCAGAAATGTACCTACCTGGGGAATTTGTTTACATGGCAGAACATCGGTGACAACAGTAAAATGCACAAAAGGAGACTTTGCAATGCTAAGTGGTTTTGGACAGTAATGTTTTTTTTTTAAATCGTCATTGGGATTTTTTTATTTGGAATATTATTGTGGATTAGAAGGTAAAATTTGGATTTAAGAGAAAGTAGTTGTAAATAGTTGCTAGTTTTAATATTCTCTGTTAGACGTAAAGAATAAAGTCGGTAATTTTCCTTTTAAATCATGACCAGTTGGCCACACTTTGCCTCTCGAATTTTCACGGATTACAGCATGGGGTAAATACCTTTCTGTGTTGCTGGTTTCAATTAGCATCAAGGTTTACCCTGTGTCGGAACGTTATCCCAAAGCGTGGAAATTGCAGGACTCCTGGCTTAAATAATTGTGTTATCTTTAAATATGGGTAAGATTCCAAATGACTGGACAGTGACGAACGTTGTTGAAGAACGGATACAAGGAAAAGACTGGGACCTACAGACTTGTAAGTTCGAAATTGCTGGTTCGTAGGTTCTTTGAGGTGGTTTTGGAAGACAGCATTTGCAGAGGCCAGAAAATATAGGGCGTCATCAGCATGGATTCGTGAGGTGCAAAATGTATCTCACAAATTTGTTTGAATCTTTGATCAAGTATGCAAGAGAATTGCTGAGGCAAGAACAATAGACATTGCTTATTTAGGCTTTAGGAAAGCGTTTGACCAGATTCTGTGTGGAAGACTAATGAGTCAAGTTAGATCACATGGGGTTCACAGTGAGCCTGCCAATTGGATACAAAATTCAATTAACAACAAGAGAAAGATTGAGGTTTTGGAGGATTGTTTGTCAGACTGGAGTCTTGTGACCAGAAGTGTTCCATGCGGATGAGTACTGGCTGTTTTGTTTGTGACTTATGTAAATGTTTTAGATGGCAATAAGGAAGGTAGGGATCGTCAGTTTGTGGTTGACACCAACATGAGCGATATGCATATAATGAAATGACAGCAGAAGTTTTTGTGTTTACACAAAGAACATTTAAAAGGCCTTTGGACAAATACATGGTTAGCAAAGGATTACAATGATATGGGCAAAGTGCAGAGAAATGAGGTTAATGTGAACTGGCATTATGATCAGTATGAACCAGTTTGCACCAAACGTCCTCTTTCTGTGCTTAGAGACTCCATAACTCTCCATGATGGTACAGTAGATAGAGAAGAAGGTTATCTAAGGTTATCTAAGATGAAAAGAGACCTTGATCATTCAGGTATATGACCAAGTGAATGGTAGAGAGAGTTTAACTTGGATAAATGCAAGGTGCTGCATTTTGAATTATAAACTGATGTAGCACTTGCACAATTACATTTGAATAATGCTGCATAATATACACGTGAATAGATCATGAAATTGACTTTGAAAGTCGTGTCACATATCGACAGTTCCGTTACAAATGGTATTAAAATGTTTCCGTCATTGCTCTTTATTTTGTGTTGGAGTTGGGACGCCATGATGAGGTTGTATGAGATGTTGGTGAGGTGTCTTCTGGAGTCCTATGTCTAGTTCTGTTTGCCCTGTCATACGAAAAAGAATATTAAGCTGGAGAGAGTTCAGAAGAGATTTACCAGTATGTGGGAATGAAGGAATTGAGCTGTCAGGGGAGGTTTGATAGGCTGGGACTTCTTTCAAAGGAGCAGAGGAGGTTGATGTTTATCCTATAAAAGATTTTAAAATCGTGAGGGGTACGGATTAGCTCACCTACAATTGTGCTTTCCTTCTCTGGGGGATTTCTGTACGAGTGGACATATTTTTAAGGTGAGAGGAGAAATTTTATAAAAATGCACTTTGCTTTAATTTACACGGTATGTCTCCTGTGCAAAGGAAGTAGTGAATGTGGATAAAGTTAAAACGTTTAAAAGACAATTGGTTAAGTGCATAATAAGGAAATGTTAGGAGAGGTATGGAGCCAGTACCCGCAGTTGAATCTACATAAGGTTCGTAACTGGTAGCATGGACTGTTTGGAACAGCGGTCTGTTTCAATTATGTCCGAGTCAATAACTCGATGTGATTGAAATTTACAGAATGATGAGAGGCCTGTGCAGAGCCAATGTGGAGAAGACGTTTCAACCACTATGACACACCAGAAGCAGAGAGTACAGAGTCAAAGTGAAGCGATAACAATTTGGAAATGAGACGAGGAGAAATACCTTCAGCCAGAGAGTGGTGATTCTATGGAGATAGTTGCTATAGAGGGCGAAAGGCGCCAATTCAGTGAGCAAATATGTGATATGGCAGCTCTTGGTCAGCACGGTTGTCTCGTAGCACCAGGGTCCCAGGTCGGATTCCAGTCTCGAGCGACTGTTTGTGTGGAGATTGCACGTTCTCTCTGTGCCTGTGCCGCATCACATGGCAAAATCTAGATCAGCGCACGCTTCTCCACACAAACACTTTTTTAATGCCCACCACCAACCAACATACCACGACCAGCACCTTCCCCTGCCACTGCAGGAATTGGAAATCCTGAGATCACACCTCCCCATTACCTATGTCCAAGGCACAAAAAAAAGCCAAACATATATGTCAGAGATTTACCTACACTTCACACATGTGATTTTCTGTATACGTTACTCCCGATATGGTCTCCTCTACTTTGGGGAGACAGGCCACCAACGTGCAGAATGCCCGCACCAACAAATCGCACCACTGACCACTTAAACAACCCCCTCCCAGTCGGCCTAGGAATTGAAGGTTCTGGGCCTCCTCCATTGCCAAGTCCCAACCACTGCACACTTGTCGGGAGAACGCCTCATCTTCCACCTTAGGACTATCCAACCTCACGTGATTAAGGTGAATTTCAACAATTTCCTCATTTCCCCTACCCCCACCTTATCCCAAATCCAAACTTCGAACTAGGAAACTACCTCATGACCTGTCCTACAACTTCGAGCTTCCTTCTCACTTATCCACTCCACCATCCTCTCTGACCTATCACATCATCCCCACATTCATCCACCTATCGCACTCTCAGCTCCCATGACCTTACCCACCCCCTTCCAATTATCTTACTACTGTCTTGACTCAGAAGCCTCATTCCCAGTGAAGGGCTTTTGCTCAAAACGTCAATTCCCCTGTTCCTTGGATTCTGCTTGACCATCTGTACATTTGCAGCACCACACACGACAGCAATGACTTAACTCAATAACATTTGACTTCAGCCCCACGCCCACCAAAGACAGAATAACAAACAGTTAAGCGATAACTCAAACGAAAACAAGACAAGCTGATTCAAGGAAAATGGCCGTTGTATAGGCCTGTTCGTGCGAAGAAGCCTGAGGCTCTCTGCGGCTTCAATCACAGTCCATAAAACACTTGTTTGGGGCTACAGTCCTGCACAGACCAATAATGAGACCTACAAAACTGTATATAGCTTGGTGCGCTGCCCTCCACTTCAAAGTTCACTCGCTGCCTGTGATGGGAGAGACCAACATTTCTGTCTGGAGATAACTTGTGGCGAGCATGTTCATAATCAACATTGTGCTCTTACTCCAGCATGCTTCCCAACGGCATGGTGATGTGACACTGTCAACAGTAAGCAAAGGGTGGACTGGTGGTACAGGGACAGAGAGGGGTCCATGCCTAAACCTGAAATAAGGGAAAGATAGAACCTCACTCTCTGTAAGTGTGAGTGACGGCACGAGGGAGTTGTTAGGTTCGCTGGGTCATTCATCATCACTGCTTTCTCACAGCGCTGAGGACCCAGATTCAACTTCATCCTCTGGCGATTATCTGTGTGGATTTTGCACATTCACACTGTGATGCATGGAGTTTTTTTCTGGGCGCTCCATGGTCCTCCGACTGACCAAAGATGTGCAGGGTAGGTGAGTTGGCTTAGCGAAATTGTCCTTAGTGTTCAGGTTTATGTAGGTTAGATGCATTAGTCTGAGGTAAATCGAGAATATTAGGATATCAGAATTGCTCTTGCTGGTTTCCTCTTGGGGGCAAAGGTCCTGTTTGCACACTTCTGTGATTCCTTAAAATGGAAGTGTCACGTATTCTTCGGTACAGGCTATGAGAGAGAAGTGGGCAATGCCTCCCACAAAGCAGCATCTTGAGAAAAAGTGTCCATCACCAAATCTTTGTAGCAGAACTTGGAGAAGAAACATATGCTTTCTCAATATAAAAGTTGAGAAAAGAAATAAATTTGAAAACAAATCCGACATTACAGTCTTTTTTAAGCCATAAGCGGCAAACTCTCGAAGTTGGGCTTTCTGCAAAAGTGTTCGTACTTCCCCGCCGTGGTCATACGTTCCCACGTTGGGCAAAGATGCACCTTTTTCTTCGAGCTGACCCCACTGCTGACTGCTGCTGCCGAACCTCAATGGTTATATTACAGCTCACCACTTCAATCATCCATCGCTGTCACGAGCACATGCTGGGCTCATGCTCGGCCAATTCTGCTGCCATGCTCCGGTACCACGTCAGCTGTCTCGCTGCAGAATCCAGTTGTAGACATTAATCAAGCCGTGATTCTGTTGGCAGTGAACAGCCGTCTCGTGGCCGACTGACAAAGTCCTGCAGGAAAATGCAATACCACCTCCACGGCCAAGTTCCAAAGGCAAACCAGTATTCTCACCACTTCTAACGCACCCATAAACCCGATAAAACATTTTAAAAACTGACGTAATTCTATTCAAATCTCTTGATAACTTCCTCTCTGCCTCGGTCGTTAAAGTCCACCAGCCCTGTCCATGGGCAATTAGGGCTTGTCAATAAATGCCAACACAGCCAAAGATGCCCATATTCAAACGATGAAAGTTTTAAAACACCCTTCATGAAATCTGCATTACCTCAAATCCATGTACATAATCATTCTAGCTTTTAGCTTTTCCATATTTTGACAAAGGCTACCCACAACCTCTCGCTTCCAAAGCCATAAACTGTGTAGCCTCTTCGCTAAACTCTCTCCATCTCAGATTTTCACTTTAAAATAATCCTTAAAAAACCAAGCAAATTTTGTGACCTCCATTCTAACTCGTTACGTGACTGGTGTCAAAAAGTTGGTTCATAAAGCTATATTTATATCATGAAATGGTAATTGAATTGGCACTTTTAACATTAATTATTTTTTTACATGAACATGTTCTGCGAAGTGATTATTCTGTTCCTTCAAACTGCCGCTACCTGACATATCTCCAAGTCATATATCATATTTGGCAAGTAATCCTGTTGTGGATATGTTCCTTCATTTCATTTCACGCAGCCACTACACATTCTAACAATTACTTCTACATGGACACCGTTCAGTCTGTGCTGCTGTCACTGTTGCTGGGTGGACTTGCCCCAGTCTCACCAAACCATTCGAACCATCAAACCATTTGGATCAATCAGACACCGTGGTTGTGTGATCAATCCTCATGTACCACTTTCAAATGACATTAACCAGACAGTGTTCGAGAATCAATCGGAGGAGAAGAATGCAGAGCAGTAGCGAGGAAGAGTGACATTTCTTTTTTGGAAAGAGCAATTGATGTTGCTTTCTGTGATATTTATATCATTTTGTTCCTTCAGCTGCAGATTTTTGTTCGGAGTTCCGCAATTCACGTTAGAGCAGCAAAATGACAACAATGCGAAAAGGAAAGAAGTGAATTATGAGGATAGTTTCTGTGCTGAAGAGCTTCACTTAAGAGGTGAGATGAGACACCTTGGGGTTGTATTTTCTGAGGAAGAGCGATAACATGAGGAGACCTGATTAAGCAATACAAAATAATGAGGGGTATGGACACGGTAGACAGAAAGAAAT